>NC_134569.1:216936508-217248831 GCF_050947875.1 Dermacentor variabilis | reverse complement strand
CCCATCTCCACTGACGCAAATGCTCGTCCTTGCAGATTCCTTGCAGATTGGTACACAACTAGTTTCGTATGCCCACTTGTGCAAGTTTTAGTGACTTAGGTTGTTTGAAGAAAAGCACACGGCAGTGGCACCTACGATGTGACCCACATTCACGTCAAAGATGTACATTGAATCTGGCACTAGCCTGCTTTCATCTATTCAGTCATGCAAGTCTGACGGAGCCCGTTTTGTTCAAGAAATCCACATGAAAACTGTCTCCTTTTCAGTTACACTGATTCCCGTTATATACTTTCATTGAAATGTGGCGCACACGCAGCCTCGGCAACGCATTTAAAGTGCGGTTACATTTTTTTGTGACAGGTCTACGTGTAATCAGCAAAATATAACCAGTAAAACAGGTTCGGGTCAAATGGGTCAGCTGAGGAGAGCTGCACATGCAATGCCACATACCTAGGACACAACCTGTTCAGCCTACCGGCTAGTAATGCCGTTTCGCCATAAAAACAGCCCCTCATCATTGATATAGTGAGGGGATAGTGGACGACCCGATGGTACATGTAGGCGAGAAAGTTGACAAAGTCCTCAAACTGCCATAATGATGTCAAACCGTCGCTATCATTACGACCCCCATATATCCAGCTACTAGCTCGACAACCTGGGTCAAATACACTTTCAACCTGCAGTGCTGGAGAATCGCAGCACAACTACCTGGACTCATCACATTCATATGCCTGTATAACCTTACTCTTATCACCCTTCGGGGTAGCCGAGTAGCTAAGGCGCTAGTATACTCGGCTCGAAATAGCGGGCTAATCCCCGGCTCCGGAGATTTCAGTTTGAATGGAGGCAAGCTGCGAAGGCGCCCGTGTGCATCGTAGCGCACGTTAAAGATCCCCAGTTGGGCAAAATTCTCCGTAGACCTCCACTACGGCGTCCTTGGGACGTAACCCACTCCCCCCAATTGGCTATAAAACTATCGTTACATTACCGCGTCTGTTCCTAGAAAATTCTTTCCCCGAAGTTGTTAAAAAGGCGCCTATTTTTTGCCACAGCGATCGGCCCATGTGGCTAACAATTATCTTACGTACCAGTGAGAGCAGACAGAATAGTCAAATTGTCAAGGTTGCACGAATGCCTTTGTTTTTTGTATAACTGACTACTTGACTGATCTTCCAATTTCACTACATTGAAGTGCGGCTCGTATGTAGCGGTACATGTTGGGGCCAGCAAGCTTTATTGAAGAGGGCCACATACCTCTTGGCCCATCTCCAGTGACGCAAATGCTCGTCACGGAAGTTCCTTGCAGATTGGTACACAACTAGTTTGTTATGCCCATTTATGGAAGTTTTAGTGAGTTAGGTTGTTTGAAGAAAAGCACATGGCAGTGGCACCTATGATGTGACCGACATTCACGTCAAAGATGTACATTCAATCTCACACTAGCCTGCTTTCAGCTATTCAGTCATGCAAGTCTGGCGGAACCCGTTTTGTTGAAGAAAACCACATGAAAACTGTCTCCTTTTCAGTTACACTGATTCCCGTTATATACTTTCATTGGAATGTGGCGCACACCCAGCCTCGGCAACGCATTTAAAATGCGGTTACATTGATTTTACGAAAGGTCCACTTGCAATCAGCGAAATATAGCTAGTAAAACAGGTTCGCGTCAAATGGGTCAGCTGAGGAGAGCTGCACATGTAATGCCACATACCTAGGACACAGCCTGTTCAGCCTATCGGCTAGTAATGCCGTGTCGCCATAAAGACAGTCCCTCATCATTGATATACTGAGGGGAGAGTGGACGACCCGATGGTATATGTAGGCGAGAAAGTTGACAAAGTCCTCAAACGGCCATAATGATGTCAAACCGTCGCTATCATTACGACCCCCATATATCCAGCTACTAGCTCGACAACCTGGGTCAAATACACTTTCAACCTGCAGTGCTGGAGAATCGCAGAACACCTACCTGGACTCATCACATTCATATGCCTGTATAACCTTACTCTATCACCTTTCGAGGTAGCCGAGTAGCTAAGGCGCTAGTATACTCGGCTCGAAATAGCGGGCTAATCCCCGGCTCCGGAGATTTCAGTTTGAATGGAGGCAAGCTGCGAAGGCGCCCGTGTGCATCGTAGCGCACGTTAAAGATCCCCAGTTGGGCAAAATTCTCCGTAGACCTCCACTACGGCGTCCTTGGGACGTAACCCACTCCCCCCAATTGGCTATAAAACTATCGTTACATTACCGCGTCTGTTCCTAGAAAATTCTTTCCCCGAAGTTGTTAAAAAGGCGCCTATTTTTTGCCACAGCGATCGGCCCATGTGGCTAACAATTATCTTACGTACCAGTGAGAGCAGACAGAATAGTCAAATTGTCAAGGTTGCACGAATGCCTTTCTTTTTTGTATAACTGACTACTTGACTGATCTTCCAATTTCACTACATTGAAGTGCGGCTCGTATGTAGCGGTACATGTTGGGGCCAGCAAGCTTTATTGAAGAGGGCCACATACCTCTTGGCCCATCTCCAGTGACGCAAATGCTCGTCACGGAAGTTCCTTGCAGATTGGTACACAACTAGTTTGTTATGCCCATTTATGGAAGTTTTAGTGAGTTAGGTTGTTTGAAGAAAAGCACATGGCAGTGGCACCTATGATGTGACCGACATTCACGTCAAAGATGTACATTCAATCTCACACTAGCCTGCTTTCAGCTATTCAGTCATGCAAGTCTGGCGGAACCCGTTTTGTTGAAGAAAACCACATGAAAACTGTCTCCTTTTCAGTTACACTGATTCCCGTTATATACTTTCATTGGAATGTGGCGCACACCCAGCCTCGGCAACGCATTTAAAATGCGGTTACATTGATTTTACGAAAGGTCCACTTGCAATCAGCGAAATATAGCTAGTAAAACAGGTTCGCGTCAAATGGGTCAGCTGAGGAGAGCTGCACATGTAATGCCACATACCTAGGACACAGCCTGTTCAGCCTATCGGCTAGTAATGCCGTGTCGCCATAAAGACAGTCCCTCATCATTGATATACTGAGGGGAGAGTGGACGACCCGATGGTATATGTAGGCGAGAAAGTTGACAAAGTCCTCAAACGGCCATAATGATGTCAAACCGTCGCTATCATTACGACCCCCATATATCCAGCTACTAGCTCGACAACCTGGGTCAAATACACTTTCAACCTGCAGTGCTGGAGAATCGCAGAACACCTACCTGGACTCATCACATTCATATGCCTGTATAACCTTACTCTATCACCTTTCGAGGTAGCCGAGTAGCTAAGGCGCTAGCATACTCGGCTCGAAATTGCGGGCTAATCCCCGGCTCCGGAGATTTCAGTTTGAATAGAGGCAAGCTGCGAAGGCGCCCGTGTGCATCGTAGCGCACGTTAAAGATCCCCAGTTGGGCAAAATTCTCCGTAGACCTCAACTACGGCGTCCTTGGGACGTTGGGACGTAACCCACTCCCCCCAATTGGCTATAAAACTATCGTTACTTTACCGCGTCTGTTCCTAGAAAATTCTTTTCCCGAACTTGTTAAAAAGACGCCTATTTTTTGCCACAGCGATCGGCCCATGTGGCTAACAATTATCTTACGTATCAGTGAGAGCAGACAGAATAGTCAAATTATCAAGGTTGCACGAATGCCTTTTTTTTTTGTATAACTGACTACTTGACTGATCTTCCAATTTCACTACATTGAAGTGCGGCTCGTTCATAGCGGTACATGTTGGGGCCAGCAAGCTTTATTGAAGAGGGCCACATACCTCTTGGCCCATCTCCAGTGACGTAAATGCTCGTCACGGAAGTTCCTTGCAGATTGGTACACAACTAGTTTGGTATGCCCACCTATGCAAGTTTTAGTGAGTTAGGTTGTTTGAAGAAGAGCACATGGCAGTGGCACCTATGATGTGACCGACATTCACGTCAAAGATGTACATTGAATCTCGCACTAGCCTGCTTTCAGCTATTTAGTCATGCAAGTCTGGCGGAACCCGTTTTGTTGAAGAAAACCACATGAAAACTCTCTCCGTTTCAGTTACACTGATTCCCGTTATATACTTTCATTGAATTGTGGCAAACACCCAGCCTCGGCAACGCATTTAAAGTGCGGTTACATTGATTTTACGAAAGGTATACATGTAATCAGCGAAATATAGCCAGTAAAACAGGTTCGCGTCAAATGGGTCAGCTGAGGAGAGCTGTACATGTAATGCCACATACCTAGGACACAACCTGTTCAGCCTATCGGCTAGTAATGCCGTTTCCCCATAAAAACAGCCCCTCATCATTGATATAGTGAGGGGATAGTGGACGACCCGATGGTACATGTAGGCGAGAAAGTTGACAAAGTCCTCAAACTGCCATAATGATGTCAAACCGTCGCTATCATTACGACCCCCATATATCCAGCTACTAGCTCGACAACCTGGGTCAAATACACTTTCAACCTGCAGTGCTGGAGAATCGCAGCACACCTACCTGGACTCATCACATTCATATGCCTGTATAACCTTACTCTTATCACCCTTCGGGGTAGCCGAGTAGCTAAGGCGCTAGTATACTCGGCTCGAAATTGCGGGCTAATCCCCGGCTCGGGAGATTTCACTTTGAATGGAGGCAAGCTGCGAAGGCGCCCGTGTGCATCGTAGAGCACGTTAAAGATCCCCAGTTGGGCAAAATTCTCCGTAGACCTCCACTTCGGCGTCCTTGGGACGTAACCCACTCCCCCCAATTGGCTATAAAACTATCGTTACTTTACCGCGTCTGTTCCTAGAAAATTCTTTTCCCGAACTTGTTAAAAAGACGCCTATTTTTTGCCACAGCGATCGGCCCATGTGGCTAACAATTATCTTACGAACCAGTGAGAGCAGACAGAATAGTCAAATTATCAAGGTTCCACGAATGCCTTTCTTTTTTGTATACCTGACTACTTGACTGATCTTCCAATTTCACTACATTGAAGTGCGGCTCGTACATAGCGGTACATGTTGGGGTCAGCAAGCTTTATTGAAGAGGGGCACATACCTCTTGGCCCATCTCCAGTGACGCAAATGCTTGTCACTCACGGAAGTTCCTTGCAGATTGGTACACAACTAGTTTCGTATGCCCACTTGTGCAAGTTTTAGTGACTTAGGTTGTTTGAAGAAAAGCACATGGCAGTGGCACCTATGATGTGACCGGCATTCACGTCAAAGATGTACATTGAATCTGGCACTAGCCTGCTTTCATCTATTCAGTCATGCAAGTCTGACGGAGCCCGTTTTGTTCAAGAAAACCACATGAAAACTGTCTCCTTTTCAGTTACACTGATTCCCGTTATATACTTTCATTGAATTGTGGCACACACGCAGCCTCGGCAACGCATTTAAAGTGCGGTTACATTTTTTGTGACAGGTCTACGTGTAATCAGCGAAATATAACCAGTAAAACAGGTTCGGTTCAAATGGGTCAGCGGAGGAGAGCTGCACATGCAATGCCACATACCTAGAACACAACCTGTTCAGCCTATCGGCTAATAATGCCGTTTCGCCATAAAAACAGCCCCTCATCATTGATATAGTGAGGAGCTAGTGGACAACCCGATGGTACATGTAGGCGAGAAAGTTGACAAAGTCCTCAAACTGCCATATTGATGTCAAACCGTCGCTATCATTACGACCCCCATATATCCAGCTACTAGCTCGACAACCTGGGTCAAATACACTTTCAACCTGCAGTGCTGGAGAATCGCAGCACACCTACCTGGACTCATCACATTCATATGCCTGTATAACCTTACTCTTATCACCCTTCGGGGTAGCCGAGTAGCTAAGGCGCTAGTATACTCGGCTCGAAATAGCGGGCTAATCCCCGGCTCCGGAGATTTCAGTTTGAATGGAGGCAAGCTGCGAAGGCGCCCGTGTGCATCGTAGCGCACGTTAAAGATCCCCAGTTGGGCAAAATTCTCCGTAGACCTCCACTACGGCGTCCTTGGGACGTAACCCACTCCCCCCAATTGGCTATAAAACTATCGTTACATTACCGCGTCTGTTCCTAGAAAATTCTTTTCCCGAACTTGTTAAAAAGACGCCTATTTTTTGCCACAGCGATCGGCCCATGTGGCTAACAATTATCTTACGTACCAGTGAGAGCAGACAGAATAGTCAAATTGTCAAGGTTGCACGAATGCCTTTCTTTTTTGTATAACTGACTACTTGACTGATCTTCCAATTTCACTACAGTGAAGTGCGGCTCGCTCATAACCGTACATGTTGGGGCCAGCAAGCTTTATTGAAGAGGGCCACATACCTCTTGGCCCATCTCCAGTGACGCAAATGCTCGTCACGGAAGTTCCTTGCAGATTGGTACACAACTAGTTTGGTATGCCCACTTATGAAAGTTTTAGTGAGTTAGGTTGTTTGAAGAAAAGCACATGGCAGTGGCACCTATGATGTGACCGACATTCACGTCAAAGATGCACATTGAATCTGGCACTAGCCTGCTTTCAGCTATTCAATCATGCAAGTCTGGCGGAACCCGTTTTGTTGAAGAAAACCACATGAAAACTGTCTTCTTTTCCGTTACACTGTTTCCCGTTATATACTTTCATTGAATTGTGGCGCACACCCAGCTTCGGCAACGCATTTAAAGTGCGGTTACATTGATTTTACGAAAGGTCCACATGTATTCAGCGAAATATAGCCAGTAAAACAGGTTCGCGTCAAATGGGTCAGCTGAGGAGAGCTGCACATGTAATGCCATATACCTAGGACACAACCTGTTCAGCCTATCGGCTAGTAATGCCGTTTCGCCATGAAAACAGCCCCTCATCATTGATATAGTGAGGGGATAGTGGACGACCCGATGGTACATGTAGGCGAGAAAGTTGACAAAGTCCTCAAACTGCCATAATGATGTCAAACCGTCGCTATCATTACGACCCCCATATATCCAGCTACTAGCTCGACATCCTGGGTCAAATACACTTTCAACCTGCAGTGCTGGAGAATCGCAGCACAACTACCTGGACTCATCACATTCATATGCCTGTATAACCTTACTCTTATCACCCTTCGGGGTAGCCGAGTAGCTAAGGCGCTAGTATACTCGGCTCGAAATAGCGGGCTAATCCCCGGCTCCGGAGATTTCAGTTTGAATGGAGGCAAGCTGCGAAGGCGCCCGTGTGCATCGTAGCGCACGTTAAAGATCCCCAGTTGGGCAAAATTCACCGTAGACCTCCACTACGGCGTCCTTGGGACGTAACCCACTCCCCCCAATTGGCTATAAAACTATCGTTACATTACCGCGTCTGTTCCTAGAAAATTCTTTTCCCGAAGTTGTTAAAAAGGCGCCTATTTTTTGCCACAGCGATCGGCCCATGTGGCTAACAATTATCTTACGTACCAGTGAGAGCAGACAGAATAGTCAAATTGTCAAGGTTGCACGAATGCCTTTCTTTTTTGTATAACTGACTACTTGACTGATCTTCCAATTTCACTACATTGAAGTGCGGCTCGTATGTAGCGGTACATGTTGGGGCCAGCAAGCTTTATTGAAGAGGGCCACATACCTCTTGGCCCATCTCCAGTGACGCAAATGCTCGTCACGGAAGTTCCTTGCAGATTGGTACACAACTAGTTTGTTATGCCCATTTATGGAAGTTTTAGTGAGTTAGGTTGTTTGAAGAAAAGCACATGGCAGTGGCACCTATGATGTGACCGACATTCACGTCAAAGATGTACATTCAATCTCACACTAGCCTGCTTTCAGCTATTCAGTCATGCAAGTCTGGCGGAACCCGTTTTGTTGAAGAAAACCACATGAAAACTGTCTCCTTTTCAGTTACACTGATTCCCGTTATATACTTTCATTGGAATGTGGCGCACACCCAGCCTCGGCAACGCATTTAAAGTGCGGTTACATTGATTTTACGAAAGGTCCACTTGTAATCAGCGAAATATAGCTAGTAAAACAGGTTCGCGTCAAATGGGTCAGCTGAGGAGAGCTGCACATGTAATGCCACATACCTAGGACACAGCCTGTTCAGCCTATCGGCTAGTAATGCCGTGTCGCCATAAAGACAGTCCCTCATCATTGATATAGTGAGGGGAGAGTGGACGACCCGATGGTATATGTAGGCGAGAAAGTTGACAAAGTCCTCAAACGGCCATAATGATGTCAAACCGTCGCTATCATTACGACCACCATATATCCAGCTACTAGCTCGACAACCTGGGTCAAATACACTTTCAACCTGCAGTGCTGGAGAATCGCAGAACACCTACCTGGACTCATCACATTCATATGCCTGTATAACCTTACTCTATCACCTTTCGAGGTAGCCGAGTAGCTAAGGCGCTAGCATACTCGGCTCGAAATTGCGGGCTAATCCCCGGCTCCGGAGATTTCAGTTTGAATAGAGGCAAGCTGCGAAGGCGCCCGTGTGCATCGTAGCGCACGTTAAAGATCCCCAGTTGGGCAAAATTCTCCGTAGACCTCAACTACGGCGTTCTTGGGACGTTGGGACGTAACCCACTCCCCCCAATTGGCTATAAAACTATCGTTACTTTACCGCGTCTGTTCCTAGAAAATTCTTTTCCCGAACTTGTTAGAAAGACGCCTATTTTTTGCCACAGCGATCGGCCCATGTGGCTAACAATTATCTTACGTATCAGTGAGAGCAGACAGAATAGTCAAATTATCAAGGTTGCACGAATGCCTTTTTTTTTTGTATAACTGACTACTTGACTGATCTTCCAATTTCACTACATTGAAGTGCGGCTCGTTCATAGCGGTACATGTTGGGGCCAGCAAGCTTTATTGAAGAGGGCCACATACCTCTTGGCCCATCTCCAGTGACGTAAATGCTCGTCACGGAAGTTCCTTGCAGATTGGTACACAACTAGTTTGGTATGCCCACCTATGCAAGTTTTAGTGAGTTAGGTTGTTTGAAGAAGAGCACATGGCAGTGGCACCTATGATGTGACCGACATTCACGTCAAAGATGTACATTGAATCTCGCACTAGCCTGCTTTCAGCTATTTAGTCATGCAAGTCTGGCGGAACCCGTTTTGTTGAAGAAAACCACATGAAAACTCTCTCCGTTTCAGTTACACTGATTCCCGTTATATACTTTCATTGAATTGTGGCAAACACCCAGCCTCGGCAACGCATTTAAAGTGCGGTTACATTGATTTTACGAAAGGTATACATGTAATCAGCGAAATATAGCCAGTAAAACAGGTTCGCGTCAAATGGGTCAGCTGAGGAGAGCTGTACATGTAATGCCACATACCTAGGACACAACCTGTTCAGCCTATCGGCTAGTAATGCCGTTTCCCCATAAAAACAGCCCCTCATCATTGATATAGTGAGGGGATAGTGGACGACCCGATGGTACATGTAGGCGAGAAAGTTGACAAAGTCCTCAAACTGCCATAATGATGTCAAACCGTCGCTATCATTACGACCCCCATATATCCAGCTACTAGCTCGACAACCTGGGTCAAATACACTTTCAACCTGCAGTGCTGGAGAATCGCAGCACACCTACCTGGACTCATCACATTCATATGCCTGTATAACCTTACTCTTATCACCCTTCGGGGTAGCCGAGTAGCTAAGGCGCTAGTATACTCGGCTCGAAATTGCGGGCTAATCCCCGGCTCGGGAGATTTCACTTTGAATGGAGGCAAGCTGCGAAGGCGCCCGTGTGCATCGTAGAGCACGTTAAAGATCCCCAGTTGGGCAAAATTCTCCGTAGACCTCCACTTCGGCGTCCTTGGGACGTAACCCACTCCCCCCAATTGGCTATAAAACTATCGTTACTTTACCGCGTCTGTTCCTAGAAAATTCTTTTCCCGAACTTGTTAAAAAGACGCCTATTTTTTGCCACAGCGATCGGCCCATGTGGCTAAAAATTATCTTACGAACCAGTGAGAGCAGACAGAATAGTCAAATTATCAAGGTTCCACGAATGCCTTTCTTTTTTGTATAACTGACTACTTGACTGATCTTCCAATTTCACTACATTGAAGTGCGGCTCGTACATAGCGGTACATGTTGGGGCCAGCAAGCTTTATTGAAGAGGGGCACATACCTCTTGGCCCATCTCCAGTGACGCAAATGCTTGTCACTCACGGAAGTTCCTTGCAGATTGGTACACAACTAGTTTCGTATGCCCACTTGTGCAAGTTTTAGTGACTTAGGTTGTTTGAAGAAAAGCACATGGCAGTGGCACCTATGATGTGACCGACATTCACGTCAAAGATGTACATTGAATCTCACACTAGCCTGCTTTCAGCTATTCAGTCATGCAAGTCTGGCGGAACCCGTTTTGTTGAAGAAAACCAGATGAAAACTGTCTCCTTTTCAGTTACACTGATTCCCGTTATATACTTTCATTGAAATGTGGCGCACACCCAGACTCGGCAACGCATTTAAAGTGCGGTTACATTGATTTTACGAAAGGTCCACATGTAATCAGCGAAATATAGCTAGTAAAACAGGTTCGCGTCAAATGGGTCAGCTGAGGAGAGCTGCACATGTAATGCCACATACCTAGGACACAACCTGTTCAGCCTATCGGCTAGTAATGCCGTGTCGCCATAAAGACAGTCCCTCATCATTGATATAGTGAGGGGAGAGTGGACGACCCGATGGTACATGTAGGCGAGAAAGTTGACAAAGTCCTCAAACTGCCATATTGATGTCAAACCGTCGCTATCATTACGACCGCCATATATGCAGCTACTAGCTCGACAACCTGGGTCAAATACACTTTCAACCTGCAGTGCTGGAGAATCGCAGCACACCTACCTGGACTCATCACATTCATATGCCTGTATAACCTTACTCTTATCACCCTTCGGGGTAGCCGAGTAGCTAAGGCGCTAGTATACTCGGCCCGAAATTGCGGGCTAATCCCCGGCTCCGGAGATTTCAGTTTGAATGGAGGCAAGCTGCGAAGGCGCCCGTGTGCATCGTAGCGCACGTTAAAGATCCCCAGTTGGGCAAAATTCTCCGTAGACCTCCACTACGGCGTCCTTGGGACGTAACCCACTCCCCCCAATTGGCTATAAAACTATCGTTACATTACCGCGTCTGTTCCTAGAAAATTCTTTTCCCGAACTTGTTAAAAAGACGCCTATTTTTTGCCACAGCGATCGGCCCATGTGGCTAACAATTATCTTACGTACCAGTGAGAGCAGACAGAATAGTCAAATTGTCAAGGTTGCACGAATGCCTTTCTTTTTTGTATAACTGACTACTTGACTGATCTTCCAATTTCACTACATTGAAGTGCGGCTCGTACGTAGCGGTACATGTTGGGGCCAGCAAGCTTTATTGAAGAGGGCCACATACCTCTTGGCCCATCTCCAGTGACGCAAATGCTCGTCACGGAAGTTCCTTGCAGATTGGTACACAACTAGTTTGGTATGCCCACTTATGCAAGTTTTAGTGAGTTAGGTTGTTTGAAGAAAAGCACATGGCAGTGGCACCTATGATGTGACCGACATTCACGTCAAAGATGTACATTGAATCTCGCACTAGCCTGCTTTCAGCTATTCAGTCATGCAAGTCTGGCGGAACCCGTTTTGTTGAAGAAAACCACATGAAAACTGTCTCCTTTTCAGTTACACTGATTCCCGTTATATACTTTCATTGAAATGTGGCGCACACCCAGCCTCGGCAACGCATTTAGAGTGCGGTTACATTGATTTTACGAAAGGTCCACATGTAATCAGCGAAATATAGCTAGTAAAACAGGTTCGCGTCAAATGGGTCAGCTGAGGAGAGCTGCACATGTAATGCCACATACCTAGGACACAACCTGTTCAGCCTATCGGCTAGTAATGCCGTTTCGCCATAAAAACAGCCCCTCATCATTGATATAGTGAGGGGATAGTGGACGACCCGATGGTACATGTAGGCGAGAAAGTTGACAAAGTCCTCAAACTGTCATAATGATGTCAAACCGTCGCTATCATTACGACCCCCATATATCCAGCTAATAGCTCGACAACCTGGGTCAAACACACTTTCAACCTGCAGTGCTGGAGAATCGCAGCACACCTACCTGGACTCATCACATTCATATGCCTGTATAACCTTACTCTATCACCCTTCGGTGTAGCCGAGTAGCTAAGGCGCTAGTATACTCGGCTCGAAATTGCGGGCTAATCCCCGGCTCCGGAGATTTCAGTTTGAATGGAGGCAAGCTGCGAAGGCGCCCGTGTGCATCGTAGCGCACGTTAAAGATCCCCAGTTGGGCAAAATTCTCCGTAGACCTCCACTACGGCGTCCTTGGGACGTAACCCACTCCCCCCAATTGGCTATAAAACTATCGTTACTTTACCGCGTCTGTTCCTAGAAAATTCTTTTCCCGAACTTGTTAAAAAGACGCCTATTTTTTGCCACAGCGATCGGCCCATGTGGCTAACAATTATCTTACGAACCAGTGAGAGCAGACAGAATAGTCAAATTATCAAGGTTCCAAGAATGCCTTTCTTTTTTGTATAACTGACTACTTGACTGATCTTCCAATTTCACTACATTGAAGTGCGGCTCGTACATAGCGGTACATGTTGGGGCCAGCAAGCTTTATTGAAGAGGGGCACATACCTCTTGCCCATCTTCAGTGACGCAAATGCTCGTCACTCACGGAAGTTCCTTGCAGATTGGTACACAACTAGTTTCGTATGCCCACTTGTGCAAGTTTTAGTGACTTAGGTTGTTTGAAGAAAAGCACATGGCAGTGGCACCTACGATGTGACCCACATTCACGTCAAAGATGTACATTGAATCTGGCACTAGCCTGCTTTCATCTATTCAGTCATGCAAGTCTGACGGAGCCCCTTTTGTTCAAGAAAACCACATGAAAACTGTCTCCTTTTCAGTTACACTCATTTCCGTTATACACTTTCATTGAATTGTGGCACACACGCAGCCTCGGCAACGCATTTAAAGTGCGGTTACATTTTTTTGTGACAGGTCTACGTGTAATCAGCGAAATATAACCAGTAAAACAGGTTCGGGTCAAATGGGTCAGCTGAGGAGAGCTGCACATGCAATGCCACATACCTAGCACACAACCTGTTGAGCCTACCGGCTAGTAATGCCGTTTCGCCATAAAAACAGCCCCTCATCATTGATATAGTGAGGGGATAGTGGACGACCCGATGGTACATGTTGGCGAGAAAGTTGACAAAGTCCTCAAACTGCCATAATGATGTCAAACCGTCGCTATCATTACGACCCCCATATATCCAGCTACTAGCTCGACAACCTGGGTCAAATACACTTTCAACCTGCAGTGCTGGAGAATCGCAGCACACCTACCTGGACTCATAACATTCATATGCCTGTATAACCTTACTCTTATCACCCTTCGGGGTAGCTGAGTAGCTAAGGCGCTAGTATACTCGGCTCGAAATTGCGGGCTAATCCCCGGCTCCGGAGATTTCAGTTTGAATGGAGGCAAGCTGCGAAGGCGCCCGTGTGCATCGTAGCGCACGTTAAAGATCCCCAGTTGGGCAAAATTCTCCGTAGACCTCCACTACGGTGTCCTTGGGACGTAACCCACTCCCCCGAATTGGCTATAAAACTATCGTTACATTACCGCGTCTGTTCCTAGAAAATTCTTTTCCCGAACTTGTTAAAAAGACGCCTATTTTTTGCCACAGCGATCGGCCCATGTGGCTAACAGTTATCTTACGTACCAGTGAGAGCAGACAGAATAGTCAAATTGTAAAGGTTGCACGAATGCCTTTCTTTTTTGTATAACTGACTACTTGACTGATCTTCCAATTTCACTACATTGAAGTGCGGCTCGTATGTAGCGGTACATGTTGGGGCCAGCAAACTTTATTGAAGAGGGCCACATACCTCTTGGCCCATCTCCAGTGACGCAAATGCTCGTCACGGAAGTTCCTTGCAGATTGGTACACAACTAGTTGGTATGCCCACTTATGCAAGTTTTAGTGAGTTAGGTTGTTTGAAGAAAAGCACATGGCAGTGGCACCTATGATGTGACCGACATTCACGTCAAAGATGTACATTGAATCTCACACTAGCCTGCTTTCAGCTATTCAGTCATGCAAGTCTGGCGGAACCCGTTTTGTTGAAGAAAACCACATGAAAACTGTCTCCTTTTCAGTTACACTGATTCCCGTTATATATTTTCATTGAAATGTGGCGCACACCCAGACTCGGCAACGCATTTAAAGTGCGGTTACATTGATTTTACGAAAGGTCCACATGTAATCAGCGAAATATAGCTAGTAAAACAGGTTCGGGTCAAATGGGTCAGCTGAGGAGAGCTGCACATGCAATGCCACATACCTAGCACACAACCTGTTGAGCCTACCGGCTAGTAATGCCGTGTCGCCATAAAGACAGTCCCTCATCATTGATATAGTGAGGGGAGAGTGGACGACCCGATGGTACATGTAGGCGAGAAAGTTGACAAAGTCCTCAAACTGCCATATTGATGTCAAACCGTCGCTATCATTACGACCCCCATATATCCAGCTACTAGCTCGACAACCTGGGTCAAATACACTTTCAACCTGCAGTGCTGGAGAATCGCAGCACACCTACCTGGACTCATCACATTCATATGCCTGTATAACCTTACTCTTATCACCCTTCGGGGTAGCCGAGTAGCTAAGGCGCTAGTATACTCGGCCCGAAATTGCGGGCTAATCCCCGGCTCCGGAGATTTCAGTTTGAATGGAGGCAAGCTGCGAAGGCGCCCGTGTGCATCGTAGCGCACGTTAAAGATCCCCAGTTGGGCAAAATTCTCCGTAGACCTCCACTACGGCGTCCTTGGGACGTAACCCACTCCCCCCAATTGGCTATAAAACTATCGTTACATTACCGCGTCTGTTCCTAGAAAATTCTTTTCCCGAACTTGTTAAAAAGACGCCTATTTTTTGCCACAGCGATCGGCCCATGTGGCTAACAATTATCTTACGTACCAGTGAGAGCAGACAGAATAGTCAAATTGTCAAGGTTGCACGAATGCCTTTCTTTTTTGTATAACTGACTACTTGACTGATCTTCCAATTTCACTACATTGAAGTGCGGCTCGCTCATAACCGTACATGTTGGGGCCAGCAAGCTTTATTGAAGAGGGCCACATACCTCTTGGCCCATCTCCAGTGACGCAAATGCTCGTCACGGAAGTTCCTTGCAGATTGGTACACAACTAGTTTCGTATGCCCACTTGTGCAAGTTTTAGTGACTTAGGTTGTTTGAAGAAAAGCACATGGCAGTGGCACCTACGATGTGACCCACATTCACGTCAAAGATGTACATTGAATCTGGCACTAGCCTGCTTTCATCTATTCAGTCATGCAAGTCTGACGGAGCCCGTTTTGTTCAAGAAAACCACATGAAAACTGTCTCCTTTTCAGTTACACTGATTCGCTTTATATACTTTCATTGAAATGCGGCGCACACCCAGCCTCGGCAACGCATTTAAAGTGCGGTTACATTGATTTTACGAAAGGTCCACATGTAATCAGCGAAATATAGCCAGTAAAACAGGTTCGCGTCAAATGGGTCAGCTGAGGATAGCTGCACATGTAATGCCACATACCTAGGACACAACCTGTTCAGCCTATCGGCTAGTAATGCCGTTTCGCCATGAAAACAGCCCCTCATCTTTGATATAGTGAGGGGATAGTGGACGACCCGATGGTACATGTAGGCGAGAAAGTTGACAAAGTCCTCAAACTGCCATAATGATGTCAAACCGTCGCTATCATTACGACCCCCATATATCCAGCTACTAGCTCGACAACCTGGGTCAAATACACTTTCAACCTGCAGTGCTGGAGAATCGCAGCACACCTACCTGGACTCATCACATTCATATGCCTGTATAACCTTACTCTTATCACCCTTCGGGGAAGCCGAGTAGCTAAGGCGCTAGTATATTCGGCTCGAAATTGCGGGCTAATCCCCGGCTTCGGAGATTTCAGTTTGAATGGAGGCAAGCTGCGAAGGCGCCCGTGTGCATCGTAGCGCACGTTAAAGATCCCCAGTTGGGCAAAATTCTCCGTAGGCCTCCACTACGGCGTCCTTGGGACGTAACCCACTCCCCCCAATTGGCTATAAAACTATCGTTACTTTACCGCGTCTGTTCCTAGAAAATTCTTTTCCCGAACTTGTTAAAAAGACGCCTATGTTTTGCCACAGCGATCGGCCCATGTGGCTAACAATTATCTTACGTACCAGTGAGAGCAGACAGAATAGTCAAATTGTCAAGGTTGCACGAATGCCTTTCTTTTAGAGCGCAGCTCTTTGGCGTCCGTTCCTGGGTTTCGCGTCGTCGTCGGCCTCGTAACCAGCTCCGCCCCCCTTTCATCCCCCCAGCGCTAGCAGCGACCGACTGATACCGCTGGATGCCGCTGACGCCGCTAGAGAGTCAAGATAACGTGACTGCATAGAACACCGTCGCCGCCATGCAGAAAGAGGAGGAAAGGTTCCCCCCCCCTGGTCTTGTGTGGCGGATAGGGTGCTCTTCAGTTGCCGACGCGCCGGTTATTTCACGTAGGCCCCGGCACGTCGACGAATACGTGACCACCTTCCCACGGCTAGACCTGGTTCTTAGCGCTGCGGAAGCGAGGGTATCATATTGTTTGTGTCGGCATCGGCGGCGTTGTCCCTGAAACCAACTCCGCAGCTGGGGTTGACTCACTATCGGCGTCAGCGGCATCAGTCAGTCGCTGCTATCTCTTCCCTCCTCCC
Source organism: Dermacentor variabilis (assembly GCF_050947875.1). Taxonomy (NCBI): domain Eukaryota; kingdom Metazoa; phylum Arthropoda; class Arachnida; order Ixodida; family Ixodidae; genus Dermacentor; species Dermacentor variabilis. Next base: position 217,232,076 of record NC_134569.1, on the reverse strand, counting down.
TTTATCGTGTTGTCCGCTTGCTGCGCGCGCTTCTGCCCCCATCGTTTGCCGCTGGGTGTACACGCCGCCCCCCTCCCCCCTCTTCCTGCGAGTCTCCGGTTGTCAAAGCGCCGGCTCGAACTTAATTCCTTTCTTCGCTCCTCCTCCAATGCAACCCCTGTGCGGTGGCAATCAGAGAGCCAGATCGGTGGCGGCGGATCTGTATATGTGCACCGCCCGAGCCGAAATTGCCGCTGCCGTTCGCCACTGCGAAATTATCTGCCAGTTCTTTCTGAGCCATGAGCGAGACGACCGATGGAAGTCCTCCGTCTGCTGCTGCTGCTGCTGCTGCTAAACGAGCTGCCAGAGCAGAGGCCCAGCGCCGTCGCCGTCAGAATCCAGAGGTGCGTGCCGCCGAAGCAGAAGCTTACCTAGTGGAGTCTTTGTTAAAGGAATACGTGTGAAAAATAAAAAAAAAATTCTGTGATAGCGCATAAATGTGTTGCTCGATTTGTTTGCCTCAATCTATCGAAAAGGTGAAACAGCTTATTTGCTGCGCTCAAATTTCGCATTAGGAAGTAACGTAATCGTCGGTAATTTTTTTTAAACACCAAGGACAACCTGACAAAAAGTGACATTCTTTAGAGAAAAAATGAGGACCTTTTGAATGACAGAGATTTTATGCTAGTCATCATGACCACACCACAACAGGAGCTTTTCAAGAGGCTTGAAACTGATCGTGTATGTGTCGATGGAACACATGGAACAGCAGGTGAGCAGTGCTATATAAATGCATTAATAATAAAAGCAAAAAAGAGGGAATGCTGTCTGAGAATAATTGCAATAGATATGATGAGTAGTATTCCTTCACACATGATTTTTCTCTTAATTTTTCTCTTTTATTTAATGCAGTTCTCGATTATCAGTAACAGAGCAAGAATGAATTCAGCGCTCTGTACACTGGTGGTATCATTCCATTGGTACTGTCCTCATCGCTACATGCCCTGCGTATCCTGTCTGTATTGTCACCACGGAGTTATAATAGGTCACATAATACAGCTCTTATCACATTTGTCTTGTGGGGATGCGCGACTGTCGCACGTCCCCTGATATGTTGTTTTTCCCGCATAGCTTCCGTCTCCTGCATTGCGGCTTTGCCGCAGGCCCCAGGCAACGCGAGAGATGGCGCAAGTGTTGCGCTCCTAACGCCACCTCATGACAGGGTTACTTGGGGGCGCAAGGGAGAACACGCTTCCTCTTTGGTTTGGGACGGCAAGCAGCGCGGACGTGCCGCGCGTGCGCCGATCCATGCTTCTGCGAGACCGTCTCGTGAGGCCTTGTGCGAAAGAGCCACCGTTCGCGTGACCGTACGCATGAACGACCAGGCGTTGGGATCCAGCAAGGGGCGAACATATTCGCTCGCTATTCGGTCGCGGTGAGTCGGACTTCCGCGATTTGTCGCGCGCCCATCGGCATGTTTTTTGGATAGCAACTCGGCTAGCAGGCATTGATCTATGAAAGGTGCAATAAATGCCCTTGTGATTGTTTGCACTACTGTACTGTCGTTCCTTTGACCCAAGAGTACGGGATGAGAATCCCACAGTGTAGAGTGCAGAAACAGTGCATTGCACTGTGTATTAGTGCCTTCTGTCAGAGGTACAGCTGTCTCGAGGCTGTTTGGCATCCTGAACTGTTTGCCAATTAGGCGAATCACTGATTACTGCTACAGTCAAAGGTGCTTTTTTCTTGGCGGCGGGGGGTGGTTCCCTGAGGACTGCGAAAACAAAACATTAGAAAACCAGGCCGTCCAAAAAAAAATTTACGCATGCCTTTTACTGCCATTTAAAGCGAGGTGCTAGTCGAAAAGATAAGAACCTAGAACTATAAAACCCCAGCTGTTTACATACTCTCTTATGGTAATTTCAAATACTATATAAAGCAGTTTTATAGCAAGATGCATAGGTTGTGTTCTGTACAACGACAATGTGTAAAACGTAGGCATTCTTGTCCCCAATTTTTTATCTCTGAACTTCCATAATTGCAGACCAGTGATGGCGCATAATCCTCCAAATCAACTGTAGAATACTGAAATATGTTACCGAAATCGTTATTCGCTGTTATGATTTAAAAGTGCATATAAGAATTGTTAAATTAGAACCTGTGAAACCATTTCAAAATGTTTAGACAACCAGTAAGTGTTACTCAAGATTTTATCTTAAGTATATAAGTGATGTTGAAGATCAACCGCTCAGTGGTGGTCAAGACAGTTTAGGAGCAGAAATTTTATTTTCTACTTCGTGTTCCAAAAGTCTTTTTGGGACATTTGGAGTAGTACAGAAGTAATCTAGCCATTTGGTGGAGCTTGTTATTACTGTGCAGTCAGTAAGTGCTGCTCAAGAGTGAAGCAAGACACAAAGCCAACAGCAACTAATTAAGCTTGCCTTCCCAAGGATGGTATACCACGCACGTCACGTTGCAAACATTTTTGTTTGGGTAGGCAAGGACCTTAATTTTGTACCCACCCTAGTTGCTTAGTGGCTGTGGAGTTGGGCTGCTAAGCATGAGGTCACAGGATCGAATCTCCGCCAGAGCCGCCACATTTCAAGGGGGGCAAAAGGCGAAAACACCCATGCACTTAGATTTACTGTAGGTGCACGTCAAAAAACCCCAGTTGGTAGAAATTTCCGGAGTCCGACACTACGGCATGCCTCATAATGAGAAAGTGGTTTTGGTACGTAAGACCCCATAATTTAATTTTTCTTAATTTTGTAAACCAACCACAACACTTATTAGGCTTCTTGGTGCTTGTGCTGTAACAGAAGAGAGTATGTATGTGTGTAAATAAAGAAATGTCATCATCATGATCAGCCTGGTTACGCCCACTGCAGGGCAAAGGCCTCTCCCATACTTCTCCAACAACCCCGGTCATGTACTAATTGTGGCCATGCCATGCCTGCAAACTTCTTAATCTCATCCGCCCACCTAACTTTCTGCCGCCCCCTGCTACGCTTCCCTTCCCTTGGGATCCAGTCCATAACACTTAATGACCATCGGTTATCTTCCCTCCTCATTACATGTCCTGCCCATGCCCATTTCTTTTTCTTGATTTCAACTAAGATGTCATTAACTCGCGTTTGTTCCCTCACCCAATCTGCTCTTTTCTTATCCCTTAACGTTACACCCATCATTCTTCTTTCCATAGCTCGTTGCGTCGTCCTCAATTTAAGTAGAACCCTTTTCGTAAGCCTCCAGCTTTCTGCGCCGTACGTGACTACTGGTAAGACACAGCTATTATATACTTTTCTCTTGAGGGATAATGGCAACCTGCTGTTCATGATCTGAGAATGCCTGCCAAACGCACCCCAGCCCATTCTTATTCTTCTGATTATTTCCGTCTCATGATCCGGATCCGCCGTCACTACCTGCCCTAAGTAGATGTATTCCCTTACGACTTCCAGTGCCTCGCTGCCTATTGTAAATTGCTGTTCTCTTCCGAGACTGTTAAGCATTAGTTTAGTTTTCTGCAGATTAATTTTTAGACCCACTCTTCTGATTTGCCTCTCCAGGTCAGTGAGCATTCATTGCAATTCGTCCCCTGAGTTACTAAGCAAGGCAATATCATCAGCGAATCGCAAGTTACTAAGGTATTCTCCATTAACTTTTATCCCCAATTCTTCCCAATCCAGGTCTCTGAATACCTCCTGTAAACACGCTGTGAATAGCATTGGAGATATCGTATCTCCCTGCCTGACGCCTTTCTTTATTGCGATTTTGTTGCTTGCTTTATGGAAGACTACGGTGGCTGTGGAACCGCTATAGATATCTTTCAGTATTTTTGCATACGGCTCGTCTACACCCTGATTCCGTAATGCCTCTATGACTGCTGAGGTTTCGACAGAATCAAACGCTTTCTCGTAATCAATGAAAGCTATATATAAGGGTTGGTTATATTCCGCACATTTCTCTATCACCTGATTGAAAGTGTGAATATGATGTATTGTTGAGTAGCCTTTACGGAATCCTGCCTGGTCCCTTGCTTGACAGAAGTCTAAGGTGTTCCTGATTCTATTTGCGATTACCTTAGTAAGTAGTTTGTAGGCAACGGACAGTAAGCTGATCGGTCTATAATTTTTCAAGTCTTTGGCGTCCCCTTTCTTATGGATTAGGATTATGTTAGCGTTCTTCCAAGATTCCGGTACGCTCGAGGTATGCTTCACCATGATACATTGCATAAGCCTCTTCCCGTAGCAAGTTATATTGCAGCAAAGTTGACGCTTGAAAACCGGCATTATACAACACTTTCGACAATGGTTGTGCCTTTCGCACTTTGAAGGCAAAGCATTTCAGCATCCAAAATTTCAGCTGTCCTTATAATTAATTGCCTCTGTGAGGTACATGGCAGTGTTGCAAAGATACCCGAATTCTCATGCATGTCCGAAAAATAGTTTGTTGGGTGTATTTCTGCTTGGTAATGAAGACGGCTACGACAGAGCACATTAGTGACACAACAGTGGCCCAATGCTCAGATTCCTTTTAAGTAGAGTGCTGTGTGCTTTTATGACTTTGGCAAAGTTAGCACCTGAATTTGCCATACACACGCCTGCAAATTATCTATTTATTAAACTCACGCACACATAATATCACTATAATGAGAAATGCATAGTGTTTTAGCTGTTCCCTGGAGAATGTTTTCTGACAACTGCTTTGATGATGGATGGATGGATGAATAAATTTCTTGAGGTCCGTCGGTACGTGCGATTAGTGCGCAGCGGGCCACTCCCACGTCGGGACACAGAGGCCATGCCCCTCCGCCGCGTTGCGGGCCCGATGGACAGCCCAGAGCTGTGCTTCAAGGTCCGAGCTGTGTAGAGCTCGGTCCCGCTCTCCCTTGGTGGTCCCGGCACCAGGGGGCAAGTCCAGAGCATGTGATCAAGGCTAGCTATATCCTTACAGTAGTGACACGCATTGTGAGGGTGCGCGTCCGGAAAGATTTTGTGCAGGAAGGCCGGGCATGGGTAGGTGCCCGTCTGAAGCCACCTGTACGTGACCTCTTGTGCTTTATTGGGTGCTTTGTGCGGTAGTGGCATGGTTCTCTTGACTAACTTGTGATGCTGGGTGAGATCGTTGTAAGTGACGAGGGGATCGCGCTCGCTTGCCCATCCTGCCGAGAGGGAGTCCGGGCTCACACGCTGAGTTAGATCTCGTGCGGTCTCATCTGCTGTCTCGTTGAGGTCACTTTTGAAGAACAATATTTGATCACGAATATACTCTTAATGCTTCACACACAAAACAATTTGTTACCTTGTTGTGTCCATGAAAGGGTTGTATTAAGAATAATTTTGGCACCCTTGTTGACAGTTTGACAGCATCAATTAGTGAATCCTTAACAGGCACTCTGCAACACATTTTCAAGAAGGAAAGCCAACCTACTGAGTCTCCAACACATGCGATCTTACATTTTGTCACAATCTTAATGCAGCAGGCACATCTGGGTTCAAGCTTATATAGTGCTAACTTAGGCAAATTGGCACGTGTTGCAGCGCTTCATTTGTCTCCTTTATGTCCTATGTGTTATGTTTTTTATTCAAGCTCATACTTCTGAGCAGCAAGCAAAATGCAGTTGACTTCATTCCGTTAATTCGACTCTGACGGGACTGACGAAACAGATTGAATTATCTGGTGGGTTAAATATAAGAAGATGCAGAAGAAATGCCAACACACATGACTGATTTATTTGCCATGGTTTACGTAGAGATTCTAACATGCCCCAGAGTGAAACACACGCCCGCTGTCTGTGTGTCCAAAGTGTAAACTAGCATAGAAAGGATAAAAGCCCCTAAAATGAAAGAGAAATCAAATGCGCACACAATTTTTATTTTTAAAAAATGGACGAGGGTCCAATGTGTTGCACATTGCAACCAATTTTCCAAAGCAAGCTTCGCCGCAATACATCCCTGTTATGCGGCAAAGCATACAAAAATCGCCAAGGAAGTTTTGTTAACCCTTTACTGCACAATTATTTGTTTCCTCAAAATATTATTCATCGAGTTGTAGGGAAGGATAACAGTAGCTGTACTCCCATGGAAACTAACTTTAGCGAATTTCTGTAGTTTGAATTCGCAGAAAGAGGGTATGTTGCGTATTTGCAACGACGTGCAAATAAAGAAGAAGTTGAAGGTGAAAGATAGACTTAGTGCGATTCATACTCGGATGTTTGTTTGCACGTGACAATCGTTCGTGCACCTACTATTTAGTGTGGAACAAAAAGAAGCAATTGTTGCTTGTGCACCACAGGTGGTTCCCACACTTTGTGCAGTACGTCATGCAGATACCCGTGCAGCCAGAAAACAATGCAGTGTTTTCGCGTTATTGTCAAAATTTAGAACATAGAAGCACAGAATGTGCTTCTATACAAGGCTGTGCCCGGTGATGACGCAACACGACAGTGTGCGGATGCACCGCATCCTCTGAAAAAAAAATTTGACCAGAAAACATTTTTCACATACATAGAATCAAACCGGATTTACACTCGTCGTTGTCGTCACTCCAGGAAAGGTCGCTGCGTTCACAATCGGAAGGAATTGCTCGGCCATAAAAGCGTTTGGAAGCCATTTCATTTTTCCGAAGAAAATAAATTATGTACACGTTGTTGCATTTGTGCAACATAGCATCGTTTTGTCGCCAGGAACAAACTATTCCTAGATAACAATGCTTTTTTGAATCTACACAGTCAGGAGGATGTGGAGCTTAGCGTAAGAATTTTTTTTCGCTTTGTCTTATGGAGAAACAACTTTACGATTGGCAAAACTTATCCGTATCAATGCTCGCGAGCGCGCGCAGCCTCGATCACGTTTGTTTTGGTGGAAAATGTGAAGGATGAGCACAGATGTAGAACAAGGCGGCTCGTTTTTTAGACGAATGTTGCGGAAATGCAACAACGTGTACAGGCAGCTCTAAGCCGACTTTGCTTCTGTGTTTAACGCCGTTCATCGGAATGTTGCGTAAATGCAACAAGGTGCAGTATAGGGTTAAAGATGGCACATTAGAAATGGTTAAATACCACAATCAGACGTTTTGATCTGTGATTATTGCTTGGAGCTCCTCCTGGGCAGGCAGAAAAAAGGCATTTCCAGCAGGAGATGAAGTCTCTTTAACATATCTACTGTCCTCTAAGGTATGTCACCAAAGGGGTCGCTTATTGGATTCACTGTAGGGGTCAGCATGCATGCTGACTGCTAAAGTTGGAATTATTGGGTGAAGGCCTATTTTAGTATCAAAATAACTAAAGTTTGGACCTCTAGAAATGCACGTGTGTCGGCTGGTACTTTCAGCCGGGATCAATTTTATAGGAATCTACTGTTCTGCAGCCACTGAGCACTGCAGCATACCAATATTCTGCTATGTGTAGTAGGAGATACATTCTTGCTGCAAAGTCCACTGCTATATGGTATAGTCGACTTCTGTTAATTCGACTCCGGGTAATTCAATCCTGGCCAAAGGTCTTGGCCGGCAGTCATACATTTCTACAGTCCCGAACCTCTTATTTTGTTTGTAAAATTGGCCTTCGCAGGATAATTTGAACTTGGAACAGTGACTCGCTGTTGACCCCTATGGTGAACCCAATAGCGACCCCTTTAGTGGCAGCACGTCTACCTCGGCGATGCTTATGAAACAATGTATGCATTCAACACGTGTGATCGCGTGTCGACAACTCCCATTTATGCTTGCCCTAAGAAACCTTTCAAGCAAGAACCATATATCACAGTTTAATTACGGTATTTACCCGATTCTAATGTGTGCCTCATATGTTAGCACTAGGAGAATGCAATAGTTGTGCACTTCTATCTTCAATGACACCCGCCGTGGTTGCTCAGTGACTATGGTGTTGAGCTGCTAAGCACGAGGATGGGGATCGAATCCCGGCCACGGCGGCCACATTTCAATGGGGGCGAAATGCGAAAACACCCGTGTACTTAGATTTAAGTGCACGTTAAAGAACTCCGGGTGGTCGAAATTTCCCGGGTCCTCCACTACGGCGTGCCTCATAATCAGAAAGTGGTTTGGGCACGTAAAACCCCATAATTTAATTTTTTTCTTTCAATGACAGTGGTAAGCTTCCAGCCATGATTTGGTAATGCCTGCCATATGCATTCCAACCCATTTTTACTCTTAAGTAAATAGCCTTTTCATGATCAGGGTCCCTTGCGAGCAACTGACCTAGGTAAAATTACTCCTGTACAGACTCTAGAGGCTGACTGGCGATGTGGATTCTTGAACATTGTCTTCTGCATATTATTCTTCAAACCCACTCTAACACTTTTTTGGTTAAGGTCCTCAATCACTAGTAATTTGTCCCCACTGTTGCCGAGATATTCACCATTGATCCGCACTCCGAATGTGCTGCAACTGCAGATTTGAAATGACATTAATCAAAGCCAACACCGCCGTGTTATCTCACCACCTTGAACTGACACTCTCACACGCAGATCCACTGGCCACTGTAATCACCATGGCGGGAACGCTAGGCCTAGGTACGCTATTACGGTTCTCGACATTCGGTGCTGTCTTTTTCATTGAAAGAATTCACCGCTGTCAGCAATGGTACCCACTCTGCCTCTGCAATCCTCGTAAAGCACGTCGCGTTGCATATTGCTAGGCCTCGAAAGGCAGCTTTGCCTCAGCACAGTGATGCTACGTGGTGAAGTGTATGGGATGCAGCACATATATTGTTATATACACACGCACTTGCCGTCTCCTGTCACAGTGCAAGCACCTATATGCCTAATAAGTGTACTGGCAGACCTTCAGAGCTTTTTCGGACGTGCCTGTGGCAGTTTGGGCCCTTAAGGGCAGTAAAACACATGCATTCATTTTTTTCGGACATTGTAGCGGCCCTTAGGGAGTCTGAAAAATCGGACTGTACAACTAACCAAAAGGATGCTTCAAATGGTCCATGGGGCGAACACGCAGCGGAACGAGGAGCATTGCTTAGAACGACAGAAAGCTGAGCTAGTTGGTAAGGATTCATTGTGCAAAATAGAAGTGAGGCATGCAGACAGGACACAAGAGTACAGAAGTAGACGCTCGTGTTGTCTACTTCTCTACTCTTGTGTCCTGTCTGCACGCCTCACTTCTATTTTGCATGAGGAGCATTGCATTGAGGAATGATCAGGAAAGGAACTGTGCCGCTGCCTCTTTGAAGGAGCTTGAGCTCTAAAAGCAAAGTGTTGGCTGACGCTAAGATGCAGGCTACCCACATCCAAACCAAATTAAACCCCTTAAAGCAGTGAAATGCAACACTGAGGCATTATGCGCAGGCTGACAGTATGTCAGGACAGTTGAGGTTGACTTTCCGGTTGCTTGGAGAATCTCATATGTGACAAAGTCCGGGCATAATACTGATGAGCTTGCTATCAGTTGATACAAATAGCTCTATTTCCTTTTGTATGCATCTCATTTTATTTGCATTTTAAAATGTTCGACTCTATTTGCCGTGAGCTAGACCACTTTTTTTACAGTGAAGCTGTCTATGGCTAGGATCTGCCGGATCGCATCCGCGCATAGACCAACAATTTTTCATACGGTGGGCCGATCCCGAAGAAAGTGCAATACCAGGCCAACCCGAGGCAGAAGTGAAGCAAGCATTAAGCACTCCCCTATGTGGGCTGATCCCGAAGGTCGTGAAATGCCAGTCCAACCTGCAGCGGAGATGACGCAGGCTTTAAGCACTCCCCACACATGGGTCAATCCCATAGGTAGTGCAATACCAGGCCAAACCGCTGCGGAGGTGCAGTTCACCGTTAAGGGGCTGTGATAGGAAGATGTGGGCCCAGGCCTCAAACACACAGGGATGCCACAATGAACAGAGGCTTTAATAACACGGGTACGGGACTAGGAAAACATACACGATAACACACACACACAGTTCCCTACATGAGTGTCTGTCATCTATAGTCAAGCTCAGCGTCAATATAGGAAGGCGTCCGATAGTGCGTCGGTATCACACACTCACGGCACGAAGAGGCGCAAGATGAATCCGGAGCGGCGAGTGGCGCAGACTGGAGGCCGGGGCGGATGCCCGGCACACGACGAGCCACTCGCGCAACAGCTGGGTCGGGACGTCTGTCCGCCACAGGGTGGACCGTTCGGAAGGCTTAGCTGCACCGGAACATGTCGGCGGTCGGATGCTCGCCGAGCAGTGGAGCAGGCCGGTTGAAGCCCAAGGACAGCCCGGCCTGTTCTGCTTATACACCCAGGAACAACGGCCTTGGGTAGACGAACTGCTCGGCTCGTTCGGAAGGCCAGCCCAAGCAGCTCAGGCAGATCACATGGCTGCCGTCTCCGCCCAGACACCGGTCCTTCCTCTTCGTCTTCATCCGTCGCCGCCGCACAGCAGTCACGCGCATTCGGCCGCGACATTCAAATAGTCCAAACTCCTATCACACTCCCCCCCAAGTTCAAGAAGTCGAGGAGGGTAGTACTACAGAGTATGACGAGTCAAACAGTTCACGCTACTACTCTCATGACACATTAGTCCGGGTCCGTAGCTATTCTACTTAGATAGTCTGCCCCAACGTTATCACATCCACGAATATACTCCACATGAAAGTCATAATCCATAAGGAGCAAACTCCAACGTAGTACGCGACTGTTGACGTGCTTCGCCGAATTTAGGTATCGCAGCGGTTGGTGGTCGGACTGCAGGATGAAGGGTTTACCGTAAAGGTACACATGAAATTTCTGTACAGCCCACACTATGGCGAGGCACTCCCTCTCAATTGTGGAGTAGGCAGCTTCACGTGGCAAAAGCTTCCGGCTAGCGTAGGACACGGGATGCAAACGCCCGTCGTGTTCTTGCAAAAGAACTGCTCCGAGACTTCTCGAAGAGGCGTCCGTGCGTAGCACAAAGCGTCTGCTCAAGTCTGGAGCCTTTAGTATAGGCTGCTGTGACAACAGCTCCTTTAATCGCATAAATGCCTCTTCGTGTGGTGTCTGCCAATTCAACCGGTTCGGAGAGCCCTTCTTCGTAAGGTCGGTGAGTGGATGGGCAAGCTCAGCGTAGTTCGGAACAAAGTCCCGGTAATATCCCGTTAGTCCTAAAAAGGCCCTGAGCTCCTTCTTCGTTCCAGATCGTTTGGCAGTGTTGATCTTGCTGACGGTGTCTTTCAAGGGCTGTAAAACGCCTTGCCCTACCACATGGCCTAAGAAGCATGTTGTTGGGGAGCCGATTTCACTTTTGTTAGGTTTTATGGTTAGTTTGGCTGTGCGCACTCTGTGAAACAAGGCATTTAAAGACTTTAAATGCTCTTCCCATGTTTTTGTTGCCACAAGAACGTCGTCGAAGTAATAGTAGACGTGAGGTATGTCTCCGACAACCTCTCTCATCAATCGGTTGAAGACAGCAGGTGCTGTCTTAATGCCAAAAGGCATGTACCTAAATTGGTATAGTCCAGAGTCGCATGAAAATGCAGTGGCTTCTTTGGACTCAGGGGCCATGGGTACTTGCCAGTACCCTTTTGTGAAGTCAAATTTAGAAAAATAATGACTTCCAGTGAGCCTGGCAAACATCATCTCTGCTCTAGGAATGGGCTCACAGTCGGGAACTAGAATTTGATTAAGTTTTCGAAAGTCTATGCAGAGGCGCACTGTGCCGTCTTTCTTTTTGAGCACCACAAAGGGTGCCTGTAATGCTGACTTTGATTTTTCTATTATACCTAACTTCAGCATGTCCTGGACTTCTTTTTCCACGGCATTTCTGACCGCAAATGGCATGGGGTACTGCCGGACTTGTATGGGCGCAGTAGTAGTCAATTCCAAATGACATTGCAGGACATGAGTCTTTCCAGGTAGATCGGATAATATATCGTCGTAGGTTGTAAGGACAGCTTCAACTTGAGTCGCTGGTCCATAGTCAGTTGGTTCGAAATGACGACGTCTTTTTATGTCTGTTCGGATAAGTGACGGGTAAGGCGGCGTTGTCTCTCCAAGCTCTAGCCCTGTTGCGTTATCTGTACCCACCGTTGTCGCTGTTACCTGAAGCAATTCGCTGTTGGGTCGCTCTTCATATTTTTTCAACATATGTATATGAAATGCCGTTGTTCTGCTCCCAAGATCAACAACATAGTCCAACGGACTTTTCCTTTCTACAACGTTGAAAGGTCCCTTCCACATAAGTATCAACTTATTCCTTTCACCAGGCAGTAGAACAAGTACTTTGACTCCAGGATTGAGCTCTCGCATCTTGGCTTTCCTGTCATAATACGTTTTCTGTTGCTGTTTCGCTTTCGTGAGCTCTTGCATGGCGATGGCGCACGTACGCTCTAGCCGTTGATGATATGTGGTGTTTAATGGCGCAAGGGCCAGGTGTGGCCAAAGAGCGCCATGACAAGTGGTGATGTTGACAATGTATTATGGAGGTGTGACTTGGCTGTAAAGTGGCCTAAAAATAGTTGCTGTAAAGTGCATAAAATCTACGTGATATAAAATTATGGCGATGACTAATGACGAGTACTATGAACATTAAAATCCATCGTAGGAGAATGAGGCAAAATGGAAAATATATAAGACAGTAAAATTACTTGGGGCACTGCTGCCTCGCCAGAGCCCTTGAAACACAAGGGCCTGGAGGCATGTGCTATATGAAAGAGCTATCACAGCGGCATCCTCTGAAGAGAGGACCCGCTATGAACATGTGGGGCTAACAACATGCCAGACAACATCTTTCAGAAAACTTAGAACTGCGTTGGGGTGAAATAAAGGTTCTGGGCCGAGTAGCATTACAGGATGTAGGGGGAGGTGCTGCCGGTATGCCAGAGAAAAATGTTTCCTTCTCTCAGATTCGGCTGCCCGACACTCCAGGAGGACGTGGAGGACGGTCAGCCTCTCCCCGCATCTACCGCAGGTTGGAGGATCATTTTCAGTGAGTAAAAAGTTATGTGTGCCAAATGTGTGTCCTATTCTGAGGCGACAGAATAGGACATCTGTTCGCCGTGATTTTGTTACGGAGGGCCAAGAACCTAACTGTGGCTTTATCAAGTGCAGTTTGTTATTTACTTCTGCGTCCCATATACGTTGCCAGTGGTTTCGCAGTTTCCTCCTTAAGAAAGGCTTCAGGTCTGTGACAGGGACCGAAGCAGTAGGATTAACTGTATGTAATGAAATTGATGTGGCCATCTGGTCCACTAGAACGTTACCCTGGATGCCCCTATGTCCAGGCACCCAGCATATAATCACATGCTGGTTAGATACATATGCTTTACATAACACGGAATAGAGTTCAATTAAAACAGGATTTTTGCGCTTACAGAACGATATCAAAGCCTTCACAACACTTAGGGAGTCCGTAAAAATAACTGATTTTTTGAGTTTTGTTTTCCTTATATGCTTCACGGTCGACAATATTGCGTAGGCCTCAGCCGTAAAGATGCTAGTTTCCGGATGCAGTACGTCGGATTCCGAGAAGGATGAACCGACGGCTGCATAGGACACCCCGGCGCGTGACTTGGATGCGTCTGTGTAGAACTCCGTACAGGAGTATTTGTGCTGGAGTTCCCGGAAATGCATTTGGATTTCTATCTCTGGAGCGTTTTTTGTAACTTCCATGAAAGATGTATCGCATTGTATCAACTGCCACTCCCAAGGAGGTAGCAGCTTGGCTGGATGCATTAGGCGAAGTTCGAGAAGTGGAACATGCATTTCATGACTAAGCTCCCTCACACGCAGCGAGAAAGGCTGTCTTACGGAAGGACGATTACAAAACAGTGTAGCATATGTCATGTCATTAATGGTGTTAAAACAGGGATGTTCAGGATTAGAGTGGACTTTCAAAAAATATGTGTGGCTGATGTATGTTCTCTGCATATGAAGTGACCACTCATTCGATTCTGCATATAAACTTTGTTCGGGACTCGTTCTGAAAGCTCCTGTGCCTAAACGGATACCCAGATGGTGAACAGGGTCTAGCATCTTTAGCGCGCTCGGGGCGGCAGAGTTATATACCACGGCACCATAATCTAATCGTGACCGGATTAGGCTCTTATAGAGATTCATTAGGCACTTCCTGTCACTACCCCAAGTAGTCTGGGATAGGAGTTTCATTATGTTCATTGTTTTTAGACACTTTTCTTTAAGATGTATGATGTGTGGGACGAAAGTGAGTCTATTGTCGAGTATAACACCTAGAAATTTGTGCTCTTTGTTTACAGGTATCTGTTGTCCACACATTTCTAAGCAGGGATCCGGAACCAGGCCTCTCTTCCTTGTAAACAAAACACAAGAACTCTTATGAGGATTGATTTTGAATCCATTTTTCTCTGCCCACCCTGACACCTTGTTCAAACCATGCTGTACCTGTCTCTCGCACACTGCGAGGTTACAGGATTTGAAACCTATTTGAATGTCGTCCACATAGACGGAATATAAAATGGCCGGTGGTAAGCAAGCACGAAGTGTTGTCATCTTGACAATAAAGAGTGTGCAACTGAGCACGCCACCCTGGGGTACACCGGTTTCTTGTATAAAAGGACGCGACAGCACATTGCCTACTTTCACCCGGAAGGTACGATCGGACAAGTAGCTTTTTATTACGTTTAGCATATTACCATGAATGCCCATTTCTGACAAATCTCTCAAGATTCCGTAGCGCCACGTTGTGTCATACGCCTTTTCCATATCGAGAAATATTGATAAGAAGAACTGTTTATGTATAAAGGCGTCCCGGATATTTCCTTCAATACGTACAAGATGGTCGGTAGTGGAGCGCCCTTCTCGGAAGCCACACTGATAGGGATCAAGCATTTTGTTCTGTTCAAGGAAATGGATGAGTCGCCGATTTATCATTTTTTCAAATACCTTACACATGCAACTTGTGAGGGCTATCGGGCGGTAGCTTGCCACGGAGGAAGGATCTTTGCCTTGTTTTAAAACAGGGACCACAATGGCTTCTTTCCACGCGGTCGGAAGGTACCCTGCGTCCCAGATAGTGTTGAAAAGTGTAAGTAGTGTAACTTGCGTGACATTGTGTAAGTTTTTCAGCATTTCATACATGATTCTATCAGATCCCGGTGCAGAGCTCTTGCATGCGCTCAAGGCAGCTCTCAACTCTGCAATACTAAAGGGGCGGTTGAACGGTTCATTCTGCGGACACTTTTTTATGAGTGGCTTGCATTCTTCGATTTGTTTATATTTGAGAAAGGGTTTGGAATAATTGCTGGAACTTGACACGCTCTGAAAGTGCTCCCCAAGTGAGTCTGCTTGTTCAAGCACGGTATCGCCTTGTGTGTTTACCAGGGGGAGTGAATAAGTTTGTCGTCCTTTTATCCTGTTAACCCTGTTCCAGACTTTCGCCTCATCTGTATAAGAGTTGATACCCGATAAAAACTTCTGCCAACTCTCTCTTCTGGCCTGTCGGCGCGTTCTCCTGGCTTGAGACTTTGCTTTTTTGAAGTTAATAAGATTCTCTGCAGTGGGAGAGGCGCGTAACGATCCCCACGCTTTGTTCTGTTTCCTACGGGCGATCGTACATTCGTTGTTCCACCACGGTACACGTCGTTTGCATGGCAAACCGCTTGCTTCGGATATGCATTTTGATGCGGCATCTATTATGAACGCTGTAAAATACTCCACAGCAGCATCAATTTCTAAAGAAGACATGTGATTCCAGGAGATACTAGTGAGAGTTTGGAATTTCTCCCAGTCGGCTGTATCGACCTTCCACCTAGGAGTCTGTGGTAGATATTCGTTTTCTTTATATGTTCTCAGCAGTACGGGGAAGTGGTCGCTTCCGTAAGGATTGTTTATAACTTCCCATTCGAGTTCAGACAGTATTGACGGGGAGACTAGGCTAAGATCAATTGAAGAAAAGGTATTGTTTGCAAGAGAGTAATAGGTGGGTTCTTTCTTATTGAGCAGACACGCACCGGACGAAAAAAGGAATTGTTCAACGAGACGACCTCGCGCATCGATACGAGAGTCTCCCCACAAGCTGCTGTGTGCATTGAAATCACCCAGAACAACATAAGGTTCTGGCAATTGATCTATAAAGGATTGGAATTCATGTTTAGTTAATTTGTAATGTGGGGGTATGTAAACAGAGCTAATAGTGATGAGTTTGTTGAGGAGAACAGCTCGAACCGCCACTGCTTCAAGAGGCGTTTGTAGCTGTAAATGTTGACAAGCAATGCTTTTATGTATGACAATGGCAACACCGCCCGATGATGCGACACCATCATCGCGATCTTTACGAAAGGTTATATACTGTCGGAGAAAGTTTGTGTGTTTTGATTTTAGGTGCGTTTCCTGTAAACACAGCACTTTTGGATTGTGTTGGTGGATGAGTTCTTGTACATCATCAAGGTTTCTCAGAAGACCTCTGATATTCCATTGTATGATTTGTGTATCCATATTTAATGTAAATTGGTGCTGTGTATACGGAAACAGAAATGATTAATTAGATTACAGGGCTCTTGCGAGGCCCTGTAACCGGGGTTTTGCCTTTTTTGGAGCGCTCGAGGGAGCCTCGCCGCTCCTTAGGCGCTTGGTGCGCCGTGGGGATAGGTGTTG
The DNA here is from genome assembly GCF_050947875.1 of Dermacentor variabilis. Classification (NCBI taxonomy): domain Eukaryota; kingdom Metazoa; phylum Arthropoda; class Arachnida; order Ixodida; family Ixodidae; genus Dermacentor; species Dermacentor variabilis. The sequence continues at coordinate 217,215,537 of NC_134569.1, read as the reverse complement.
TGTCCATTGCCTCTTGTGAGGCGCCGGACACGCGCTCTTGCGAGCGAGAAGTTTTTCGGGAGAGTCTCACCTCGGAAGGCGAGACCCCTGCGCCCACCAGCCCGGAAGTCGACGGGGCTCCCTGTGGAATTTGGCTGCGCCGGCTGTTGTCAGCGCTGGAAGGGGCCGGGGAGGCTGAGGCAGCCTCGGCTGCGCGTACCTTCGTGGCCGCTACCGGTCCTGCGGGATCCCTGCGTGTAGCGCAGGATGCCGCAGATAACTCTTGTGGGGCCGGCAACCCAAGGGTAGCCTGGCCTGGTTGCTGGTTGGATGGAGTAGGCTTACCTACTTCCACCTTGGGGGCAGGAGCCAAAGGTACCTGCTCGCTGCACGCGGGCTGGTTAGGTACTTGGCATTGGCCGCTGCGACGCTGCCCCCCGACGCGCCGCATCAGCATAAGGTGTGCTGTGGAAAGGTGAGCACCGTTTACGGGCTTCCTTAAACGAAATATTTTCCTTGACTTTCAGGGTGATTATGTCGTTTTCTTTTTTCCAGTTCGGACAGGAACGTGAGTAGGCCGGATGGTCTCCACTGCAGTTCACACAGTGAGGTGTGCCACTGCAGTTGTCGGAGGGGTGGCCCTGGACTCCACACTTTGCACAGGTTATTTGACCACGGCAGCTCTGCGAGCCATGGCCGAACCTCTGACATTTGAAACACCTTCTAGGGTTGGGGATATATGGTCGAACATTTCATCTGATGTATCCTGTTTCGATGGTTTCTGGCAGTACGCTGGACGCAAATGTTAGGATGAGATGCTTAGTGGGGATTTCCTTGTTGTCTCGTCTAATTATAATACGTTTTACATCAGTGACATTTTGTTCTTTCCATCCTTCCAGGAGTTCAGCTTCAGTCAAGTCTAGGAGGTCTGCCTCTGACACGACCCCCCGTGAGCTATTCATTGTTCGGTGTTCTGTAACGGAGATTGGTATGTTACCAAATGTTACAAGGCTGCCAAGCTTTTCGTACTGATGTTTCTGAGGGATCTCTAGGAGAAGGTCCCCGCTAGCCATTTTCGTTACCTTGTAACCTGACCCTATGGCTTCGGTTAAAGATTTTGCAACTATGAAAGGGGAAATGAATCTGGCCTGTTTTTCGGAGTTCTCGCTGTGCACAACATGGTATTTCGGATATGTCTCTCTTGTTCTATTTAAGCATATGGTTAGGTCATCGGTGCGTCCCCTCTTTTGAGGGTGACGATCAAGAAGACGGGGAAATGCGGGTGTTCCCATAGTATTTCAGTTTCTTTTCGGCAGCAATGGCGGCCACCCACCACGGAGCCCAACATGGGGACGCTGCAGGACTTAAGGCGTAAGGCTGCAGGCGCCAACCGTACATTGCCACTATAACCTAATATATTATGCCCAAGGGAGGGCACATACACAAGGTTAACCCTTGCCACCGTGGAGAAAGGAAGTAAATGGAAAAGAGGAGAAGACAGGAAAGATCAAAAAGTGAGAGATAAAGGCGAAGATTTGAGGAGAGAAAGACAGGAAGAGGCGACTACCGGTTTCCCCCGGGTGGGTCAGTCCGGGGGTGCCGTCTGTGTGAAGCAGAGGCCGAAGAGGTGTGTTGCCTCCGCCGGGGGGCCTTATAGGTCCAAGCACCCAGCATCAGCTCAACCCCCAGGATCCCCCTTTCCCCAGACACGGCTAAGCCGCGCACGGCTACACGCGGGAGGGTCCAACCCTCGTGTGCTCGGGTACGTGGTGTCGCAACACACCAAACGCCTGCTGACGCAGACGCCCCTGCGGGGGCTCTAGCCGTTGACGCAGTTCCATGATGTATTCGTAAGAAGATTTCGTGTCGTTATCCAAACGGGGATTTGTCCACAATTCCTTTAGCACAGCCATCGGACCACGGACATAGCGCCCATACAACAGTTCAAATGGCGAGTAACCGATGCTGCTCTGTGGCACTTCTCGGTACGCGAAGAGTAGCGGGCCGAGGTAGCGGTCCCAACATTTAGGTCGCTCTTGGGACATCCGTCCGAGCGCGCGCTTTAGCGTGCCGTTAAATCGTTCCACTAAGCCATTTGCCATGGAGTGGTACGGCGTGGTAGGCAATTGCTTAATTGACAGGAGACGACTGAACTCCTTCATCACAGCTGACATGAAATAGGATCCGCGGTCGCTGACAATCTCCCGCGGTAAGCCCACTCGGGAAAACATTTCGACGAGTCCTTCCGCAACAGTTCTCGACTCGGTAGATGGCAGGGCGACAGCGTCAGGGTATCTGGTGGCGAAGTCAACCATACTGAGGATGTAACGGTTGCCTTTATCTGAAGTTGGGGATAAAGGACCAATAAAATCGATGCATACGCGAGCAAAGGGTCGTCTGAAGGGCGACATGTCGGCAAGCTACAGACCTGTCCGCTATAATTGCTACTCCGCCAGAGGCGTTAGCTTCATCGCGGTCTCTTCGGAAGATGAAGTAATTGCGAAGAAGGTTTGTGTTAGTAGGTTTCATATGTGTCTCCTGAACACACAGCAACTTGGGATTGTGTTTGTGTAGTAGTTCTCTAATGTCATCGAGGTTATTTAGAAGTCCTCGTACATTCCACTGTAGTATTTGTGTAGCCATTATGCTATTTGTGTTTAGTGCTGTGTGTTTAAGACACGAGGATTAGCTCAAGGGCCTTTTTCAGGCGCCGTGACGGGAGTTTTGTCTCGTTTGGAGCGATCGAGAGTGCCTCGCCGCTCCTTCGGCGCTGGTGGCGCCGTCTTGCTGGTGGTTGTGTCCATTGCCTCTTGCGAGGCGCTGGACACGCGCTCTTCCGAGCGCTTTGTTTGGCGTGAAGGCCTCGGCACGTTGGACGAGGCCTTTGAGGTCACCTGCCCGGAGGTAGATGGCCCCTTCTGCGGGGTTGGCGTAGCAGCGCTAGCTGCAGCCGCCAGGGGGGCGGATGGCGTCACTGCCGCCTCACTGGGTGTGGGACGGTCAGCCGCCGGAGACCGTTGTGGCGCTGCCCCCTGACGCGCCACTTCGGCAAATGTGTTCTTAGGCAGGTATGCCACCCGCCTACGTGCCTCCTTGAACGATATATTTTCTTTCACTTTGATCGTGACAATTTCTTTTTCTTTCTTCCAAGACGGGCACGACCGCGAGTACGCGGCGTGCTCGCCTTCACAGTTTACACAATGGAGAGAGTTTTCACAAGATTCAGAGGTGTGCTCATGAGCACTGCATTTCGCGCAGGTTTGGCGGCCTCGGCATTTCTGTGAACTGTGAACACTCGCAGCGACGCAGAACATCTTCCCAAAAACTGTTCAGCAATCATGGTGTCCCTGAGGGAGTCGAAGGTCCTCTCAATATGGGACATTTCAAGCCAGTGGTCAAAGTAGCCTGATATTCTACCTGCATATTGTAGGCCAGTCTCATTGTCTTCGGGCCTTGCGTTTCGAAACTTTTCTCGGTATCCCTCAGCAGTGCACCGAAAGCGTTGAAGGAGAGTAGCCTTCAGCTGGTCGTAGTCTAGGGCTGCATTAGAATCAAGCCGTCCTATGATCGTCAACGCTTCTCCTGTCAGGCATAGCCTGAGGGAGAGTGCCCATTTTGCGCGGGGCCATTCCTGACTTGTTGCCACTCGCTCAAAACGTTGCAAGTAGGCGTCTAAATCATCCCGGGCTTCGTTAAACGGCGGGATCAACTTATGAGGACTGAATAGCTCAGGAGCCGCCCTGGTAACCGACTGTTTCGTAGTGCTGTCACTCTGTGCGCCTTTTGCGCCAGCAGTCTTTTCCTGGAGTTCAATCTTGAGCTTTAGCACTCGTTCTTCTGCTTCTAATCGTAGGCGCTCTTGTTCTGCCTGCGCTTTCGCGTCTTCCCGATGTTGGGCGCGCTGGTCGCGTTCCCTCACGATTTCTGTATCAACCCAACGCTTTAACTCCGCTCCTGTCATTCCTAGGTCTTTCCATATGACGTACAACCTCTCGATCTCCATCGCTCCTCCTGTGTGTTTGAAAATCCTGGCAAGCTCGCCAAAATTTATGATAGGAAGATGTGGGCCCAGGCCTCAAACACACAGGGATGGCACAATGAACAAACAGAGGCTTTAATAACACGGGGACGGGACTAGGATAACATACACGATAACACACACACACACAGTTCCCTACATGAGTGTCTGTCATCTATAGTCAAGCTCAGCGTCAATATAGGAAGGCGTCCGATAGTGCGTCGGTATCACACACTCACAGCACGAAGAGGCGCAAGATGAATCCGAAGCGGCGAGTGGCGCAGGCTGGAGGCCGGGGCGGATGCCCGGCACACGACGAGCCACTCGCGCGACAGCTGTGTCGGGACGTCTACCTGCCACAGGGTAGACCGTTCGAAAGGCTTAGCTGCACCAGAACATGTCGGCGTCGGATGCTCGCCCAGCAGTGGAGCAGGCCGGTTGAAACCCAAGGACAGCCCGGCCTGTTCTGCTAGCACACCCAGGAACACCGGCCTTGGGTATACGAACTGCTCGGCTCGTTCGGAAGACCAGCCCAAGCAGCTCAGGCAGATGGCATGGCTGCCGTCTCCGCCCAGACACCGGCCCTTCCTCTTCGTCTTCGTCCGTCGCCGCCGCACAGCAGTCACGCGCATTCGGCCGCGACATTCAAATAGTCCAAACTCCTATCACAGGGGCCCACATACGCAGCTTTGCTGGTCATCCTTCACAGAGTAAAAGGGCACCGAGTTTCTTTCGAAGATATTTTAGTAGCTGTGCATTTTACAAACCCCTCTTTTCAGTTTTCTTTAATTTGAATAAAATAGACACTACTCCTTTCTGTTCAAACTGGATTGTTGTTTTTATTTTTTTAACATGCTTACCAGAAAGTGACAGCATCAGGTGACATGGTGTCAGCCCATCTTGATATAAAACAAAGTTCTGTGAAACTTGGTGAAAACCTGAAAAAATCAGGGAATTTGAAAATGTCAACTAGGTAGACACGTTGTTCTTCTAAGCATGCAGTATGGCACATAAGCCTGGAGGTTAACGAAGAATCTCGAGAACACGTTAAGGACCGTACAAAGAGCAATGCAATGATAAATGTTAAGAGACAGGAAGAGGAAATAAACTCACTGGGTCTGCGTTCAGTGTAGGCAGGGGTAAGCTTGCACACATAAGTTATTGGTAACATTCATAACAAAGCAAACAAGCTTTCAGGACTATAAACCTTTGAGTCACATCAGCTACGTGGGAGCAAAATATACATTCAAGAAACAGGAAAAAAAGGCACACTGTTATGTGCCACTAATCCTTTCCTAAAAAGCTGCAAGAATTTTAGGCGGTTTTGATAGAATTATAGCATGGCACAAAACTGATGGTGCTGTGCATTTGGTCACCGCAAGCTGTACATTGTTAACCTCTCTGGTCAATCATGTCTGCTGCAGAAGCATCCCTAGTATGTCTCCAAATTTCAAGATACTTGATTTAGTGCAGTATCACTCTTTGTTGGCCTTTTTATCAGACTGGCGCAGAAGTGGGAGCACTGTACACTGTTCACATTTTCTTTGTGTGCAAAAGATAAGTATGCGTTGCATTCACCACTAAGAGAATGTATTTAATGCCGTTCTTAAGTTTACAGCCTTGCAGCACATGACACAGGTATTTATGACAAGTCTGTGCGTGTCATACAGACAGCTGAAATTTCAAATAAAACACCACTTTCCTCGTTCTCGAGAAAGCGCCACACTCAGCCAGAGTCAAGGCAACACAAACAAACAGTGCGACGCAAAACACAGTCTTAAAAGTGTCGCTCGCCATGACGCATTACTTCGGTAAATCGCCCACTACACAATGCGCAATGCCACGGTGGAAAATGTGCCACTCAACAAAACTGGATAAGAAAAAAAAAGCGGGTGGTGCTAGTCACGTGAACCCGATGTGGTTCTTCGGCTCAAGTATGTGACAAGGCGAGGAAGGAACGTCGCTTGCGGATGCTACTAGAGGCAGAGGGAGAGTGTGTCTCTGTTGGCAGTCACGCTCACCTCATGGTGGTGTGGTAAGAGGGCATTCATTTTCGTCTGTCTCCTCTAATAATAAAACAGTTTAAAAGATTATTTCGGTAAAGCACTGTCACAAGTCTGAAATCATTACTCCAAACATTCATCGTGGATATGAAGTCCAATGCATGTGGAACTGTCCAAAGTGGTTCACTCATATTCTTCTCATCTACTTTCAAAAATTTCACACTAAATTGATCTAGACCTCTGCATTGTCACAAACAGCAGGAAGCAACCTTGAAGTCTGTTTTGAATTCCTCATTAATGCATGAAAATCCAGGATGCAGCAGCCAAGTAACAGTCAACTACACATAACTCCATCTTCACCTCTGCGTTCAGGCAATGAAATGCAATTTTTACCATAGCGAACATGAGATGTTTACTTGTTGGAGATGCAGCTCTTAGCCTGTCTACGTATGACTGTGATATTTAAGAAAGATGCCAGTTATTTAAAACTATGTTATTAAAGAAACATCTTTCATGTTCGTAACATGCCTGGAGGCAATAATAACCAGCTTGAACAGTAATTATGTCCCATGGCTGTATTCGCGTCTCAAGAAGCTTTAAATTGCAGTGTAAACTAAAACTTGCTAGGGGGCCTGATGTAAGGCCCTCAAAAAACGGGCCAAACAGGGGGCTAAATGTTTCTTCAATAGGATAGAAAGTTTGCGCTGGAAAGTAAACACCAAATATAAATGAAAATATATTACTTCAGACTTACCACCAGACTTTCACGATTCGAGTCTTGTTCTCCAAGGTGCATTGCCATTCCGACTTGTCCAGCTAGCGAGAAATGCAGTTCGTATTGCCTTTGCCAAAGTGCTGCACATGCACATGTGATGAACTCTACAAAATGAGAGCAGCATTGAAGATAAGCTGAGCAGCTGAAAGTGCACGCACTGTTGCTTCCACGCACAATATGGAGACTAAACAGCAGAGGTAAACTTCGGTAAAAGAATTGCGTAACACTTCATTCCCGTTCATATTGAAACATAAGTCGACTCTGAATATAAGACAACCCCCTACTTAAAGACATCACATTACAGTCCCCTTTATAAAGGAAAACTACATGTTCTATAAAAAATTGGGCACTGAAAGCACCATGCCCCGCTTTGCTTCGATTGTCTCGCTTAAATCTTTTGTGTACCCAGCAGAAATTCTAGATTCTAAGCTTTTGTTTTAAATGTAACGAACCTCGTCAAATTTGGTACAGTGGTTGCCGAGAAAAAAGAGTACTCCGTTTACATGTATTTAGATTGGAACACCCGAGCTAAAGCTTCCTCTTAAACGCGCCCGCCACGCGGAGGCATTGCCGAGCCTAAACCGAAGGAGCAGTACGGGATCCACATTTTGTCTGCTGGAGGCACCGCCAAATTATACTAAACAAAGAAACGTTACGTACACTTAGTACACGTACAAATTTCATCTCTATACCGACAAGGTAGGGGACTGTGACTTGCACTGGCAGCCGGCTTTACCTATGCGCCGCCAGTCTGGTTCCTCAGACGTGTAACGATTGCGACAGTGTACGCGGCGGAAAAAGCACCTGGGACTCCTGCAAGACCAAACAAAAACTTTCCTCTGTGCATTATCTAACTCCTTCTCATTACCGTTAAACAAAACTCGAGAACGCAGTCAAGACTCCTTCTCATTACCGTTAAACAAAACTCGAGAACGCAGTCAAGACTTTCGCATTGAGCTGAGAGTACGCTGCACAAGGTCTACTGAAAGACGGAACTTTTAACGACAGCTTGTAGGCTAAGTTCAAGATGTATCGATAAGTAATTGTTCAATAACTGTAGAATAAATACGTCCACTTGCCTGTCTGTTCACGCCAATACTGCAAGCTCTTTTCAGAAACACGAGACGGGCGCCGAAAAGCGTCGAGACATTTCATTCGGCGAAATTAACCGCTTGCATTTCCAATGCAGCGAAAAATCAAGTGAACGATTAGAGTGTATTAACGATGTCGACGATGTAGTCGGCCATTTTGGGAACTATTAGGCATGGATCGACTTGGCTATAGATGCGCACAATCTTTGGAAGCGACTTTTGTTGTTGTTGTTGTTGTCGCCAGACGAAAATCGCTGTGGTAATTTTTTTTTTTACAGAGAAGATATGTTTATACTAAGGGTATGGTGCCTAGCATACACTCTTAAGCATCATTACACCCTTTTGCCACACAACGATAATCGTCATCTGCTTGTCCGCATTTCCTTTCTTTAACGCGGCGAGCCCGGTACTTTGCAGTAACGAACGGCATGCGCGTTATCAGAATGGCATAGTATTCCCGACAGGAAAGTAACAGGCAATGCTATCATGCTGATAACGCGCGTGCCGTTCGTTACCGGGCTCGCAGCGTTAAAGAAAAAAAAACACATCAAGGCAGATGACGATTATCGTTGTGTAGCAGAAGGGGCACTCCAAAGGGTGTAAACTGTTCTTAGAGTGAATAATCGTCACTCTTACACTCTACACTCTAAAAACTGTTTGCACCCTTTGGGGTGCATATTTGTCTCACAACGATAATCGTCATCTGCCCTGCTTGCGTGTCCTTTCCTGAAAACTCGGCGCGCGCTACTTTCCTGTCGAGAATGCTGCGTCACACTGATAACGCGCATGCCGTTCGTGACCTGGAAGTACCGGGCTCGCAGCGTTAAAGAAAGGAAACGCGGGCAAGACAGATGACGATTATTGCTGTGGGACAAATATACACCCCAAAGGGTGCAACTGTTTTTAGAGTGTAGAGTGTACACTCACAGGCAAAGTTACACCCTTTGGAGTGTACGACACACTTTCGATCGGGATAGAATTTCTCGGTCGTGAATGGCTCCTTTGCGGTATCTGCGGGAAGGAAGCCATCGGGGTAGTGAATTTCGATGCAGATGGGACTTGATCGAGATCGAAAGTGGCCGTGTGACACAGGTCTGCTCTCTTAAAAAGTTTACAACCTTTGAGGCTTATCTTGTCCCATAACGATAATCGTCATCTGCCTTGCTTGCGTTTCCTCCCTTGAAAACTCTGCGGTTTCCTGCCGAGAATGCTTTGTCAAGCTTATAAAGCGCAAGTCGTTCGTGACTAGGAAGTACCGGGCTCGCAGTGTTAAAGAAAGGAAATATGGGCGACACAGATGATTATTGTTTGGGGTCAAAATACAACCCAAAGGGTGTAAACTTATCTAAGAGTGTAGCAGTTCCAGGCTCTAAAAACAGTTTGCACCCTTTGGGGTGTATATTTGTCCCACAACAATAATCGTCATCTGCCTTGCTTGCGTTTCCTTTCTTGAAAACTCGGCGCTCGCTACTTTCCTGTCGAGAATGCTGCGTCACACTGATAACGCGCATGCCGTTCGTGACTGGGAAGTACCGGGCTCGCAGCGTTAAAGAAAGGAAACGCGGGCAAGACAGATGACGATTATTGTTGTGGGACAAATATACACTCCAAAAGGTGCAACTGTTTTTAAAGTGCATGCACTCCAGCATAGAAACGGAGTCTACTGAAATAGTGAATTGTCATTAGGCATATTGTGCAAAAAAGAAAGAAAAAGAAATACACTAAAACCTAGTTTATAGACATGTACAATAACAGTGCTTGACTGTCAAAACTATTTCATACTCCACCGCATTTGTAATGAACTGTTCTCCTGCATTCGTTAAGCATGTCCCCATCCACCATCATAAAGATGTGCTCTTCCGATAGGTATGCCTTGCTATAAAATGGAGTCTTATAAAAAGTCATACAATCTTGGCAGTTCATTGAATAACCAACTACAACTATGTTAAGAATAATTGTAGAAAGTTTAAGTGAAAATATTGCAAGAAGATTTGCTCATATGCTTGTTGGTATATAAAGGAAATGCAATAACACGGGTCCAGAGAAAAAAAAATTGAAATGCCTGCGTTGCTTACAAAAAACATGAGCAGAGCTAGAGATTCTCAGGATTCATAGCTACCTTGTCTTCCTTCTGATTTTAATTCTTGTCAGCTTGTTTTGCACCATCAGCATGGTAACTGCAGGCCTTCGCAGTTAGCATCTGGTGATTTGCAAGACTATTTTGCTTGTGTAAAGGCCAGGTTCCATTTAAGCTTGTTCCAGCACATTAAGTATTCCTCTCGTGCAGGCACGAACCCAGGTGGTGGGGGCCTTGCCCGCCCCCTCCCCGCCACCATTCCTCACACATTCCTAAAGCACCGCCAAATGAATTTTGAGATTTGACAGCTATTGAGCTGTCATTTTGCTGCCTTTTTCACTCCTTTTGGATGATGGTAGTTATCGGCATCTCTTGGGGTGTGAAGGCCAGTTTTCTTATAGATTCGGTGCCTGCGCGATGAATTCAAGATGCCTTTAGTCTTCACCATCTATTCAACAGTCACGTGCATCGCTGTTGCTCCGTTAGTTCAACCTTCTTTGTTTAGACTGATACATGGACCAGGAAAGGGATTCGTTTCTTAGTCAGCTGGTCTGTATGCTCGTGGAACGAGTTGCAGTCAGAGAAAACACCAATTGCATTTAACTTTTCCCTTCGCTTCATTATTTCCTCGCATGGCGACTCGCCGCAACGCTGGCGAGCTGGAACAATATACCCGCGATATGGGTTAGATAAAGTGGAAAATAAAATAATGCGAAACAGCGTCAATCATGAAACCCTGCAATAACCCTTAAACCCATAAGCAATATGACTGTCATGCGTTACGTCATCTTTTCGTGCAAAATTGGCAACTGGAAACAAGAGTCACAAGGAGCTGAGAAATTAAACAATCTACTAAGGGAGAGAGCCAAGGCAACAGCCAAAGAGGAAAATAAAGCGAACATTAACAAATTTAACAGTTGTTTATGAAAATAATTATGGATAAACATCTTTTTATTTAAAAATGAAGTAGAGTAAACGCCGCCAGAAGTGGGGAACAATTCCGTGTGTCTTGAATGACGCTTGTACAGCTATCAGTCAAACCGCCTAATGTTGCCACTTCTCTGCTGTGCTTATGTGGGCTTTTTTCTAACCTTTCACGGCGGGTGCAGCATGTCTAGAACCGCAGCGTCCTGCGCTCTATGCGGTTGCACGGGACTGGCGGCCACGCATCGTTACACAACTTCCCAAATAATAATAATAGTCAGTTTTGGCACTTGGTAGAGCAGTAAACGAGGGATCCAAAAGAAATGTGATTGTTCCGCAAATATATATTTTTCTATAATTCTTCTAGAGGTAATTCAAAAAACGAAACTATAGTCGGATGCAACTTAAGTATGCAGCGAAGCCCCGCCCACGGCCTCATAATAGCCAGCCACTGTTCCTCTGCGAGGCTGCAAATAATCCATACTTCAAACTTTTCCTGTTAGGCAAATAAGGTGGTAACCACAAAAATAAAATTATTAGCGCATAATTTTATACATTTTCCCTCGCCTATTAAAGTATACTGGCGAAAGTCGAATTCTTTATTGAATTGAAAATTATAAAATGCTTGCTTTGCTGCAACTATTTGCTGCAACTAAATGCTGCCAGCTGCACTGAAACTTGAAAAAGTTTCAGTGCAGTTGGCAGTCAAGTTTCATGAGTAAAACGGGTTCAGCAGTGAAATGAACTGTACCGCAGACTTTTGAAGAGTGAAACGCTCAGACTCCATACACTTTGTCCATGTCTGTTGCACACCTCATTGCTTCCGCCGATGAAAAGGCTCTTCAAGAACAGCAGACTCTCCGGATCTATCAAGTACGACGCATTATTGAAAAGGCCACATGACGATGATTTTGTTTGCTTTTGTGATTGGCTGGCTAAGTAACACAACCCCGCGCGGTTCATGTGCCATGGTTGCTATGTATTCTACTATAGAAATCTTTAATTTACATTTTCACTTGTTTACTTGTTCTTGGCAGTGTTCTTCCTGAGGTTCTTTCCAGCGTGAGTCCATTTGATGTGGTTCCTTGTTTGCCATGTAAAGGAGAGGTGCATCTCACAGGCCTACCTGTGAGATGCACCTTATTTCATTTCTGTTTTCGGGTTTATGCGTCTTTATGGTAAACGGTGGGCATTATTCATATTTCTATAATAAAGGTACCCTTCCCCTAATTTGCATAGGAAGGAGACCTATGGTTGCCCCCCCCCCCCGGAAAAAATTACTGCGTACGCGCCTGCTCTGTTGCCATTGATGAAATGACACAGAGGAATGCATAGAGCAAACTTTAGAGTCGGAACGCTCGCATCGATGTCACTGGTTGTCCTTTCCCATTATGCACCATTAGAAGCACTCATTGGGGTTAAAACAATGTTTGACTAGTTGCTAACATATTTCATAGTTTCCTTCCAGTGCAGACCCTCACTCCAGAATGCTGCAGGTCACACTGAATATTAATTTCCAAGTTTCAGTACACTTCCTGGACCGCTCCCACTGCCAGATCCATCCACAGTAATTTTGGGTAGTTATTCCCGTAAAACTTCCGGGTTCCTTGCCTTGGCACTCAACCTCAGTACACTGTAGCTACTAGTATTGGTGAGAAAATTATGCTGTATAAACAGAATGAAAGGCAATTTCCTAAACATGCAAAAGTATGCAAGTTCCTTTGACACGCAAAAAGCATGGATAGCAGGCATATTTCTAATTTAGTGTGTTCACGGTGTGAAAGCTTACATTTACATATATGGAAGCATAGAACAAATGTTTCAAAGCATTAATTACATCCTTGAGCTTAATAATTAACATTAAAAAATTCTATATAATTTGGGCAATTTAATCTTACACATAAAACCAATTCGTTCAGTTTTGCAGACACTAAGTGGGCTCACAAGTTTCACTATGTATTTTGGAAGAACGACACAGGAACATAATTTTTGCTGCAAAATGTTTTCCAGTAAAACATCTAATTGGGAAGAAAAGCATTCTAAAAACAATACAGGGTTTTCAACTTACTTATCCCAAATGAAATATGCAGTAATTTTTGCCAGTCTGTCTTTTATAGTTCTTTTAACAAAGAAATTGTTGCCATGTGATGCTTTGTGCACTACACACAAAATTCAGTGAATGACAATGTCATTCATGCTTAAAACAAAAAAAGAACACTGCTTCCCAAGTGTTGCTAGCGGCTACTTCCTGATATAGGTTATAGGCACTCAAAGTTCAAAATTCTCAAGTGGAAATGAGAGTGAAGAAAGGCAAATATGGAGGTTAAAGTGAAAACACTGTATTAGGCACACCTGCAACTAATAGAGAAGAAAACTTAATTAACAACCCCATGGAGGTAATAGCAGAAGTGGCAATGTATGGAAAAAAATAAACGAAGCACTAAATCGGAAGTCAGTCGATACACAAACAGATAAGTTGAACATTGATTGCACTTTTGTAGGTGGTACAGAACTTGCAGACCGTTTTAACAATTTTTTTGTTAAAGTAGGATGCATAGATCACGACATACAAGATACAATGCATGCCGCTTCATTAAGAGAATCTTTATTCCTAAAGCTTACTAGCATCCCTGAGGTGACTACAACATTTTTCATCCTTGAAAAATAGCCATAGTCGAGACGTTGATGATTTAGAAATTAGGCCAATTAAGTACGTCATAGACTTACTTGCACCTGCAGTAATGCACATTTTTAATATTTTCCTGTCAACCGTAGTTTTCCCGCGTAATATGCAGGTAGCGAGAGTAATAGTTCACAAAGGAGGTGACAAAAATAATATGGGCAATTGAATGAATGAATGTGTGGTTTTTATTGGCGCAACGGCCAGGTATGGCCAAAGAGCGCCATGCAAGTGTTAGTGATTTCGCAGTGGAGTTATGAATTCTGTGAAGTTGATGTGACGTGGCTGTAAAGGGGCCTAAAATATAGTCACTCTAAAGTGCGTAAAGTGTACGTGTAATAAAATTATGGCGATGACAAATGACGTGTACTATGTGCATTAAGGTGCATTGCAAAATAATGATACGATATATTTAAAAGAAATGCATAGGTTTCTAAAATTAACTAGAGCACCATGGCCTCGTTAGAGCCCTTGAGACACAAGGGCCTGGAGGCATGTGCTATATAAAACAGCTATCACAGCGGCATCCTCTGGAGAGAGGATGCGCTACGAATTTATTGGGCTCATAACATGTAGGACAACCTCATTTAAAAAATTCAGGACTGCTTTGGTGTTGAAAAATGGTTCTTTACCAAGAAACATAGCTGGGTGAAGAGGTATGCGATGACGATATGCAAGAGGAAAATGCTTCTTTCTTTCAGGTTCGGCTTCGCGACACTCCAAGACGACCTGGAGGACATTCAGCCTCTCACCACATCGACCACAGGTTGGCGGTTCATTTCCAGTAAGAAGAAAATTGTGTGTGCCAAATGTGTGCCCTATTCTGAGGCGGCAGAATAGGACATCTGTTCGCCGTGATTTTGATGGGGAGGGCCAAAAACCGAGCTGTGGCTTTATAACGTGCAGTTTATTATTTATTTCCGCGTTCCACATGCGTTGCCAGTGTTGTCGCAGTTTCTTACGCAAGAAAGGCTTCAGATCTGTGACTGGGACAGCAGCTGCAGAAAAAGTGTTTAGTGATGTGAGTGATGTGGCCATTTTATCAGCCAGTACATTACCCTCGATACCTCTATGGCCAGGTACCCAGCATATTATTACATGTATATGTGATATATAAATACTGCATAAGAGGGAGTAAAGTTCAATGAATACAGGATTTTTAAGCTTTTGAAATGAAATTAAGGCTTTTACGAGACTTAGCGAGTCTGTGTATACAATTGCTCTGTCGAGTTTTAATTTGTGTATATGTCTTACTGCAGACAGTACTGCATAAGCTTCTGCAGTGAAGATACTTGTTTGCGGGTTCAGTAAGTCAGATATAGAAAGAGAGGGACCAACAGCAGCATAAGATACACCAGCATGTGATTTAGACGCGTCTGTGTAGAATTCGGAGCAACTGTACTTCGATTGAAGTTCGCGGAAATGCATAGCGATTTCGATGTCAGGTGCGTGTTTTGTGACATCTACAAAGGATACGTCACAGTCTATCACCTGCCACTCCCAGGGCGGTGATAGCATAGTTGGAGGCATTAGTCGATGTTCGAGAACAGGGACATCCATTTCCGTGCTAAGTTCTCTTGCACGCAGTGAGAAAGGAACTCTCATGGAGGGTTTATTATTAAAAAGTGTTTGACACGTTAAGTCATTTACAGTTTTGAAACACGGATGCTCTTTATTGGAGCGCACATTGAGAAAATAGGTAAAGCTGATGTACGTTCTCTGAAAATGTAGTGACCATTCGTCTGACTCTGCATATAGACTTTCCACCGGGCTTGTTCTAAATGCGCCAGTGGCCAGGCGGATACCCAGATGATGAACGGGGTCTAACATTTTTAGCGCACTAGGTGCAGCAGAGTGATATACTACGGCACCAT
The DNA here is from genome assembly GCF_050947875.1 of Dermacentor variabilis. Classification (NCBI taxonomy): domain Eukaryota; kingdom Metazoa; phylum Arthropoda; class Arachnida; order Ixodida; family Ixodidae; genus Dermacentor; species Dermacentor variabilis. The sequence continues at coordinate 217,200,116 of NC_134569.1, read as the reverse complement.
AATCTAACCGTGATCTAACTAGGCTCTTGTAAAGATGCAACAGGCACCTCCTGTCGCTACCCCATGTAGTGTGGGATAGGATTTTAAGTAGGTTCATTGTTTTTAGGCATTTTGTTTTTAGACATTTTATGTGTGAAATGAAAGTAAGCTTGGAGTCAAGTATAACACCTAGAAATTTGTGCTCTTTGTTAAAAGGAATTCGTTGTCCGCCCAGTTCTAGAAAGGGATCTGGGACCAGGCCTCTCTTTCTTGTGAAGAGAACACAGGAACTTTTGTGTGGGTTGATTTTAAATCCATTTTGGTCTGCCCACATGGACACCTTGTTTAGGGCCTGCTGTACCTGTCTCTCGCAGACTGTGAGATTGCAGGATTTGAAACCTATTTGTATATCGTCTACATAGACGGAATAAAAAATAGCTGGTGGTAATGATGCCCGAAGCGTGTTCATCTTTACGACAAAGAGCGTGCAGCTGAGTACTCCACCCTGGGGTACCCCAGTTTCCTGTATGAATGGACGCGACAGTGCAGGACCTATTTTAACCCGAAATGTACGGTTCTCTAGGTAGCTCTCTATGATAGTTAACATATTACCGCGGATGCCCAGCGCCGATAGGTCGCGCAGGATGCCGTACCGCCAGGCTGTGTCGTACGCTTTTTCCAAATCCAGAAACACAGATAGAAAAGATTGCTTGTGCACGAAGGCATCGCGAATGCTCGCTTCGATGCGCACGAGATGGTCGGTTGTAGATCGCCCTTCCCTAAAACCACACTGAAATGGGTCAAGCATTTTACTGGACTCTAGGAGATGTACGAGACGGCGATTGATCATTTTTTCAAGAAGCTTACAGAGGCAGCTTGTAAGCGCTATGGGACGGTAGCTAGTGAGCAATGAAGTGTCTTTACCATGCTTCCAAACAGGAATTACAATAGCCTCCTTCCACTTTGATGGGAGGTATCCAGCAGCCCAGATAGTATTGAGAAGTGTAAGTAGCGTGATTTGTGTGTCGGACTCTAGGTGCTTAAGCATATCATACATGATTCTATCGGGGCCCGGTGCAGAGCTCCGACATACTGACAAGGAAGCTTTAAGTTCCGCAATCGTAAAAGGACGATTATAAGGATCGTTTGGGATGGATTTCCGATTCAGTGGCTTAAGTTCTTCTATTGCTTTATGTTTAAGAAAGTTATCCGTATACTGAGTGGAGCTAGACACTCGCTCGAAGTGTTCACCAAGAGCATCAGCCTGGTCTTCCAACTTGCTTCCTTCTTTGTCAACAAGGGGCAATGGCTGAAATTGTGTTCCCTTTAGTCTCCTTAGCCCGTTCCATACTTTTGCCTCCTGTGTGTAGGAGTTAACGCCGGACAAGAATCTCTCCCAGCTTGTCTTCTTTGCTTGCCTTCGCGTCCGCCTTCCCTGCGATTTAATGTTTTTAAATTCTATCAGATTTTCTGTAGTGGGGTATCGGCGCAGTATGCCCCACGCTTTATTTTGTTTTTTCCGCGCCTCCTTGCATTCCTCATTCCACCATGGAACTCGTCTTTTGGATGAGGTACCCCTTGATTGTGGGATGAAGTTATTTGCTGCCTCGATGATAAAAGCGGTAAAATACGCTACCGCGTCGTCAATACTAAAATCTGTGATAAAATCTGGTGATAGGTAGGTCGATTCCTTAAAATGCTCCCAGTCGGCAGAAGCTAGCTTCCACCGAGGCATACATGGAGGGCATTGATGTTCTTCAATTAAGTTTAAAAGTATCGGAAAATGGTCACTTCCGTATGGATTTTTAATAACACTCCACTCTAGGTAAGGGAAAAGATCTGCGGAACCGATAGCTAAGTCTATGGAAGAATGTGAGTGGTGATACATATTATAATAAGTCGGTTCGTTTTTATTGAAGAGGCATGTTCCCGTGTTTACTAAAAAGTTTTCTACTAATCGACCTCTCGCGTCGCATCGTGTGTCTCCCCACATCGTGTGGTGAGCATTAAAATCTCCCACAAGAATATAAGGTCCGGGAAGTTGGGTAATAAGGTTGTAAAAGTCTGTTTTTTTGAGATGATGGTTCGGGGGTATATAAATAGAACAGACAGTGATTAATTTATTAAAGAGAATGGCCCGAACTGCCACTGCCTCAAGGGTCGTCTGAAGGGCGACATGTCGGCAAGCTACAGACCTGTCCGCTATAATTGCTACTCCGCCAGAGGCGTTAGCTTCATCGCGGTCTCTTCGGAAGATGAAGTAATTGCGAAGAAGGTTTGTGTTAGTAGGTTTCATATGTGTCTCCTGAACACACAGTAACTTGGGATTGTGTTTGTGTAGTAGTTCTCTAATGTCATCGAGGTTATTTAGAAGTCCTCGTACATTCCACTGTAGTATTTGTGTAGCCATTATGCTATTTGTGTTTAGTGCTGTGTGTTTAAGACACGAGGATTAGCTCACGGGCCTTTTTCAGGCGCCGTGACGGGAGTTTTGTCTCGTTTGGAGCGATCGAGAGTGCCTCGCCGCTCCTTCGGCGCTGGTGGCGCCGTCTTGCTGGTGGTTGTGTCCATTGCCTCTTGCGAGGCGCTGGACACGCGCTCTTCCGAGCGCTTTGTTTGGCGTGAAGGCCTCGGCACGTTGGACGAGGCCTTTGAGGTCACCTGCCCGGAGGTAGATGGCCCCTTCTGCGGGGTTGGCGTAGCAGCGCTAGCTGCAGCCGCCAGGGGTGCGGATGGCGTCACTGCCGCCTCACTGGGTGTGGGACGGTCAGCCGCCGGAGACCGTTGTGGCGCTGCCCCCTGACGCGCCACTTCGGCAAATGTGTTCTTAGGCAGGTATGCCGCCCGCCTACGTGCCTCCTTGAACGATATATTTTCTTTCACTTTGATCGTGACAATTTCTTTTTCTTTCTTCCAAGACGGGCACGACCGCGAGTACGCGGCGTGCTCGCCTTCACAGTTTACACAATGGAGAGAGTTTTCACAAGATTCAGAGGTGTGCTCATGAGCACTGCATTTCGCGCAGGTTTGGCGGCCTCGGCATTTCTGTGAACTGTGACGGAAACGCTGGCATTTGAAACAACGCAGGGGATTAGGGAAACATATGGGCGAACACGAAGCTTGATATAGCCGGCCTCGATGGACTCGGGCAGAACACTTGTGCCAAAAGTAAGTATCAGATGTTTGGTCTGTATTTCCTTATTATCACGCCTCATCTTAATTCGCGTAACATTTATGACGTTCTGCTCACTGAAGCCCTCCAGGAGCTCAGCCTCAGTCAGCTCCAAGAGATCATCATCGGAGACTACACCACGGGTGGTATTCATGGTACGATGAGGAGTTACTGCTACTTTGGCGTCACCGAATGAAACTAGATTGGGTAGCTTTTCATATTGTTTTTGGTTGCGGAGTTCCAAGAGGAGATCGCTGCTTGCCATCCTGGATGCTTTATAACCTGTACCAAGAACTTGGGTAAGAGTCTTGGACACGAGGAATGGCGAGATTGTTCGCACGGGTTTGTCTGGTGTTTCGGAGTGCACTACATGGAAACGAGGAAAAGTTTCTTTTTGACGGGCAAAAAATTCGAAGACATCATCGGTGCGCCCCCTCTTGAGGGAGCGATCAGGTAATGGGGGGAAAGAAGAAGCCATTAGAGATCGTAATTTCGGCAGTAACGCCAGCCACCCACCGTGGAGTCCTACAAGGGGACGCTGCAGTACACGCGAAACACGGCCTGCAAACGCCAGCTGTACGTTACCACTATAACCAAATATGAAGTAACCTAGGTTGGCTATTCACACAAGGTTAACCCTTGCTGCCTGGAAAATTTGGAAGTAAGCGGAAGGAAGGAGAAGACAGGAAAGATGAAAAGTGAGAGAAAGACGAAGGCTGGAGGAAGAGAGAGACAGGAAAAGGCAACTACCGATTTCCCCCGGGTGGGTCAGTCCGGGGGTGCCGTCTACGTGAAGCAGAGGCCAAAGAGGTGTGTTGCCTCCGCCGGGGGGGCCTTAAAGGTCCGAACACCCGGCATCAGCTCAACCTCCAGGATCCCCCTTTCCCCGGACACGGCTCAGCCGCGCACGGCTACACGCGGGAGGGTCCAAGCCTCGTGTGCTCGGGTACGTGGTGTCGCAACACACCAAACGCCTGCTGACGCAGACGCCCCTGCGGGGAATATGGGCAATTATCGGCCAGTATCTATACTTCCTGTGCTATCAAAGGGGCTCGAAAAAATTGCTAACTTTCGTATTGATAATTTTTCGCAAAAACATAGCCTGCTAACCGACTGTCAACACGGGTTTAAGAAAAAGCGGCCTACGGAAACTACTTCAAGTAAACAGAAGGAGCTTACAGGTCTATAGTTACTTCGTCGAGTTTAGAGCCAGATTTGTGCACAGGTATTACTTTGGCCCTTCGCCAGTCGTCAGGTATAACTGAAGTTTCCAAAGATCGCCTGTAAATTACGTATAAGTATTTTGACGTCCAAACTGCATGTTTTTGCAAAAATGCATCTGATATAACATCAGGGCCACAGGGTTTCTTTACATCCAGTTTTTGTAAGAGTCGAAAAATTCCTTGTTGGTCGATATCTATTTCAGGCATTGGATTCTCGAACTGATACTGTGGAGAGGGACCGTTAAATGTAGTTATGTTAAATACAGATTGAAAAAATTCATTAAATTTGCTTGCTATGACGTCAGGCTGAACAACCGTCTCGTTCGAAACAGTAATCTGCGATACGGTGTGCCGCTCCCTCGATAGGTAGCGCCAGAATTTTTGTGGTTTATTCGTCATGTAAGAAGGCAGAGTAACAGTGAGAAAACGCTCCTTGGCCATATGGATCTTATCTTGTAATAAGCGTACAAGATCTTGAAGGTCACGTGTGGTTTTCTTTCTGCGCTTCCTTTTAATTTTTCGTTTTAAATGCATTATTTTGCGCGATACCCAAGGATATTCTCGGTTCACTCTTTTCTTTCTGGAGAGAATGTAGTTTTCTTCACAAAAGTGTACAATATGCTTAAAACGCAACCATAATTCATTTACGTCATGAAGTAATGAAAACTGCAGAAAGCAGGCGTTTAAATATTCTGAGATAGCATTGTCATCCGCTCTTGAGTAATCCCTGATAACAGCAATCGATGGCTTAACGCGTTCACGGTTTCTTAAAATTGGACAGGAGAATACAATCATTTTATGGTCCGAAATGCTATTTTCAACGTTTAATGTGTTATTTTGAAATAGACTGCTTACGAACATCAGATCAAGCACAGAACATGACGGACCAGCTATTCTAGTCGGTTCGGAAACTAGCTGGTCTAGAGAGAAGGTAAATGACATGAGCAATAGTGATTCAGCACTTTTTGCGTCAGAGCTGTTGTGCGAAAGATTAGACCAATTGATTCCTGGTAAGTTGAAATCACCTGTGATGATAATATTAGAACGTGAATTAGTGTGTTGTGCAATGTAATCATGCATAACGTCTAGGTATTCAGGGGGCGCATTCGGAGGTCGGTATACGCCACCCAGAAATATGCTTTTTCCATTAAATGTAAGTTTACACCATACGCTTTGACGGTCAGGTATGCTGTTTAAAACTGTGAATTTTATGTTAGATTTAATTGCGACAGCTACACCACCCCCCCCCCCCCGCGATTCTCTGTCTTTCCGTATGAGCCGATAAGAAGGTGGAAACACTTCGGAATCCTGGACGCTTTCGTGAAGCCAGGTTTCCGTGATGACTATAACGTGCGGTTGATGAGCTGCAACTATGCTTTCAAGTAGGCTGAACTTATTGACTACGCTGCGCGCATTCAGTGATAACACTCTGATACATTTCGTACGTTGTTGTCACGTGTCATCGCAAGCTGCTGGGCCAGCGTGTGCAGAAGTTATCGGTTTAGATAGTTCAATTCTTCTGTCCTCACACTCATTCCATATAAAGGTGTTGCCATTTATTTTTAGTTTATCAAATGACAGAGAGAGAGAGAAGGGAAGACGAAAGGCAGGGAGGTTAACCAGACTGAGTCCAGTTTGCTACCATACACGTGGGGAGGGGAATGGGGAGTGAAAGAGGGAGAGAGAGAGAACTTAGGTGTAGGATGTCTATAGTCGGGCACTCAAGTCTGTTGCCCTCAGGTAGCGACAAAGCGCTCGAACTGCTTTCTGGGCCAATGAGCTGTGAGGCCAGGCTCCCAAGATCTTCGCTTCCGTAAATGGCCTGTCATCCAGTCTATTCAAGGCACACTGGAGGGTCGCACGTTGATTATCGAAGCGAGAACAGTGGCACAGAAGGTGACTAATGGTCTCTTCACACTTGCACTTAGCGCACATTGGTGAATCCGCCATTCCAATACGATAGCTGTAGGAGTTGGCGAATGCTACTCCTACCCACAGCCGACACAGCAGTGTTGCGTCACGTCGTGGAAGGTTCGCTGGTAATGTAAGGTTCAGTGATGGGTCGAGGCTGTGTAAACCTTTGCCCCTTTCGCCTTGTCACTTACTGCAGAACACCATTATTTAGCACGTGTGTCGCATACTTTCTTTGAGAAATCTTCGGATATCGAAATTTGGGTGTTTTCCAACTTGAAGCAGCTTGATAATATTTTGTTTTTCTCAGCGAAGTTGAATAGCCTGATAATAACGGGGCGTGTCCTTTCGCTTTGCTTTGTACCGATTCTGCGAATTCGTTCTATTGAGTTAATTCCTATTCCTAGGATCTTCTTAAGTATACCGTCTCGCACTTCTTCAAGTGTTTTAACATCTTCATCAGAGCTCTCTCTTATTCCATAAATTACTAGGTTATTCCGCCTACTTCTATTTTCTAAATCATCGACCTTCGATGCCAGAAATTCTACTTGCGTCATGGTAGATTTACAAGATTCATCGCAGTGTACTATCTTGTCTTCGCATTCTTTCCATTATCCCCTCAATAACTGTCATTCTTTCTTGCAAATCTGCAACTATTGTCTCCACGTGCTTGATATTTGAAGACAGTTGTTTCAGTGTTTTGTTCGTTTCCTTTTGTTCTCTTAGAATGCGTTTCATTAGTTCCCGCTGCGAACATTCATCTGAATCAGAGTCAGGGCCTGGATTTTGTTCGTCTCCGGATGTTAGTAACATTAAGCGGACAACATTAAAACAATCCCGCAAAATAGCAACACAGCACTGTGGACTTGGGAGCACCGTTAATGTTACGTCGTTGTCTCTAATTGAAGAGACTAAATGCTGGTCACTAACCTGTGCGATCAAAAAAAATTTGATCAGCATCCGTGCTCGTTCGGTGTTTCCAAGTCCACTGAAGGGAACGTCGAAAAGGCTGCTGCTTTTATCCGGGTGCCACGATGTCTCCGTCGACGTCACCGTGCTGGTCAGGTGATCCCAGCGCAGTGCACGTGGTACAGCTTCCTACGACTTGTTTCGTCCGATGAAGCCAGCAGGGCAGACTGCCGGAGGTAGCAGTAGATAGGCCTGATGCAGCGCATGCTCAGACCCTGCGTCGACGAATCCGGCCCTCGACCAGCACGATCTGTGCGATCAGAAAAAATTTTATCATCATCCGTGCTCGTTCGGTGCTTCCAAGTCCCCTATGATATATGCAACTGAGTCTGTGTTAAATAATAATATGCAAGATAACAGATTATAATTGTATACTGGGGGTCATTTGACACAACTGTATTACAACTAGTTTCCATGTAATAACATGAAAATTTCTATATGTATTTGTGTTTAAAAAAAACCTTATATCCACACTTTATGCGTAATTGTATTGCTACACCAGCCGCTTCCGTGCCTGTCTGGGAGACCGGAACTTTGTCAAGCCGAAGAGATTTCGGCTTTTTTCCCGGCTCTCCCTTTTTCACCTTGTATCCAGTGGTGAAAATAAAAATCATGATGATGATTATGATGATGATGATGATGTAGCAGAATATGGTCACAGAACTTAAATGCCACTGTACTGAATTTTGTTAAACTGAAAGGCATTTGCATTGGGTTGAATGGGGTTTCGATGGGGGATATAAAAAAGTTCGTACAGCTGAATAATTTGACGTTCAAGTGGTAGTTTACTGTATATTGGTTTTCTTGGATAAAAAATTTTCCTGGAAACAGTGCCTTATATGTCCTCATTTTTTCTTAAACATTGCTCGATGAACAAGAGGTGCAAAAAGACACCTTTCTATTTTGTCTCTTCCGACCTAACTGGCATTTAGCGAATACCTCTTGCGTGCGGGAGAAAGTAAGGAGGGGCGGGGGGTATATTGGAAAAAATTTGGCAGTGTCTGGCTCCTCCTGGGGTGGTGTTAGAGGTGTGTATGAACTACTGCTTCGATAAATCGAACTTGGTACCTTTTTCTCAGTACAAATATTCGTGAATGTTAACTTCTTATTCCAGCAGTTTAAAAATGTCTGGATAGACCCTATATCACAATGTCCCAAGCCTCCTATTTTTTTTTATTTAAGAGGACTTGAAAGCATTCGAACTTCAATGTTAATGAAAAGAATGTTACAACTTTCAATAGCAAGGGATTGCTATTATCAAGACTCCACAAAATGATGCAAAAAGAGCTGTTCTGCCATGAACAATTTTCCATATTGTAATTCTGAGAAGCGGTTATTAAGTTTTGAGGAGAAAGTTAGTTGAATGCATGTTCCAGCTTGTAAACCGCGCACAAACTATTTGAGGGCGGTAAGAAGATTTTCTATTGTTTAATATCAAGAGTTGACGAACAGCCACAGTTCAGCAATGTCATGTGTTTTCTCATTTTGAAGAGCAAAAATTATTTCAACATATCTGAGCTATCAACACTACAATAGTCATGACGCTAGGCATTAATCAAGTGGGGGACCAAGATTACAATTTTTATCCTGTGGTCTTTTAGTTGGTCTAATAGGGCGATGGTTCATCTCAATATCCCCACTCACCAGAGGGCTACAGGATTGGGACACCACCTGGGCATATGTAGGAATAAAATTAAGGCACCGACTATGTGGGCAATGAAGCTATGAAACAATGAAGGGATGTTGAGAACATATGCAGTAAACATTATCATGGTACCACACCTATTGGTGCTGCTGCTGCCTTGCCCGCTGAAGAGGGGCAATCCAGTGGTGATAGTTTTGTAGACAGTGCCATCGACATCATGATGATTGAAAAGTCTGAAATGGCATCATTGTGTACATTATTCACATAGCCCAGTGGGTCACCGGACAAACTATGACTGTTTCCCTAACAGAAGATAAATCAGTCCGCGCTTGCATGGAGTAAAAATTGCACAAGCTTAACAGGAGTCAATGACACGAATACAGGGAAGTGAAACACTGTGGCAACAAGAAGGCAAAGAAAAAGAACTGCACGAAGCACAGAGATCTAAGCATCGTGCCAGTGCTGCTAGAAGAATGCCCACTCAATGTGAAAGTTCAGTTCCAATCATGCATACTGCCTCTTGTTTTAGCTTAAAGATTGCTTACCTCAACAAAATAATGCCTCTTGTCACTCTCAGTTGTCCCCATGAGTTTAAAGCAGTCTTTCACAACCTAGGCTGAGAACATTCCCAGGAAATGTTATATCCTGTACACAAGCCATGCAAGTTCCTGTAATATTTGAAGGATCCACATCTCACAGTATAACACAAGGTTGTGAAGAAGACAAAGGCATCTTGAAATGAGCATGACAGCTCACTGCCTACTGGCAAAGGCTTTGCAAAATTTTTACAGCAATAATGCATTGTGGTGCCTCAGAACTACTGGGATTAACAAGATTCCACTGTAACTGGAATGAGAAAATACTGCGTTCTAATTGACCTACAGTGCAGTGTTAAGCACGACAGCAGCATTGCATTAAAGCATCAATGTTCTAATCGATTTTCCTCAAACATGTTATGGTACGACTTTTAGTGACTAAGCAGCATTTGTATAAAGGCACCAAGCTGGTTTGCTTCAAGAAGTGTCTTCTGATCGATACTTTGAGAAAAAATGTTGCACTTATAGCTGGTTCTTTGGCACGCAAGTCTTTAAAAAAATGGGATTGGCATGCATCTTACTCAGTAACAGAAACTTAGCAAGTGGACCTACTTGGCTTGGACCTTCAGGGTGACAGATAGATGGGCATTGACATGTACAGTCAAAGACATAAGAAAGTGCCTGGGACCTCCAAAATCGTTCGTAATACCGGTCACTTCGTTGTAAAGATTATACACCACACCGCCGCTAACAATTGAGCAGGCTGGACATGTTAAAGAAGAGAGAACACTTATTCTATGAATTAAGGGACACTTAGTGAAATAGGTCACTAGTACTTTTGTTTATAGTTAGTGTGGCTGAATGTGCGACTAACATGTCACTAACATTGCTCAAGTTTAATGTTATTGACGCATGCGCAGCAGGAGTTGAACGACGATGACTTGCCTTCCCTTTCTTCTTTTACTCTCTTTATGCCCATTGCGAATTGTATATATTTGTGCACGCTTCAATAAAGGTGTTGTCGGCAGTCAACGCTCATTCTGTGTCCTTCCTTGTCCGTGTTTTTTGGTGCTGTTTTAAATATGAAACATCTTCAGTGGCTTTCTTGATGACCGACGCCGGAGTTCTACGGCAGACATGCGTTATCCTTGCCTTGAACTAATCTGACTCTATCTCAATTACGTAACCCCAAAGAAATAAATCGAGTGGAGAGAGGTCAGATGACCTAGCAGGCCAATTCCCAGGCCCGTGCCTTCCAATCTATTGCGCATTGAAAGTCGCATCCAGCCAGTTTCGTGCTTGGCTGCTGCTGTGTGCGGGTGCCCTATCTTGCTGACACCACAGAAGCGGAAGAGGTGACAGCGGAACTTCACAGAGAAACTCATCCACCACTCCTTCAAGGATTTTGTTGATGTATCACTGTCCAGTGAGTATGTGATCGAAGAAGATGGGACCGATTATAGCACCAGCATAAATTCTGAATCACAATTCGGGTAACTACTGTCCCTCCACTAGTATGAATGTACGTGGTTTAGTGGCGCAAGGGCCAGATATGGCCAAAGAGCGCCAAGACAGTGTTAGTGATTTCGCGGTGGAATGATGAGTTCTGTGACGAAGATGTGACTTGGCTGTAAAGTGGCCTAAAAATAGTCGCTGTAAAGTGCGTAAAATCTATGTGCTATAAAATTATGGCGATGATTAATGACGAGTACTATGAACATTAAAATCCATCGTAGAAGGATGATGCAAAATATAAAATATATAAGATGGTAAAATTACTTGGAGCACTGCTGCCTCGCCAGAGCCCTTGAACCACAAGGGCCTAGAGGCATGTGCTATTCAAAATAATTATCACAGCGCCATCCTCTGAAGAGAAGAGACGCTACGAACATGTGGGGCTAAAAACATGAAACACAACATCTTTCAAATAACTTAGGACCGCGTTGGTGTCAAATAGCGGTTCTGGGCCGAGTAACATTACTGGATGAAGGGGGATCTGCTGCCGGTATGCTATGGGAAAATGTTTCTTTCTTTCATATTCGGCTCTCCGACACTCCAGAAGGACGTGGAGGACGGTGAGCCTCTCCCCGCATCTACCGCAGGTTGGAGGCTGGTTTCCGGTAAGTAAAAAGTTATGTGTGCCAAATGTGTGTCCTATTCTTAGACGACAGAATAGGACATCTGTCCGGCGTGATTTTGTTACGGAAGGCCAGAATCCTAACTGTGGCTTTATCACGCGGAGCTTATTATTTGTTTCCGCGTCCCATAGGCATTGCCACTGGTTCCGTAGTTTCCTCCGTAAGAAGGGCTTCAAGTCTGTGACAGGAACTGCAGCGGTGTGATTAGCAGAATGTGATGCAACTGACGTGGCCATCTGCTCCGCCACAACGTTACCTTCGATGCCCCTATGACCTGGCACCCAGCATATGATGACATGCTGATTACCTATATACGCTTTACACAGAGCAGAATAGAGTTCGTTAATTACCGGATTTTTGTGGTTAGAGAATGCCATCAAGGCCTTCACAACACTAAGGGAATCCGTATATATGACTGCTTTCTGGAGTTTTGATTTTCTGATATGTTTCACAGCCGACAATAGTGCGTAGGCCTCAGCCGTAAAGATACTAGTTTCCGCATGTAGTACATCGGTTTCCGAGAAGGATGGCCCGACGGCTGCGTAGGACACCCCGTCGTGTGACTTCGATGCGTCTGTGTAGAACTCCGTGCAGGAGTGTTTGTGCTGGAGTTCTCGGAAATGCATTTGGATTTCAATGTCTGAAGCGTGTTTCGTAACTTGCATGAAAGATATATCGCATTGTATGAGCTGCCACTCCCAAGGAGGTAGCAGCTTGGCTGGATGCATTAGGCGAAGTTCGAGGAGTGGAACACGCATTTCATGACTAAGCTCCCTCACACGCAGCGAGAAAGGCTGTCTTACGGAAGGACGGTTACGAAACAGTGTAGCATATGTCATATCATTAATGGTATTAAAACAGGGATGTTCAGGATTAGAGTGGACTTTCAAAAAATATGTTTGGCTGATGTATGTTCTCTGGATATGAAGTGACCACTCATTCGATTCTGCATATAAGCTTTCAATAGGACTTGTTCTGAAAGCTCCAGTGGCCAGTCGGATTCCTAGATGGTGGACCGGATCTAGCATCTTTAGCGCGCTCGGGGCTGCAGAATGATAGATCACGGCACCGTAGTCCAACCGTGATCGGATGAGGCTCTTGTAAAGATTCATTAAACATTTCCTGTCGCTGCCCCATGTTGTGTGGGATAACACTTTGAGTAAGTTAATTGTTTTTAAACATTTGACCTTGAGGTACTTTATGTGTGAAATAAAAGTTAATTTCGAATCAAGTATGATGCCTAAGAACTTGTGTTCTTTGTTCACAGGAATTCGCTGACCATTCATTTCGATACTGGGTTCTGCAATGAGCCCTCTCTTTCTTGTGAAAAGCACACAAGAACTTTTGTTGGGGTTAACTTTAAATCCGTTTTCTTCTGCCCATTTGGACACTTTGTTCAAGCCCTGTTGAACTTGCCTCTCACATACAGTAAGGTTGCAGGATTTGAAGCCTATCTGTATGTCGTCTACGTAAACAGAATAAAAAATGGCTGGCGGTAATGAAGCACGAAGGGTATTCATTTTCACGATGAAGAGCGTGCAGCTAAGTACACCACCTTGAGGTACACCAGTTTCCTGTATAAAAGGTCGCGACAATGCATTGCCGACTTTCACGCGGAATGTACGGTTGGACAAATAGCTTTCTATTAGGAGGAGCATATTGCCACAGATGCCAATTCCCGACAAGTCTCTCAAGATTCCATAGCGCCACGTAGTGTCGTACGCCTTCTCCATATCGAGGAATACGGATAGGAAATATTGTTTTTGTAGAAAGGCGTCGCGAATGTTTCCCTCAATGCGCACAAGGTGATCGGTTGTGGACCGCCCTTCTCTGAAGCCACACTGAAAGGGATCAAGGATATTGTTGAGTTCAAGGAAATGCAGAAGTCTGCGGTTAACCATTTTTTCAAAAAGCTTACAAAGACAATTTGTAAGAGCTATCGGACGGTAACTTGCAGCCAAGGAAGGGTCCTTACTCTGCTTAAGAACAGGGACCACAATCGCATCTTTCCATTTGAATGGGAGGTATCCCGTAGCCCAAATAGCGTTGAAAAGCGTGAGTAGTGTAAGTTTGGTGTCCGTGTGTAAGTTTCTGATCATTTCGTACATGTCTCTATCAGGTCCCGGTGCAGAGCTTTTGCATGTGGTCAAGGCAGCTCTCAACTCAGCAATACTGAACGGCCGGTTATAAGGTTCATTTTGTCTGGATTTTCGTATTATTGGCTTGCATTCTTCTATTTGTTTGTATTTCAAAAAGGATTGCGAATAATGGTTTGAACTCGACACATTCTCAAAGTGTTCTCCAAGTGAGTCTGCCTGATCTTTCAGTGTTTCACCTTGTGTGTTCACCAAAGAAGTGAATATGTTTGTCGCCCTTTTATCCTATTAACCCTGTTCCAGGCTTTGGCCTCATCTGTATAGGAGTTGATACCGGATAAAAACTTCTGCCAACTCTCTCTTCTGGCCTGTCGGTGGATTCGCCTGCCTTGGGATTTTACTTTTTTAAAACTGATAAGATTCTCCGCAGTGGGCGAGGCGCGCAGCAATCCCCACGCTCTGTTTTGTTTCTTACGAGCGATCCTACAATCGTCGTTCCACCACGGGACACGCCGTTTGCATGCCAATCCATTTACTTGTGATATACATTTAGCTGCGGCATCTATTATGAAGACTGTAAAATATTCCACGGCAGCATCAATTCCTAACGAGGACACGTCATCCCATGAAATACTACTTAAAGTTCGGAATTTCTCCCAGTCTGCTGTATCAATCTTCCACCTAGGAGCTTGTGGAGGAAGTTCATTTTCTTTAGAAGTTCTTAGCAATACGGGGAAGTGATCGCTCCCGTAAGGATTGCTCGTAACTTCCCATTCGAGTTCGAGCAGTAAAGAGGCGGAAACTATACTAAGATCTATTGACGAAAAGGTTCTGTTCGCAAGAGAGTAATATGTGGGTTCTTTGTTATTTAGAAGGCACGCTCCAGAAGAGTAAAGGAACTGTTCAACGAGACGCCCTCGCGGATCGATACGAGAGTCTCCCCACAAGCTGCTGTGCGCATTGAAATCGCCAAGAACAACATAGGGTTCTGGCAATTCATCTATGAAGGACTGCAATTCATGTTTGCTTAGTTTGTAGTGTGGGGGTATATAAATCGAGCAAATAGTGATAAGTTTGTTTAGCAAAACTATTCGAACCGCCACTGCTTCAAGGGCCGTTCGTAGCTGTAAATGCTGACATGCTATGCTCTTTTGGATTACAATCGCAACACCTCCCAATGATGCGATTGCATCATCGCGATCTTTGCGAAAAGTAACATGCTGTCAGAGAAAGCTTGCGTGTTGTGTTTTTAGGTGTGTTTCCTGTAGACACAGCACTTTTGGATTGTGTTTGTATATAATCTCTTGCACATCATCAAGGTTCCTAAGAAGACCTCTGACATTCCATTGAATGATTTGCGTATCCATGTTGAAAGTAAATAAGTGCTGTGTGTACGGAAAGGGAGGTGATGATTTAGGTTACAGAGCTCTTTCGAGGCCCTGTAACGGGGGTTCTGGCCTTTCTGGAGCGTTCGAGGGAGCCTCGCCGCTCCTTAGGCGTTTAGTGCGCCTTGAAGACCGGAGTAGTGTCCATTGCCTCCTGTGAGGCGCCGGACAAGCGCTCTTGCGAGCGAGAGGTTTTCAGAGGGAGTCCCGCCTTGGAGGGCAAGACCCCTGCGCCCACCAGCCCGGAGGTCGATGGGGCACCCTGCGGGATTTGGCTGCGCCGGCTGTTGCCAGCGCTGGAAGGGGCCGGGGAAGTTGGGACAGCCTCGGCGGCGGCCACCTTCGGGGTCGACGGTCCCTCATTCTGGGTCGACGAAGCAGCGCTAGCTGCAACCGCCGCGGGGGCAGATGGCGTAACTGCCGACTCACTGCCTGTGGGTCGGACAGCCGCCGGAGGCCGTTGTGATGCTGCCCCCTGACGCGCCACATCGGCAAAGGTTTTCTTGGGCAGGTACGATACCCGCCTGCGTGCCTCCTTGAAACTTATATTTTCCTTTACTTTAACTGTTACAATTTCCTTTTCTTTTTTCCAGGATGGGCACGCCCGCGAGTACGCGGCGTGCTCCCCATCACAGTTTACACAGTGGAGAGCGTTCTCACAAGCTTCAGATGTGTGTTCGTGGGCACTGCATTTCGCACATGTTTGGCGGCCTCGGCAGCTCTGCGAGCTGTGGCCGAAGCGCTGGCATTTGAAACATCGGAGTGGGTTTGGCACGTACGGCCTGACACGGAGCTTGATGTACCCGGCATCGATTGATTCGGGCAAGATACTTGATCCAAAAGTAATTATTAGGTGCTTCGTCTGAATCTCTTTTCCATCCCGCCTCATATTAATTCTTCTGACATTGATCACATTTTGTTCGCTGAAGCCCTCCAGTAGTTCCGCTTCAGTCAGCTCAAGCAAATCATCATCTGACACAACACCACGGGTGGTGTTCATTGTACGGCGCGGGGTTACCGTTATGGTGGTCTCTCCACATGACACTAGTTGCGGTAGTTTCTCATCCTGTTTTACATCGCGGAGCTCCAAGAGGAGGTCGCCGCTTGCCATAGTCGACACTTTGTAACCTGGACCAAAAATATCAGTTAGGGACTTTGAAACAAGGAATGGTGAGATGTTTCGCACTGCTTTGTTTGGCTTTTCAGAATGAATAACATGGAAGCGGGGAAAGTTCTGGGTTTGGCGTCCAAAAAACTTGAAGACATCTTCGGTGCGCCCTCGTTTCTGAGGGCGATCTGTAAGGGAGGGGAAAGAAGTTTCCATGAAAAAATGTATGCATTCGGCAACAGCGCCGACCGCCCACCACGGAGCCCGACGAGGGGACGCGGCAGAACTTGCGTACAAGTCTGCACGACGCCAGTCGTACGCTGTCACTATAACCGAATATGGTGTACCCAAGGTTGGATAGCCACACAGGGTTAACCCTTGCCGCCAGGAGAAAGGAAGTAAAAAGAAGAGAGAATGAGACAGGAAAGGTCAAAAAGTGAGAGATAAAGACGAAGGTTCGAGGAGGGAGAGACAGGAAAAGGCGACTGCCGATTTGCCTCGGGTGGGTCAGTCCGGGGGTGCCGTCTACGCGAAGCCGAGGCCAAAGAGGTGTGTTGCCTCCGCCGGGGGGCCTTAAAGGTACGAACACCCGGCATCGGCTCAACCCCCAGGATCCCCCTTTCCCCGGACACGGCTAAGCCGCGCACGGCTACACGCGGGAGGGTCCAACCCTCGTGTGCTCGGGTCCGTGGTATCGCAACACATCAAACGCCTGCTGACGCAGACGCCCCTGCGGGGTCCCTCCACTAGTGTGCATTATGCAAATGTACCTAGGCGTTTCGGCGAAAATTGGCTCCATCTGTGCACATGATGTTGCTCAAAAAGTATGGTGGCTCATGGGCTTTTGCGAGAAATCTAAACGATTCTACGGGTCCCTATCTTCGAAGCATTGTTGCTGGTTAAGGTGGGATGGGTGAAAGGCTGTCATTTAGAATTCTCCAAACTGACTTGGAAATTGGTACCTGGGCGGCCACGTCCCGCATGCTAGCATGAGGGTTTGAGGCCATAAATGCTGGAACATCCCTGCGTACGCTAGGACTCAAAGATGGAGTCCTCCGCCGGTTTGTTGAAGCTGCCGGTTTGTCTCAGGTTTTCACAATTTCTGATGATAGTCGATGCATTTGGTCTACCGTCACACTTCCATGAGTGATATACAGATTTGCGGTCTTCCTCTTGTTGCCATTTGCAGATACCAAGGCAAGGATCATGCTTACCGGGTGCTCATTAGAGAAACAGATGGCAAGTGGGATGGAACAAAACGTACCTTTAAATCTTTGCACTGACGTCAATTCACTTTTGCGGTGACAGGTTCTGTACCAAAAAAAGAAAACCATCCGTACACTTTATCTACGCTAAGACAACAGCTATCACAACGTTTTTCCAGGTAACACCAAACGAGACATGTTACTTCGGCAGGGATGCGGCAGATAAGGCATTAGGTCGAACACAATGTTTTTCTTTATTTCCTTTATTTCGTCCTGGATAACTCAGAGGGACCATGTTCGAGGGCGCTGCTTTTTGATGCGGGTGGGAGCACAGTCACGTGGTACTCTCCATATTTCGCAGGGTTTATTTATCTATCATAAAAATTAGTACGCAATTAGTACGTCGCTGAAAATATCGCAGTTAGATGTCCCTTGGCTGTGCCTTCAGATGCCTCATTGATAATTTGATAATTAATGATGATGATGATGTGAAGTGTTTTATGGCGCAAGGGCCAGGTTTGGCCAAAGAGCGCCATGACAAGTGGTAGTGTTAATGATGTATTATGGAAGATGTGACTTGGCTGTAACGTGGCTTAAAAATGGTCGCTGTAAGGTGCGTAAAATCTGCGTGCTATAAGATTATGGCGATGACTAATGACGAATACTATGAACATTAAAATCCATCGTAGAAGAATGATGCAAAATAGAAAATATATAAGATTCTAAAATTCACTAGAGCACCACTGCCTCGTTAGAGCCATTGAGAGACAAGGGCCTAGAGGCATGTGTTAGATAAATTTATCACAGCGGCATCCTCTGGAAAGAGCATGCGCTACGAGTTTAATGGTCTTATTACATGTAGGACAACATCATTTAAAAAGTTGAGGATTGCCTTGGTGTCAAAAAGCGGTTCCTTACCAAGAAACATAGCCGGGTGTAAAGGGATGTAATGTTGGTAAGCAAGCGGAAAATGTTTCTTTCTCTCCGTTTCGGCTTCCCGACACTCCAGGAGCACGTGGAGTACGGTAAGCCTCTCGCCGCATCTACCACAGATTGGGGGTTCACTTCCGGTAAGCAGATAATTATGGGTGCCAAATGTGTGTCCTATTCTGAGGCGACAGAACATCTGTTCGCCGAGATTTTGTTGGGGAGGGCCAAGAACCTAACTGTGGCTTTATAACGTGCTGTTTATTGTTTATTTCTGCGTCCCACATGCGTTGCCAGTGGTTTCGCAGTTTCTTTCCTATGTAAGGTTTCAGATCTGTGAGAGGCACCAAAGCAGTATTATTAACAGCTGGGAGTGCAATTGACGTAGCCATCTGGTCTGCCAAAACGTTACCTTCGACTCCCCTGTGGCCGGGTACCCAGCATATGATGATTTGCTGGTTAGATAGAGAAGCTTTGCACATGTCGGAATAGACCTCAGTAAGTACAGAATGAATGTGTGTTGTTTAGTGGCGCAAGGGCCAGGTGTGGCCAAAGAGCGCCATGACTTATAGTGTTGGGTTAAGCGCTGATTTGTGAGTGGCGATGGTGGGATGTAGCATGGCTGTAAAGTGGCCTAAAATCAATCCGTATCATAGAAGCGTAAAATGATATATGGAATACAATTATTACAGTGATACCTGTAGTTGTCTATGGAGATAGTATGCATGATAAATGAACATGGTGCTAAAATGCAAGAACATGGAAATAGCACCTGTGCCTCCGGGAGGCCTTTGAGCCCAAAGGCTGGGAGGCAGGTGCTTTCTCTTAATGCAGTTACCGCAGCCGAGACCTCAGGTAAGAGGCCGTGCTACGGGCTTCCTGGTAATATAACATGAAAATTTTGCACATCTTTTAAAAATTTTAACAAGGATTGATATTTAAAGAGCGGTTCTATGCCTATGATCATAAGAGGATGAAGTGGAATTTGTTGCCGGTGTGGTAATGGAAAATGCTTTTTCCTATTTGCATCTAATTCAGTACATTGCAGCAGGATGTGAAGCACGGTAAGTGGCTCACCACATTTATCACACATGGGTGGATCGCCACCGGACAAGAGGTATGTGTGTGTGCTGTATGTGTGTCCTATCCTGAGTCTGCAAAGTGTCACTTCTGTATGGCGATTCTTTGATACCGGCGGCCAGTTACCAAGATACGGCTTTATAACATGTAGTTTATTTTCTGTTTGTTTGTCCCACAAGCGCTGCCAGAAAGCCCTTAACTTTTTTCTTATTGAGGGCTTGAGGTCCATTACAGGGACAGTCGTGGAAGAGTTGGAAGCGTTCGCGTGGACGGATGTTAGTTAGTTAAATGGGGTTTAATGGCGCAAAAGCAGCTAAGGCTATGCTGCGCCAAACACGAGGTGTTTTAAAATCTAGTTTGTGAAGGAAAAGGCTGGGTTAGTAATCTATATTTTATATAAAAATCCAGTGTCGTGTAGAAATTTACGGACGTCACATAATGGGACTAGCGGATCATCACCTAAAATCAGAGCAGGGTGTAAAGGTATGTGTAGTTGATATAATTTGTGCAAAAGTGTTCGTCTGTGTGTTTGAATCTGCGTACATGTGAGTAATATGTGCATAACTGTTAGTGGCTGTTGACATTTCTCGCATGTTGGTGTGTCTTCTTTCGTAAGTAAGTAATTGTGTGTGAGGTGTGTGTGCCCAATGCGTAGCCGGCATAAAACTACTTCGATGAACCGCTCTTGATGATAACACGACTTCCACTCGCCAACTATGGGTTTCGTGAGATGTAGCTTGTCAGCACAACGGTCCCATTCGCGTTGCCATTTTACCGTGAAGGCTTTTCTAATTGCACGGATGCTGTCATTATATGGGAGTGCCGTGTTTGTAATATCTTTGTGCGCTGCCATCAACGCACATCTATCAGCTGCTTCGTTACCTGGTATCCCAACATGGCTTGGGACCCAGCAGAAACGAATTGACCTCCCGTATTCGTTAAGCACCAACATGTTTAAAATGTCCCCTATCAGGGGTTCACACTCAGATTTCATATGTAGAGCTTTCAGTGTACTTAAGGAATCCGTGTATATGACTGTGTTTTTGTGCTTGCCAGTGATAATCTTTTTAACTGCAACCCATACAGCATAAACTTCAGCAGTGAAAATAGAAGCATGTATTGGTAGACGGACACTTGTTTCCCAATTTTCTGTTACGGCCCCTACACCCACGTGTTCTTTTGTTTTGGAGCCATCCGTGTAGAATTCCATGTGATTTTGATACTTGTCTTGAAGAGCACGGAATTCTTGCATGATGTGTTCGTGTGGAGTGTTTCTTTTCTTTAAATGTGTTAATGTCCAGTCGCACAACTGCGTGAAATTGTACCATGGGGCCAACCGTTGTGGTTTCTTGGCGACCTGGAGGACTTCGTGGGGGATGTCATAATCGTGACAGTATTTCTCATACCGCAGGAGAAGTGGCCTAATCATGTTCGGTTTATTTGTGTAGTGTAAGCGTGAGTTGCACTGTGTGAGGATGTTGTAGCATATGTGTTGCGGTGATGACTGAATTCTGAGTAGGTAAGAGAATGTTAATAATGCTCTGCGCTGCTGTAATGAGGGTTCATTACACTCAACATATAAACTTTGAATGGGTGACGTTCTGTAGGCACCACTTGCCAGTCGCAATCCAAGGTTATGTACTGGATCAAGGAGTTGGACGTAGGACTGCCTGGCTGAGCCGTAAACCACGGAGCCGTAGTCTAAAAGGCTACGCACAAGAGAACGGTAAATACGTAAAAGACAGGTACGGTCGGAACCCCAGTGCTTATGAGACAGAACTTTTAGGATATTCAATGCTTTATTTGCCTTAATTTTTAGTGTTTTAATGTGGGCTAGGAAGTTTAGTTTTTTATCAAAGATTACTCCCAAGAATTTACATTCCTGTTTTACCGGCAGTGCGACATCATTCAATTTTAGAAGCGGGTCTGAGTACAATCCTCGTTTTTGCGAGAATAGCACTGTAACGGTTTTTTGAGTAGAGAAGCGGAAGCCATTTTTCTCAGCCCACTCGGTTAGTTTATGAATTGTTATCTGGAGCTGTCTTTCACATGTTTGTAAGTTTGAGGCGCGGCACGCTATTTGCAGATCATCCACATATATGGAATGCATAACAGAGGGGGGGATGACTTTGTTAACAGAGTTCATTTTTACTATGAAGAGTGTTGTACTTAGTACGCATCCTTGTGGCACTCCATTTTCCTGGATGAATATACGTGACAGCGCCGTTCCTAAACGCACCTGGAATGTTCGGTCCGACATGAAATCGGCTAGACATTTGAGCATTCTACCTCGGATTCCTAAATCAGCTAAGTCCCTTAAGATGCCAAACCTCCATGTTGTGTCGTAGGCCTTTTCTAAATCAAAGAAAACAGTGAGACAATTTTGTTTGTGTAGAAAGGCCTCACGTATCTCGTCTTCTAGCCGGACTAGGTGATCTGTTGTGGAGCAACCTTTCTTGTATCCACATTGATGGTTATCTAGCATGTTCTCTGTTTCAAGGATGTATGTCAGTCTTATGTTGATGATGGCTTCATAGGACTTTGCAAGACAACTTGTGAGTGCTATGGGTCTATAACTGGTTGCTGTTGTGGGTGGTTTTCCAGCTTTCAAGAACGGGATTATGATAGCTTTCTTCCACTCTTTCGGCATTTTTCCCGTTTCCCAGATTTTATTAAAAAAACGAAGCAAGGTTTCAACTGCATTAGGAGATAGATGAGCGAGCATCGCGTAATGTACTCTGTCCGGACCAGGTGCTGTTTTTTTGTCAGTTGTTAGTACTCTATTGATTTCCGGTAGTGTTAAAGCGGCATTATACGGTCTTTGTGAACTTCCTGTGGTCGGAAGCGTTAGTTTTTCTGCTAATTGCTTATGTTTTAGAAATGCAGCTGAATAGTTTACCGAGCTTGATATTGTATGGAAGTGTCGTCCTAATATGTCTGCTTGTTCGTCTATATTTGTTTGCGTGCCTGGAGGTGATAGTATAGGGATAGTGTAAGACGCGTAGTCGCCTCTAAACTTACGAACCTGATCCCACATTCGTTTGGATGTTATTGAACTATTTATAGACGAGACATAATTTTTCCAGGACTGTATTTCGGCTTGTCTGCGTGTGTACCTGGCTTTCGCTTTTGCTTTTTTGAAGGAGAGTAGATTGTCTTGTGTTGGGTATCGCCGAAAGATACCCCACGCTTTGTTTTGTAGTTTTTTTGTTTGTGTACATTCCTTCGTCCACCAGGGTTTCAGGTTTTTTCTTAATAAGCCAGAGGATTGTGGGATTGTTTCTGCTGCTGCAGCAAGTATACAGGCGGTGATCTTATCATTCATTTCATCTATGGTTAGCTCATCTGATATGTTATCCAGACTCGCCTTTTCAGTAAAGAGAGGCCAGTCTGCTAGGTGGAGTTTCCAACGGGGTGGTCTTAATGGTATGGTAGGAGAAGGAGATTTTCTTTTAATAATAGCAGGCATATGGTCACTACCATAGGGGTTGTCAATAACACTCCATTGAAAATCGTCAAAGAGAGATGGAGAGCATAGTGCCAGATCTAAGCAACTCATAGCGCCTGTGCTTGGGGAGTAGTAAGTTGCCGCACCGGTGTTTAAAAGGCATATGTTATTTGTTAGGATAAAATCTTCAAGCGTTTGACCCCTGGTGTCAGTTGTTTGACTACCCCACAACGTGTTATGTGAATTAAAATCACCGGATAATAAAAATGGTTCGGGTAGCTGGTTTAAAATTAACTCTAGGTCTCTTACGGTAAAATGTAAATGCGGCGGAATGTATACTGAACAAATGGTGATGGTTTTGTGAGCTAAAACGGTGACAGCAACGGCTTCTATGTGAGTGTTAATGGGAACTTCTCTGGCTGCTATACCACCTGGCAGGACAATGGCTACACCACCTGACAGCCGGTTCGCCTGAGTACGGTCGCGCCGTAAAACAGTGAAACCTTTCAAAATGTTTTTGTGTTTTTCGCCTAGGTTTGTTTCCTGTAAACACAGGGCGACAGGAGAGAAGTTTATTAATATGTCTTTAATGTCACCTAAGTTGTGTAAAAGCCCTCTACAATTCCAGTGGATAATAAAAGCCATTTTAAAATGGAAAGATAAGAATGGCATTACGAAAAAATTAAGAGGTGTGGTATAGGTGACATGAATTAAAAAGGCTAATACAAATGAGCGATAACCTTTAGGTTAACGCTTTCTTATTTTGAGTTGTTATTGGGATTTTGTCCCTCTTACCGCGCTCGAGAGAGCGCTTATCCTTCAGTGTCAATGACACCGGAGTTTTTGTTTCGACCTCCATCGCTCTCTCTGAGGCGCTGGAGGACCGAGAGTTAGGCGCCGAGACACGTGCCTCGGGCCTAGGGGTTCGTTTGATTTTAGGGCCCTGCGGGGCTGGTGTCTGCAGGGCCGTCGAAGAGGGTGGAGCAGTACTGACTGCTTCCACCACGGGGGCGGGAGGAGTCACTGCGGCACCACTGCGCGTGGGCTCGGAGGACTCCGGAGGCCTCTGTGACGCTGCCCCCGCCTGCATCACTTCGGCATAACTTCTTCGGGGAAGGTACGACAGTCTTTTTCTGGCTTCGAAGAACGAGATTTTTTCTTTAACAGTTAGCGCAATGACTTCTTTTTCTTTTTTCCAGCAAGGGCAGGACCGCGAATAAGCGGGGTGATCTCCCTTGCAGTTAACACAATGTGGCGAAGAAGTGCAATTCTCTGATTGGTGGTCGTTGGAGCTGCATTTAGCACAAGTTGTTTGTCCTCGGCATGCATGTGAAGCATGTCCAAATCTTTGGCACTTAAAACACCGTCTGGGATTTGGGATATACGGTCTCACATTGACTTTGACATAACCTGCATCGAGTGAAGTAGGCATTACGCTTGTTCCGAAGGTGAGTATAACATGTTTGGTGGGGATTTCTTGATCGTTTCTTCGGATTACTATTCTTTGTACTTTGGTGACATTTTGTTCCTGGAAGCCTTCCAGCAGTTCCTCGTCGCTTAAACCAATGAAGTCTTCTTCAGATATTACTCCCCTGCTTGTATTAAGTGTTCTGTGGGCTGAAACAGTCACTGTCGCTTCGCCAATACTGGTAAGTTCAGAGAGCTTATCTGCTTGATCTTTGTTATTCAGTTCTAGGAGGAGGTCCCCGCTAGACATTTTGGATGCTTTGTATGTAGGTCCTATTTTGTCTTTCAGACACTTCGCTACCAGGAAAGGAGAGAGTTTCCTTACCGGAACGTTGCTTTCACTATGCACTACATAGTACTTTGGAAATGTTGGGGCGTTGCTTTGAAAGGAAAATTGAAATGGTACTTCGGTGCGGCATCTCTTCAGACGCCGATCATAAACAACAGAGGCTTGCGCTGCCATAGGAAAATGTGAATGTTCGGCAACAGCGCCGACCGCCCACCACGGAGCCCAACGAGGGGACGCGGCACAGCTTGCGTACAAGCCTGCACGACGCCAGCCGTACGCCATCACTATAACCCAATATGGTGTACCCAAGGTAGGATATCCACACAAGGTTAACCCTTGCCGCCGTGGAGAAAGGAAGTAATTGGAAGAGAGAAGAAGACAGGAAAGATGTAGAGTTAGAGATAAAGACGAAGGTTTGAGAAGAGAGAGACAGGAAAAGGCGACTAACGGTTTCCCCCGGGTGGGTCAGTCCGGGGGTGCCGTCTACGTGAAGCAGAGGCCAAAGAGGCGTGTTGCCTCCGCCGGGGGGCCTTAAAGGTCCGAACACCCGGCATCGGCTCAACCCCCAGGATCCCTCTTTCCCCGGACACGGCTAAGCCGCGCACGGCTACACGCGGGAGGGTCCAACCCTCGTGTGCTCGGGTCCGTGGTGTCGCAACACACCAAACGCCTGCTTGCGCAGACGCCCCTGCGGGGCGTGGACGGATGTGGCTAGCTGATCAGCCACCACGTTTCCCTCTATCTCTCGGTGCCCCGGCACCCAGCATACCACGATTTGCTTCTTGGACGCATAGGTGGTTAGTAATGCTGAGTAAAGAGCTACAATGATAGGGTTTTGATATTTTTTGACAGTTTTCAAAGCGTTTACGACGCTCAATGAATCTGTGTATATAACTTCCTTTGGGATATTATTTTCTTTAATGTGTTTAACGGCGGCCAATATCGCGTAGGCCTCTGCTGTGAAAATACTTGTACTAGGATGCAGAACACCGTAATCAGAAAAGGATGGGCCGACGGCTGCGTAAGACACACCAGAATAACACTTCGATGCGTCAGTAAAAAATTCAGGAGAGGAATATTTGTGCTGTAATTCGAGGAAGTGCATTCGGATATGCGCGACAGGCGCGCGCTTTGTAACAGCTACGAAAGATGTATCACAGTGTATAGGTTGCCACTGCCAGGGCGGCGGTCGTATAACAGGGGGCATAACGTGGTATTCAAGCAGTGGAACCCTTGTTTCTGTAGCTATGTCTCTAACACGCAGTGAGAAAGGCTTTGCCACTGTGGGCCGGTTTCGGAAAAGTTGAGAACTGAACAAATCATTTATAGTGGAATACGCGGGGTGGTCACTGTTTGCGTTCACTCTCAGAAAATACATGAACGACGAATATGTTCTCTGCAGATGAAGTGACCACTCATCCGATTCAACGTAAAGGCTTTCCACTGGGCTTGTTCTAAAGGCCCCTGTTGATAGGCGAATTCCTAAGTGGTGTACAGGGTCTAGCATCTTCAGAGCAGTTGGAGTAGCCGACTGGTAAACTATGGCTCCATAGTCTAGTCGTGTGCGTATGAGGCTTTTATATAGGTTCATGAGACATTTTCTATCACTGCCCCAGGTTGTGCGTGACAGCACCTTTAAGATATTCATTGTTTTCATACATTTGTTTTTAAGATACTTTATGTGCTGTATAAAGGTTAACTTCGCGTCTGAGATTATGCCTAAGAATTTATGTTCCCTGCTTACGGGCAGACGCTCACCATGCAACACAATTTCAGGATCAGGGTGCAGGCCTCTTTTTCTAGAGAAAACGACACATGTGCTTTTTTGTGGGTTCAGTCTGAACCCGTTCTCATCAGCCCATTTGGAGACATTGTTAAGACCAAGCTGGACCTGTCGCTCACAGATTGCGAGAGAACTTGATTGAAATCCTATCTGCACATCATCAACATATGTTGAATAGAAGATGTTACGTGGTATGTGTAGACGAAGAGAATTCATTTTTACTATAAAGAGCGTGCAGCTGAGCACCCCGCCCTGCGGCACTCCAGTTTCCTGTACAAATTTCCGTGACAGAACGTTGCCCACTCGAACACGGAATGTGCGATTAGACAGATAACTTTCGATAATATTGAACATATTACCGTGTATACCTAACTGTGAGAGGTCTCTCAGTATCCCAAACCGCCACGTAGTGTCATATGCTTTCTCCATATCTAGGAATACTGATACGAAAAACTGTTTATGAACAAAAGCTTCACGGATACGTGCCTCGATACGTATGAGATGGTCATTGGTGGATCGACCCTCCCGAAACCCACACTGGTATGGGTCGAGTAATTTGTTTGATTCGAGGAAGTGTACTAGGCGACAGTTAATCATTTTTTCGAAAACTTTGCAGAGGCAACTTGTTAATGCTATTGGTCTGTAACTTGATACAGAGGAAGGATCCTTTCCGTGTTTTAGAATTGGAATTACAGTAGCCTCCATACAAACAGAGGGGATTTCGCCCGAAAACCATATAACATTGTAAAGGTAAAGGAGGGTTTTTTGTGTTTCGGAGGGTAGTTGTTTCAACATCTCATATATTACGCGGTCTGAGCCTGGGGCGGATGTATTAAAATCATTCAGTGCTGCCTGCAGTTCTGCTATGGAGAATGGTTCGTTATACGCCACACTTTTATCACATTTTCTTTGTAACTTTTGCTGTTCTATTCGCGTTTTGTACTTTAGGAAGGTTTCGGAGTAGTGCGAGGAGCTTGATATGTATTCCAAATGTGCATCAAGAGAGTTGGCTTGATCTTCCAGGCTTTCTCCGTGGCTATTTACTAAAGGCAGGGAATATGTTTGTTGCCCATTGACTTTTTTCACTCTATTCCATACTTTGCTCTCGTCTGTGTACGAGTTGATGCTTGCTATATACTTCGCCCAACTCTCTCGTCTTGCTTGTCGGCGCGTTCTCCTCGCCTGGGATTTGATATGTTTAAAGTTTTCCAGGTTTTCTGCTGTTGGAGAATCGCGGAGTATCGCCCACGCTTTGTTCTGGTCCCTCCGTGCTTGCCTGCATGCATCGTTCCACCAGGGAACACGCCGTTTGGAACCCATGCCGCTCGCTTGAGTAATACATTTACATGCGGCATCAAGTATAAAAGCTGTAAAATATGCAACAGCGTCATCTAAGGTTATACCGGACATCTCAGACCAGGTCATATGTGTAAGAGTGCGGTACTGCTCCCAATCGGCTGAGTCAACCTTCCACCGCGGTACCTGCGGGGGAAGTTGAGCTTGTTTCGGCGTAGTTAGGATTATTGGGAAGTGGTCACTCCCATACGGGTTGTTAAGCACATGCCATTTAAAATAGGGTAAAAGTGTCGGCGATAAAATGCTAAGATCTGTGGCAGAAAATGACTTGTTAGCCAGGTTAAAATACGTAGGCTCCTTTGTATTCAAGAGGCATGCTCCAGAAGAGAAAAGCATCTGTTCAATGACGCGACCTCGCGCATCACAGCGTGGATCGCCCCACAAACTACTGTGTGCATTAAAATCACCGAGAATCATATAGGGTTCTAGGAGCTCGTCTATTAATGATTCTAAATCGCGTCTGTGAAGCTGATAATGTGGTGGTATGTACAAAGAGCAGATGGCAATGAGTTTATTTAAAAGTATGGCTCGAACGGCCACGGCCTCAAGGGCCGTTTGAAGCTTTAAAAGCTGACACGCTACACTTCTGTCAGCAATAATGGCTACACCGCCAGATGATGCGACAGCATCCTCGCGGTCTTTGCGAAATGTAACATACTTTCGGAGAAAGTTTGTGTGTATAGATTTTAAATGTGTTTTCTGTAAACACAGCACTTTTGGATTGTGTTTTTGGATAAGCTCTTGCACATCATCAAGGTTCCTTAGAAGACCTCTGATGTTCCACTGAATTATTTGTGTATCCATATTGGAGGTCAGTAGGTGCTGTGTGTACAGAAACAGAAGTAGTGATTATGAAAATTACAGAGATTAAATTACAGAGCCCTTTCGAGGCCCTGTAACGGGAGTTTTGTCCTTTCTGGAGCGTTCGAGGGAGCCTCGCCGCTCCTTAGGCGCTTGGGGCGCCTTGAGGATAGGTGTTGTGTCCATTGCCTCTAGTGAGGCTCCGGACACGTGCTCTTGCGAGCGAGAGGTTACCAGAGAGAGTCCCGCCTTGGAGGGCAAGACCCCTGCGCCCACCAGCCCGGAGGTCGATGGGGCTCCCTGAGGGATTTGGCTGCGCCGGCTGTTGCCAGCGCTGAAAGGGGCCGGGGAGGCCGGGGCAGCCTCGGCTGCGCCAACCTTCGGGGTCGATGATCCCTCATTCTGGGTTGACGGAGCAGCGCTAGCTGCAACCGCCGCGGGGGCAGATGGAATAGCTGCCGACTCACTGCTTGTGGGTCGGACAGCCGCCGGAGACCGTTGTGGCGCTGCCCCCTGACGCGCCACATCGGCAAAGGTGTGCTTTGGCAGGAAAGATACCCGCCTGCGTGCCTCTTTGAAACTTACGTTTTCCTTGACTTTAATTGTAACAATTTCCTTTTCTTTTTTCCAGGATGGGCACGACCGTGAGTACGCGGCGTGCTCGCCTTCACAGTTTACGCAGTGGAGAGAGTTTTCACAAGATTCAGAAGTGTGCTCGTGAGCACTGCATATCGCGCAGGTTTGGCGGCCTCGGCAGCTCTGTGAACTGTGACCGAAACGCTGGCATTTGAAGCAACGCAGGGGATTAGGGATGTATGGCCGAACACGGAGCTTGATATACCCGGCCTCGATTGACTCGGGTAGGATGCTTGTTCCAAAAGTAAGTATCAGGTGTTTCGTCTGTATTTCTTTGTTGTCACGCCTCATCTTAATTCGTTTAACGTTGATGACGTTCTGCTCACTGAAGCCCTCCAAGAGCTCAGCCTCAGTCAGCTCCAAGAGATCATCATCGGAGACTACGCCACGGGTGGTATTCATAGTACGATGCGGAGTTACTGTCACTTTGGCGTCACCAAATGAAACTAGATTGGGTAGGTTTTCATATTGCTTCAGGTTGCGGAGCTCCAAAAGGAGATCACCGCTTGTCATTCTGGATGCTTTGTAACCTGTACCAAGAACTTGGGTCAGAGACTTGGACACGAGGAATGGTGATATTGTTCGTACGGGTTTGTTTGGTGTTTCGGAGTGGACAACGTGGAAGCGAGGAAAAGTTTCTTTTTGTCGAGCGAAAAATTCTAAAACATCATCGGTGCGCCCCCTCTTCAGGGAGCGATCAGGTAGTGGAGGAAAGGAAGTAGCCATAGGAGATTGTAATTTCGGCAGTAACGCCAGCCACCCACCGTGGAGTCCTACAAGGGGACGCTGCAGTACACGCGAAACACGGCCTGCAAACGCCAGCTGTACGTTACCACTATAACCAAATATGAAGTAACCTAGGTTGGCTATTCACACAAGGTTAACCCTTGCTGCCTGGAAAATTTGGAAGTAAGCGGAAGGAAGAAGAAAACAGGAAAGATGAAAAGTGAGAGAAAGACGAAGGCTGGAGGAAGAGAGAGACAGGAAAAGGCAACTACCGATTTCCCCCGGGTGGGTCAGTCCGGGGGTGCCGTCTACGTGAAGCAGAGGCCAAAGAGGTGTGTTGCCTCCGCCGGGGGGCCTTAAAGATCCGAGCACCCGGCATCGGCTCAACCTCCAGGATCCCCCTTTCCCCGGACACGGCTAAGCCGCGCACGGCTACACGCGGGAGGGTCCAATCCTCATGTGCTCGGGTACGTGGTGTCGCAACACACCAAACGCCTGCTCACGCAGACGCCCCTGCGGGGACAGTAAGTACAGGATTTTTATGTTTGTAGGGTGACATTAAGGCCTTCACCACACTTAGGGAGTCAGTATATATAACGGCTTTTTGGAGTTTTGATTTCTTTATATGCTTTACAGCCGACCATACAGCGTAGGCCCCTGCCGTAAAGATGCTTGTTTCTGGATGTAGTACATCGGATCCCGAAAAAGAAGGACCGACGGCTGCATAGGATACTCCGGCATGTGACTTGGAAGCGTCTGTGTAGAACTCTATGCATGAGTGCATGTACTGAAGTTCTAGGAAATGCATTAGAATTTCTACCTCTGGAGCATGCTTTGAAACTTTTAGAAAGGATACGTCACATTCTGTGACCTGCCAGTCCCAAGGAGGTAATAGCTTGGTTGGGCGCATTAAGCGGTGCTCCAGGAGAGGGACATGCATATCATCGCTAAGCTCCTTCACACTCAGCGTGAAAGGCTGTCTTATAGAGGACGGTTTCGGAAAATTGTAGCACACGTCATATCAGTGACAGTATTGAAACATGGATGTTCAGGATTAGAGTGCACATTAAGGAAATACGTAAAGCTGATGTATGATTTCTGCAAGTGGAGCGGCCACTCATTCGATTTGGCATATAAGCTTTCGATCGGGCTTGTTCTCAAAGCGCCAGTTGCTAAGCGGATGCCCAGATGGTGGACAGGATCCAGCATCCTTAGTGCGCTCGGGGCGGCAGAGTTATACACTACGGCACCATAATCCAATCGTGACCGAATTAGGCTCTTGTAGATATTCATTAGACACTTTCTGTCACTACCCCACGTAGTCTTACATAGAAGTTTCATTAGGTTCATTGTTTTTAGACATTTTTCTATTGTCAAGTATAATACCTAGGAATTTGTGCTCTTTGTTTACAGGTATTTGGTGTCCACACAGTTCTAAGCAAGGATCCAGGATCAGACCTCTCTTTCGTGTAAAAAGAACAACAGAACTTTTGTTAGGATTGATTTTAAATCCATTTTTCTCTGCTCATTTTGATTCTTTGTGCAAGCCATGCTGTACCTGTCTCTCGCACACTGCGAGGTTACAGGACTTAAAAGCAACTTGAATATCGTCCACATAGACAGAATAGAAAACGGCCGGCGGTAATGAAGCACGAAGCGTGTTCATCTTCACGATAAAGAGCGTGCAGCTAAGCACGCCTCCCTGGGGTACACCAGTTTCTTGTATGAAAGGACGTGACAGTACATTGCCGACTTTTACCCGGAATGTACGATTGGACAAGTAGCTTTTTATTATGTTTAGCATATTGCCATGAATGCCCACTTCTGACAAGTCTCTCACGATGCCGTAGCGCCACGTTGTGTCATAGGCCTTCTCCATGTCGAGGAATATGGATAAGAAAAACTGCTTGTGTACAAATGCGTCCCGGATATTTGCTTCTACACGTACAAGATGGTCAGTTGTGGAGCGCCCTTCTCGGAAGCCGCACTGATAAGGATCAAGCATCTTGCTCTGTTCAAGGAAATGAATGAGTCGCCGATTTATCATTTTTTCAAACACCTTGCAAATGCAACTTGTGAGTGCTATCGGGCGGTAGCTTGCCACTGAGGAAGGGTCTTTGCCTTGTTTCAAAACAGGGACCACAATGGCTTCCTTCCATGCGGTTGGAAGGTACCCTGCATCCCAGATGGTGTTGAAAAGTGTGAGTAGTGTAACTTGCGTGTCACTGTGTAAGTTTTTGATCATTTCATACATTATTCTGTCAAAACCAGGTGCAGAGCTATTGCATGCGCTCAAGGCAGCTCTAAACTCCGCAATACTGAAAGGACGGTTGTATGGTTGATTTTGACGACATTTTCTGATGAAAGGCTTACATTCTTCTATTTGTTTGTATTTGAGAAAGGATTGTGAATAATTTGTTGAACTTGACACGCTCTCAAAATACTCCCCAAGTGAGTCTGCCTGGTCTTGCAGTGTATCGCCCTGTGTGTTTACCAGAGGGAGTGAATAAGTTTGTCGCCCTCTAATCCTATTAACCCTGTTCCAGGCTTTGGCCTCATCTCTGAATGAGTTAATACTTGATAAAAACTTGTGCCAACTTTCTCTTTTGGTCTGTCGGCGGATTCGCCTGCCTTGGGACTTTGCTTTCTTAAAGTTCATAAGATCCTCTGCAGTGGGAGAAGCGCGTAGCAACCCCCACGCCTTGTTCTGATTCTTGCGGGCGATCCTACATTCGCTGTTCCACCACGGTACACGTCGTTTGCATGCCAGACCACTCACTTCGGATATGCATTTTGATGCGGCATCTATTATGAATGATGTAAGATACTCCACAGCAACATCAATTTCTAAAGAAGACATGTCGGCCAATGAGATGTTAGTGAGAGTTCGAAATTTCTCCCAGTCGGCTGTGTCTATCTTCCACCTAGGAGCTTGTGGAGGATATTCGTTTTCTTTAGATGTTCTTATCAGTATAGGGAAGTGGTCGCTCCCGTAAGGATTGCTCGTAACTTCCCATTTGAGTTCAGGCAGTATGGACGGGGAAGCTATGCTAAGATCTATTGAAGAAAAGGTTCTGTTTGCTAGGGAGTAATACGTGGGTTCCTTCTTATTCAGCAAGCACGCACCTGAAGAAAAAAGGAACTGC
Organism: Dermacentor variabilis; assembly: GCF_050947875.1. Classification (NCBI taxonomy): domain Eukaryota; kingdom Metazoa; phylum Arthropoda; class Arachnida; order Ixodida; family Ixodidae; genus Dermacentor; species Dermacentor variabilis. Next base: position 217,167,090 of record NC_134569.1, on the reverse strand, counting down.
TCAACAACACGACCTCGCGCGTCTGTACGAGAGTCGCCCCACAAGGAGCTGTGCGCATTGAAATCGCCAAGAACAACATAAGGTTCTGGCAATTCGTCTATAAATGACTGAAATTCATGTTTGTTTAATTTTTAGTGTGGGGGTACGAAAGCGAGCAAATGGTGACGAGCTTATTTAAAAGAACAGCTCGAACCACCACTGCTTCAAGGGGCGTTTGTAGCTGTAAACGCTGACAGGAAATACTTTTATGAATCAAAATAGCAAAACCGCCTGATCATACGACAGCATCATCGCGATCTTTGCGAAACTTGACATACGGTCGGAGAAAGTTTGTGTGTTGTGGTTTTAGGTGTGTTTCCTGTAGACACAGCACTGTTGGATTGTGTTTTTGGATAAGCTCTTCTACGTCATCAAGGTTCCTAAGAAGACCTCTGACATTCCATTGAATTATTTGTGTAGCCATATTGGAAGTAAATAAGTGCTGTGTGTATGGAAAGGGAGGTGATGCCTTAGGTTACAGAGCTCTTTCGAGGCCCTGTAACAGGGGTTCTGCCCTTTCTGGAGCGTTTGAGGGAGCCTCGCCGCTCCTTAGGCGTTCAGTGCGCCTTGAGGACAGGTGTAGTGTCCATTGCCTCTTGTGAGGCGCCGGACACGTGCTCTTGCGAGCGAGAAGCTACAAGGGAGAGTCCTGCCTTGGAGGGCAAGACCCCTGCGCCCACCAGCCCGGAGGTCGATGGGGCACCCTGTGGGATTTGGCTGCGCCGGCTGTTGCCAGCGCTGGAAGGGGCCGGGGAGGTTGGGGCAGCCTCGGCTGCGCCCACCTTCGGGGTCGATGGTCCCCCTTGCTGTGTTGACGGAGCAGCGCTAGCTGCAACCGCCGCAGGGGCAGATGGCGTAACTGCCGACTCACTGCTTGTGGGTCGGACAGCCGCCGGAGGCCGTTGTGACGCTGCCCCCTTACGCGCCACATCGGCAAAGCTACTCTTAGACAGGTATGACACCCGCCTACGTGCCTGTTTGAAAGATATGTTTTCGTTGACTATGACTGTCACAATCTCTTTTTCTCTTTTCCAGGACGGGCAGGCGCGCGAGTATGCGGCATGCTCGCCATCACAGTTGACACAATGTGGAGTGTTTTGGCACGTTTCGGAGGAATGTTCGTTGTCACTGCACTTGGCACAAGTCAGCCGGCCTCGACAGTTCTGTGAACTGTGGCCGAAACGTTGGCACTTCAAGCATCTGAGAGGGTTGGGAACGTATGGCGGCCGAACACGAAGTTTGATATAACCACCCTCGATGGACTCGGGAAGGACACTTGAGCCGAGAGTGAGTGTCAGGTGTTTCGTCTGGATCTCTTTTCCATCTCTCCTCATCTTAATTCGTTTAACATTGATAACATTCTGGTCACTGAAGCCCTCCAAGAGTTCAGCCTCAGTGAGCTCCATTAAGTCATCGTCAGAGACAACACCACGGGTGGTGTTCATCTTGCGGTGCGGGGTTATAATTATTTGGGTTTCCCCAAATGACACTAGTGTTGACAATTTTTCATATTGTTTTTGATCGCGGAGCTGCAAGAGGAGATCACCGCTTGACATCCTCGACGCCTTATATCAGGACCAAAGGCTTCAGTCAGCGACTTCGAAACAAGGAAGGGTGAGATAGTTCTTACTGGTTTATCTGGTTTTGCAGAGTGGATGACATGGAAACGCGGGAAGGATTCTTTTTGGCGGCCAAAAAATTGGAAGACTTCATCGGTGCGCCCTCTTTTCTGAGGGCGATCAGGTAGTGGAGGGAAAGAAGTAACCATTAGTGGACGTGTAGTTTTCGGCAGCAACGCCAGCCACCCACCATGGAGTCCAACAAGGGGACGCTGTAGGGTCTGAAAAACAGGGCCTGCAAACGCCAGCTGTACGTTGCCACTATAACCCAATATGACATAACCAAGGTTGGCTACTCACACAAGGTTAACCCTTGCCGCCAAAAAGAAGGAAGTAAATAGAAGAGAGAAGGAGACAGGAAAGGTGGAAAGTAAGGGAAAGACGAAGGTTGTAGGAAGAGAGAGACAGGAAAAGGCGACTGCCGATTTCCTCCAGGTGGGTCAGTCTGGAGGTGCCGTCTACGCGAAGCCGAGGCCGAAGAGGTGTGTTGCCTCCGCCGGGGCGCCTTAAAGGTCCAAACACCCAGCATCGGCTCAACCCCCAGGATCCCCTTTTCCCCAGACACGGCTAAGCCGCGCACGGCTACACGCGGGAGGGTCCAACCCTCGTGTGCTCGGGTACGTGGTGTCGCAACACACCAAACGCCTGCTTGCGCAGACGCCCCTGCGGGGGTGATAATTAGGATAGTACATCTCGACTTAGATAATTAAATGATCAAATTAAATCTCTGTAATGAAAAAATTACTGGCAGCTACTGCAATGTACTGTAAACAATATGTGCTAGCTTTTCTTCGGGTAACGCATTGCTCTCTTTTCAAATCTTGGCGCATTATAATTCATTGGGACACTCTGTATATATTTACGTTTGCATGTAAGTGACGATGTTCCCATCCGTAATAAATGTTGAATGAATGAATGAATGAATGAATGAATGAATGAATGAATGAATGAATGAATGAATGAATGAATGTGTGGTTTTTATTGGCGCAAGGGCCAGGTATGGCCAAAGAGCGCCATGCAGGTGTTAGTGATTTCGCAGTGGAGTTATGAATTCTGTGAAGTTGATGTGACGTGGCTGTAAAGGGGCCTAAAATATAGTCACTGTAAAGTGCGTAAAATGTACGTGTAATAAAATTATGGCGATGACAAATGACGTGTACTATGTGCATTAAGGTGCATTGCAAAATAATGATACGATATATAAAAAAATGCATAGGTTTCTAAAATTAACTAGAGCACCATGGCCTCGTTAGAGCCCTTGAGACACAAGGGCCTGGAGACATGTGCTATATAAAACAGGCTCATAACATGTAGGACAACCTCATTTAAAAAATTCAGGACTGCTTTGGTGTTGAAAAATGGTTCTTTACCAAGAAACATAGCTGGGTGAAGAGGTATGCAATGACGATATGCAAGAGGAAAATGCTTCTTTAAGGTTCGGCTTCGCGACACTCCAAGAGGACGTGGAGGACAGTCAGCCTCTCACCACATCGACCACAGGTTGGCGGTTCATTTCCAGTAAGAAGAAAATTGTGTGTACCAAATGTGTGCCCTATTCTGAGGCGGCAGAATAGGACATCTGTTCGCCGTGATTTTGATGGGGAGGGCCAAAAACCTAGCTGTGGCTTTATAACGTGCAGTTTACTGTTTATTTCTGCGTTCCACATGCGTTGCCAGTGTTGTCGCAGTTTCTTACGCAAGAAAGGCTTCAGATCTGTGACTGGGACAGCAGCTGCAGGAGAAGTGTGTTTAGTGATGTGAGTGATGTGGCCATATTATCAGCCAGTACATTAGCCTCGATACCTCTATGGCCAGGTACCCAGCATATTACTGCATGTATATGTGATATATAAATACTGCATAAGAGGGAGTAAAGTTCAATAAATACAGGATTTTTAAGCTTTTGTAATGAAATTAACGCTTCTACGAGACTTAGCGAGTCTGTGTATACAATTGCTCTGTCGAGCTTTAATTTCTGTATATGTCTTACTGCAGACAGTACTGCATAATCTTCTGCAGTAAAGATACTTGTAAGTCAGATATAGAAAGAGAGGGACCAACAGCAGCATAAGATACACCAGCATGTGATTTAGACGCGTCTGTGTAGAATTCAGAGCAGCTGTACTTCGATTGAAGTTCCCGGAAATGCATAGCGATTTCGATGTCAGGTGCGTGTTTTGTGACCTCTACAAAGGATACGTCACAGTCTATCACCTGCCACTCCCAGGGCGGTAATAGCTTAGTTGGAGGCATTAGTCGATGTTCGAGAACCGGGACATCCATTTCCGTGCTAAGTTTTCTTGCATGCAGTGAGAAAGGAAGTCTCATGGAGGCCTTATTATGAGACAGTGTTTGACACGTTATGTCGTTAAACGTTTTGAAACACGGATGTTCTTTATTGGAGCGCACATTGAGAAAATAGGTAAAGCTGATGTACGTTCTCTGAAAATGTAGTGACCACTCGTCTGACTCTGCATATAGACTTTCCACCGGGCTTGTTCTAAATGCGCCAGTGGCCAGGCGGATACCTAGATGATGAACGGGGTCTAACATTTTTAGCGCACTCGGTGCAGCAGAGTGATATACTACGGCACCATAATCTAACCGTGATCTAACTAGGCTTCTGTAGAGATTCAACGGGCACCTCCTGTCGCTACCCCATGTAGTGTGGGATAGAACCTTAAAGGGACCCTGAAACGATTTTGGCTATTTTCTACAAACGTACTGAGTCGTTAGAGTAGGTCCTTCTGATCATTAATTGATGCATCTAAGTGCTCTGCGTAAAGCGTGTAATTTATTATAAGGTTTTAAAAATGCACATCGCTGCCGATCGTAGCACACTGCTCGGCGGAATTTTAAGCCGCCCCTACCCATATGATGCAAATCACCCATGTGACGTCACGTAGGCGAGCTATCTGATTGGCTGACCAGGGCGCATGATCGATAATTTTTCCAACTTTATGGTAAACAAATGATGCTCGTAATAGTTGGAATGTTAGTTACTTTGTTTTTGTAAAAAGAAAATAATTTAAAGAGAATGCACAAGAACAGTTTTTCAGTACACTTGAGCACTTCCGGCACACAGCAAGTGTCGTCTGCTTGTGTTACAACGTGCTCAGTCTTTGACGAGAGCTCCACCGTCAGTGTCGGTCTGTCTTTTCGTGAGCACGATGAATCACCCTTGTTGCGTTGTGGGCTGCAGACGTAGCGACCGGACAGATGTGAAGTTGCGAAATCGTGTCCCTCTGCAAGGCAGCAGACGAGCAGAGTGGCTGCAGCGCATCGGATTATCGGTAAGCGATCGGCGCCAGGATTTGCTCGTTTGCGGCCGCCACTTTACGCCGGAGGATTAAAACTACAATACCGTGCTCATGCAGCGATTGGAAGTCGGCACGCACAGATTTTGTCTCAGAGACGAGGCCCTACCGTCTTTGTTCCTTCCCGTTGCAAAGGTAAGTTCACGAGCAATATAGGTCGTTTGCTGCTTGTAGGGCACGATATCGGAACTATGCTCTTTGGACACTACCGCACTGCTATCTACACCTTCGGACCAGCGGAAAATTTTGGAGAAGTCTGCAGTGTATAGCAAATGGCATGTTTCCTATAGAATGAGCGTAAATAGATCTACCCTAGCAAATAATAGAGCTCGCAGCCTCCAGGTATACAGCGACCAGACTGCTAGGTTGTAGCATGTCGAGCGGCAAGAGCTCGGCGTTCCATAAATAATGGGAAAGTTCATGATTCAGAGGGTTGTCAAGCGTGTAATGTAGCTGTGACAGTGCATGTTACGGGCTTTCACGCATTTTCAGCAAGCGCAAAGCACGCGAAGAAAACGGAACTGTATTGCGAATGTGCCGATACGAATGAAATGAAAGCAGTGCAATGCATTGGTATCCTTCATGTAATGCGCTGTGAAACAAGTCGCTGATTTAATTTCTTGCAGCGTCATACACCACCTCGGGAAAGCGTGGCGGAGAGTGTCAATGTCTTGAAAACCTCCGCCAGCCAGGTAAGTACTCTCAACTTGTACAACATATAGTACTGAAACAAGTGAATAAAAGCACGTAAATGTACCACATGCGGGCGCTACTCATGTGCAGCTGCTCACTGTGCAACAGGACGGCCTAGGACAGGGCAGTTCAACTGCTGCGGCTCTCGCCACAGATGTGAAAACTTATTTTGGGTACTCCAGAAGATAATTATACAGAAGCTAACTTCATATCCCACAGTCATTTACATAAGCACCACGGGCATTTCTAGCGTACTTAAACTGAATTACTCGCAATTCGAAAGCAACTCGCCTTGCATAGGTATATTTTAATAGCAAAAAAAAAAGAAAAAAAACGCCAGTGTGGTGATGAAATGCATTGTGAGGTATTTGGTGCACCACACTGTATGATGCATGAAATGCAGTGTGATGTTTGCAATGTGATGATGATGATGATATGTGGTTTTTAATGGCGCAAGGGCCAGTTATGGCCAAAGAGCGCCATGTCCGTGTTAATGAGTTTGCAATGAAATCATGAGTCCGATGAAGTTGGTGTGACGTGGCTGTAGAGAGGCCTAAAACTGAGAGCTATAAGTTGTATAAAATACACAAGGAATAAAAATATGAGAATGGCTGAAGTAGGGTATGCTGTAAGTATAGGATGTTCAACAATGGTGTAATAGCGTTACATGAATAAAAATGGACAAGTGATTGTTGTTGACAAATAGCACAACAGCCTCAGCTGGTCCCTTGAGTACAAGGGCCTGGAGGCATGTGCTATAACAAAGGTTCACATCGCAACCGTGGCCTCTCGCAAGAGGCCGTGTTACGAATTTCTTGCACAGAAAACGTGGAGCGTGTCAACGTCGTTTAAAAAGGCTAAGGTAGATTGCATGTGAAATAGCGGTTCTCTGCCTAGAAACAGTGCCAGGTGAAGTGGTATACACTGACTGTATGCTAAAGGGAAGTGCTTTTTCCTTTCGGCTTGTGTTTCGCGGCATTCTAGGAAGACATGCTGAACACTGAGTGTCTCCCCACATCTACTACACATTGGACGCTCACCGCCACTTAACAAAAAGCTATGTGTACCGTAAGTGTGCCCTATTCTGAGACGACAGAATAGGACATCACTTCGTCTGGACTTGGTCAGTGATGGCCAGTATCCTAAATGTGGCTTAACTATGTGGAGTTTATTAAGGGTTTCCGAGTCCCATTTATGCTGCCAGTAGGTTCTGAGTTGTTTCCGTAAGTATGGCTTTAGGTCTGAGAAGGGAACGGCTGCGGACATGTTGCAAGCTTTTGTGTCTAAGGAGGTAGCAATTCGGTCTGCCAGGACGTTACCTTCAATACCTCTGTGTCCAGGCACCCAGCATATCGTTACATGTTGGCCAGAGGCATAAATAGTACACAGGAGAGAGAAAAGATCTGCAATTATTGGATTTCTGTGGTTGAAGCATGACATCAATGTTTTCACAACACTTAATGAGTCTGTGTATATGACCGCCTTACGTAGTTTTAACTGTTTGATGTGTTTTGCAGCCGACCATACTGCATACGCCTCTGCTGTGAAGATGCTTGTTTGAGGGTGCAGAACATCGGACTCTGAAAAGGATGGGCCGACGGCTGCATATGACACGCCAGCATGTGATTTAGACGCATCTGTGTAATACTCTGGACAAGGGTATTTAAATTGTAATTCCAGAAAATGCATATGAATGTGCGCCTCTGGAGCGTGCTTCGTTACCTCCACAAATGACGTGTCACAGTCAATGGTTCGCCACAACCACGGTGGAAACGGCTTGGCAGAAGCCATTAGTCTATTTTCACGAATATGAACATCCATCTCCTCGCTCAGCTTTGTCACACGGATCGAGAATGGCTCTCTGGCTGTAGGTTTGTTGTGAAAGAGTGTTGCAGAGGTCATATCGTTTATGGTGGGATAACAAGGATGGTGTTCGTTAGCATGTACTTTCAGAAAATAATTAAATGTAGAATATGACCGCTGCAGATCGAGCGACCATTCATTCGATTCGACATAGAGGCTTTGAATCGGACTCGTCCTAAAGGCACCGGTGGCGAGGCGGATACCAAGATGATGCACAGGGTCCAGCATCTTGAGAGCACTGGGTGTAGCTGAGTGATACACAACGGCACCGTAGTCTAAGCGCGATCGTACAAGGCTCCTGTAGAGGTTCATGAGGCATTTCCTGTCGCTTCCCCATGTTGTATGTGACAGTATTTTCAGGATGTTCATTGTTTTAAGGCATTTAGCTTTCAAATACTTGATATGAGAAATGAAGGTTAGTTTTGAGTCGAGTATTATGCCTAAAAATTTATGTTCAGTGTTGAGTGGTATGTGTTGTCCATGCAGCATAATATCAGGATCTTGTATCAAGCCTCTCTTTCTAGAAAAAAGTACACAGGAGCTTTTGGAGGGGTTTAGCTTGAAGCCATTTTCGTTTGCCCATTTTGAAACCTTGTTCAGTCCGAGCTGGACTTGGCGCTCGCAGACAGCAAGGTTACAAGACCTAAATCCTAGTTGTACATCGTCTACATATATTGAACAAAAAATTGAGGATGGAATGACTTCGCGGATGGAGTTCATTTTCACAATGAAGAGGGTGCAACTAAGCACGCCCCCTTGTGGCACACCAGTCTTTTGAGTGAATAGCCTGGACAGGGCATTGCCCACTCTAACACGGAATGTGCGGTTAGTCAAGTAGTTTTCTATCATATTTAGCATATTGCCGCGTACGCCCATCGCAGATAGGTCTCGGAGGATTCCGAATCGCCATGTTGTGTCATAGGCTTTCTCCAAGTCCAGAAATACAGAAAGAAAAAATTGTTTGTGTATATAAGCCTCTCTAATATTTGCCTCAATGCGAACAAGGTGGTCTATTGTTGACCTACCCTCCCTGAAACCACATTGAAGGGGATCAAGTAGACGGTTGCTTTCCAGGAAATAGATTAGACGCCGATTAACCATTTTTTCATATAATTTACACATGCAGCTCGTTAGTGCTATTGGTCTGTAACTGCTGGCTAATGCGGGGTCTTTGCCTTGCTTATGAATTGGGATGACAATCGCTTCTTTCCATGAGGATGGAATATGCCCAGATAGCCACATGGTGTTGTAAAGAGACAGAAGTGTGTTCAATGTTTCTGGATGCATATTCTTTATCATTGCATACATTATGCGGTCACCACCTGGTGCTGAGTTGCCGCAGGAACTGAGCGCAGCCTTCAGTTCAGCGAGACTAAACGGACGGTTATAAGGTTCATCTGCTGCGCATTTTCGTTCAAGGCGCTCTCGCTCTATGCGTTCCTTGAACTTTAGGAAAGTTGGCGCATAGTGTGATGCACTAGAAATATTTTCAAAATGCTTACCCAGGAGGTCTGCCTGATCTTTCATGGTGTCGCCTTGAGCGTTTACTAAAGGAAGCGGTTGTGTTTCCCTGCCCTTTAATCTGTTCACCCTGTTCCATACCTTACCCTCATCCTTGTACGAATTGATACTACAGATGTACCTTTCCCAGCTTTCTCGCTTAGCACGTCGTCGTGTTCTCCTGCCCTGTGATTTTGCCTTCTTGAATTCAATTAGATTCTCCGCATTTGGTGATCGACGAAGCCTGCCCCATGCCCTATTCTGCCTCTTTCGCGCTTCTTTGCAATCTTCGTTCCACCACGGGACACGTCTTTTGGATGAAAGACCATTTGTTTGTGGTATACACTTTTGCGCTGCGTCGATAATAAAATGAGTAAAATATGATACGGCATCATCTATAGTATAGTATTCTAAAAAGTCCCACGGTAAATAAGTACATTCTTGAAAACTTTTCCAATCGGCTGAGGCTAATTTCCATCGAGGGACATGCGGTGGAGAATCATACTGTGTTGTTAAGTTTAGAGTGACTGGGAAGTGATCACTTCCAAAAGGATTCTTGATGACATTCCATTTCAGGTCAGACAGAAGACTAGCAGTGCCAATTGCTAAGTCTATAGATGAGTATGTGTTGTGATGCACACTGTAATAAGTCGGCTCCTTCTTATTAAATAGGGATGCCCCGGATGTCAAAAGAAAATGTTCTATCAGCCGACCTCTCGCGTCACAACGGGAATCTCCCCACAGGGTGTTGTGGGCATTAAAATCACCAACGAGTATGTAGGGTTCCGGAAGCTGATTTATAAGGTTGTAGAAGTCTGTTTTGTGAAGGTGATAGTTTGGGGGTATGTAAATGGAGCAAACAGTAACCAACTTATTAAAAAGAACTCCTCGCACTGATACTGCTTCGAGGGGTGTCTGTAGGGCTACATGATGACAAGCTATAGACTTGTCTACGACAATTGCTACGCCACCGCACGACGCGTTAGCCTCGTCACGGTCTTTTCTGAAGATGGCGTAGTTACCAAGAATGTTTGTGTGCTTTTCAGATGAGTCTCTTGAACACACAGCACCTTTGGGTTATGTTTATGTAGGAGTTCCTTGACATCATCTAGATTGTGAAGAAGACCCCTGACATTCCAATATAATATTTGTGTATCCATAGTGAAAGTGTATGGTGATGTGTGTTCAAGAGAGGAAAACTATGTTATCCCACAGGAACCTTGCCAGGCCCTGTGATGCGGGATTTGCCTTTTTTGGGCAGCTCCTGAGAGCTTCGCCGATCCTTCGGCGTCCGAGACGCCGATACACTTGATGTATCCATCGCCTCCATAGAGGCGCTGGATGCCCGCTCGCGGTGTACGTTCGCGGGTGTTTCGGGCTTCTCTGTGCGAACAGAGGCCCTAGAAGTTGTGGAGCCCGCAGGTCCGGTGGACTGCTGGCTCTTGCTGGGTTGCGGAACAGCACTAGCTGATCCCGCAGTGGGGGCGAGTGGCGCTACCGTCGGTCCACTTTGCGTGGTCCTAACGGCCGCCGAGAACCGTTGTGGCACTGCCCCCTGCCGTGCCACGTCGGAGAAAGAAGGCCCCACAAACGAGAGGCGTTTTCTAGCTTCTTTGAAGGAAATATTTTCTTTTACTTTGAGCGTGATAATTTCTTTTTCTTTCTTCCATAAGGGACAAGAGCGAGAGTATGCCGGGTGTTCACCGTCACAATTTGCACAGTGGGGTGGATCATTGCAGTTATCTGCAGGGTGCTCATGTGATGCGCACTTTGCACAGGTGGTACGGCCCCTGCAGCTCTGAGAGCCGTGACCGAATCTTTGGCACTTAAAACAGCGTCGGGGGTTTGGAATGTATGGTCTTACATTTATTTTCATGTAGCCGGTTTCGATTTGTTCAGGGAGTGTGCTCGTACAAAAGGTAAGTATGAGGTGTTTTGTCGGAATTTCTTTGTCGTCACGCCGGATCTTAATTCGCTGTACATTCGTAACGTGTTGGTCTTTCCAGCCTTCTAGGAGCTCTGTCTCAGTCAGTTCCAGCAGGTCCTGATCTGATACTACCCCTCGTGTACTATTCAATGAACGATGAGGACTTAGAGAGATTTGGGTGTCGCCAAGCGAGGTGAGCTTTTGCAGATTTTCATGCTGAGCTTTATCACGGACTTCAAGGAGAATGTCACCACTGGCCATTTTCGTGACTTTGTATCCTGCACCTAGGGTCTCAGTTAGGCATTTCGCGACAACGAAAGGTGATACAGTTCTTACGGTCTTGTCGGGGGTTTCGCTGTGAATCACGTGGAAACGTGGAAAAATTTCAGTGGGCTTATTAAAGAAGTTGAAACATTCTTCGGTGCGCCCTCTTTTTGTGAGAGGGCGATCAGGAAGCCTGGGGAAAGAAGAAGCCATAAAAATTGGAGTAATTTCGGCAGTGGTGTCAGCCACCCACCATGGAGCCCAACAAGGGGACGTGACAGGCCTTGTAAATAAACGAGGCCTGCCATCGCCAGCTGTACACAACCACTATAACCAAATATGATACAGCCAAGCTTGGTTATTTCACACAAGGTTAACCCTAGCTGCCAGAAGGATCAGAAATTCAGAAGTGAGAAGAAGACAGGAAAGCTGGAAAGTGAGAGAAAGACGAAGGGTCGAAGGAGAGAGAGACAGGAAACGGCAACTACCGATTTCCCCCGGGTGGGTCAGTCCGGGGGTGCCGTCTACGTGAAGCAGAGGCCAAAGGGGTGTGTTGCCGCCGCCGAGGGGCCGTAAAGGTCCAAACACCCGGCATTGGCTCAACCCCCAGGATCCCCTTTTCCCCGGACACGGCTAAGCCGCGCACGGCTACACGCGGGAGGGTCCAACCCTCGTGTGCTCGGGTACGTGGTGTCGCAACACACCAAACGCCTGCTGACGCAGACGCCCCTGCGGGGGTTTGCAATGTGCATGTAAGAAGATACTGAGTTTCCATGTACATGTTTATTGTTATCCGCCACATATTAGGAGCTCGTGCAGAGATGTGTGTGCCAGACAGCCACAAGAAAAGCCACAAGAACAGTGGAAATTCAGACAACACCAGAATGCCAGTCTGTTGGTAAGCTGACCAAACAAGTCAGAAACAATGCACATTCTATGCACAGGTGCATGGTTGTACTTTATTGACAGAATTTGCATGGTAGCAGAATAACAACAAATAATGTTCATTATAGATAAGAAATTAGGCACATTATCACTCAAACATGTTTTGCTTACCCAACCGGTTTTAATCCAGCCACGCAGGTGCACATGACCACAAAAGTTATGGTTTCCGTAGCGACACAGACCGAGGGTCCCTCCACCACACGAACTACAGTGCAGCATGACCGTGAAGCTGCATCCCCTGAATACCAAAGAGACACTGCAATACAAGTTGCCCCGCTACCATTGATCCCGGCTGATTTCATACCTTCCGTGGTTCGACGCCTCTGCCAATGGAAGTGGATGACTCTTGTGCAGGTGATGACAAGCCAGCAGCTAATGTAGACACTAGCTATCTGCCATCATTCAGCGAGAGCTTCTGCAGGTATGATGTGCATTAAACTACAGCAGACTCATGACAAAATAAATAAATCTCTCACAATTTTGCATAACAGTGCATGAAGTGTCCCCTGAATGCTAACTGCATGAAAGAAATGTAAGAACAAACTATACGAAAGGTTCTACATATTCAGTGAACAAATCTAATTATTCTAGAAACAATAGCAGAACAAGCGGGCCAGTGCGAGAGCATATCGGTAAAGGTCAGGAACTTTACAAACATACCAACTCAAGAAGTAACGCAAGCAAGCAAAAATGTTAAATGGAAAGAAAACACAGAATTATAATTTTATGACAGCCTTCAGATAGCTTAATGAGCAAGTATTTCTTGCAGGTGCGAGAAGTACCAACACACCCAACATGAACTACCAACATACCCAAATCTTCATAGGTCTACCCTTCATAGCTCTCAAAGAGGCACGACACTCAAGCTCTGATACAATGGGCTAGAGTGAGTACAACTTAGTGCTATAGGTGTGAAAATTACTATACATGTAGAAATGCAGCAGAATTCTCTCGAGAAGCCTGCAACTATGCTCTATTTCATAAATAGGAGGGATAATACTGACAGGTTTTAGATTGCATATCTTACAATGAGCAAAATGGCAGCAAAATAACTGGTACCACCGTGTGTTGTACAATACCAAATAGACATGAATGCACAAGTATTGAAATGTTTTGCGATGCCTTTCGCTTGCAGTGCTCACCGTTCTGAAGTCACCACACAGGTAGAAGAACCCTTGCATACTGAACGGAAGTTCATTGTCTTTGAGAGCTGCCTAAGGGAATTGCTCACCACCTGCAAAGTCTGTGGCCACGCTGTAGGCGACATCAGTTCCAGGGTCGTGGGCACTTTGCTCATAGTGGAGGGCAGGTGTGACAAAGAACACTTGCTCCAGTGGAGGAGCCAGCCAATCGTACGTGGCAGTGGAGCTGGAGCTGGAAACATTCTTCTAGCAGCAGGAGTTCTATTTTCTGGCTGTGCAGCGGCTGCGACAATGCGGTGCCTAAATTCTATTGGCGTGCAGACCATCACAGAACGGACCTTCTACAACTACCAGAGGGCCTACTTGCTGCCTGCCATAAATGAGGTTCACTTACTTGACCACATTTACAAAGAACCAGAGCATGATTTATGCATGCTTGTAGAATAATGCTCCAGCAAGGTAATGCACAATCAACAGCTGTTGCATGACTAGCAAGTCTGATATTATAGAACGTGATCTCGCTGTGCAAATTTAGATGACCCAACACAGGATACTGAGGACAAACACTGGCGTTATCCATGTGTATCTCAACTGGCCATCTAAAGTTGGACCAAAACATCATGCTGCATAATTTTTGTAACCAGCTGGCCCATCTCATTTATTCTAACATCTAACTCTGGTACATGGTGTTGAATTATCGAAACCATTTTGTGTGTTTCATTTGATTGACAGCGAACATTTTTACCATACTGCATTTTCTAGCTCGCAGTGACTCGCACATGGCCACAACTGAATGGAGCCAGAGTACATTAGGAAGCTGTTGGGGTAGAAAAACTGTAGCAGTTTTGTTGCGATGCATTTGGCGCTTCTAGTTATGAAATGTACTACCTCTTATATTGTGGAACAGTGCAAGAAACTGTGTGTTATGCATTTGGTTTTTCAGCTTTTCCACCGTAAGCAAGCTGAAGTGGCCAATGAGCTCGCTGGCTTGCAAGTCGACCTGGCAGGTGACGGGCGCTGTGACTCCAGGCTACAGTGCCAAGTACATGACATACAGTGTGCTTTCTATGCAGAATGGCTGCATTTTGCACACAGAACAAGTGCAAGTTGGAGAGGTAAACCCATAGTACTGCTATTAGTAAGCATATTGTGTGAATTCTTATGAAACTATCTGCTTTATTTATGCAGTCACCCGAAGTGCCTAACGGTGTTTGCATGGAAAAAAAAGGACTTGCCAAGTGCTTGGTGGGTGTCGAGAAGCTGGGCATCAGGATACGTTCGCTGACAACAGGTACCGTACAGAGTTTGTGTTCTTTATTTTTTGTTATGCAATATGAAACAGTCAGCAGTGCTGCTGTGTGTACTAGAGCATCTTGATAACATTGTTGTAATCAACTTGAGAACAGATGCCCAGCTAGGTATATTGTGAAGGTCCAAAATAGCAACCGCCCCTGCCCCCTAAGTCTCAGTATCTTTCTTATTGCAGGGTCAAATTATTTGTAGCACTGCTAGGAATGATAAAAAAATTAACTTTTATAACATTCCACCACACTCTCTGTGAAAGAGATAAGAGGCTTCGCAAGGGTTGGTGGCGCTAGCTGTGAATAGCGACATGCAATGAGCTAAGAGTAGATTTGCTGGTACTGAAATAGGAAACCGTGTGCATGGCAGCATCTTTTAGTGACACGGGCGGGTGACTACTGCAAGGAAGCTGCTGTTGTGGGTGTCAATTGATCTTTATCACAACTGCCTCGCCCCTTTTCTTGTTTACATGTCATCCAGTGGTTAAAAAACATGACTGATCACAGTTTGGTGCTATAAAGAATGTTAGTGCCAAAATGACTTGTTTTCAGAAGTTCTATAGTCAGTAGTTGCCGGTGAAAAGTGTATTAGGTCTTTACAAAAGGTGGCCGAGAATGTTCCTTGCCTAACAGCAGGTATTCATGGGTGACTATTGAGCAGTCGCATCACATTAAAGACTATTCGTAATTCAACGTAGAGAAGCACCTTGCTGGTTGCTTCTATCGAAGCCTGCAGCAAGAGCTGGATGCAGAAACTTTGTTTTTTCACAACACCTAATTGCGAAGTGGGTTACATCTTAAAGATGTTTCTTCTCTTATTTTATTGCGGTACTGCAGGTGAAACTGACTCCTGCACATATTTCACAGCCACCTATGCTGGGGATGCGCACTCTTTTGCCTCTAGCAATATGACCGCTGCAGCTTCACTCACTCACGTGAGAGACTGCTACTCTAGAAGTTTTATCTAACCTCCTTGCTTACTAAGCCTCAATCTTTTCCCAGACCGGCATCCTGGTGTCACCCGATACTGCCGTGTGGAAAGGCCAGACATAAAGCACTGGTTTGATGTTTGGCATGTTGCTAAAGGTAAGCACACATACAAATTTTAGGCCAATTTTTAAAGTAATTGCATCCACAAGAATTGCATGTGCCGCAATTCGGCAAATTCAGGAGGATTACGTGACGAGGGAGACATTTTTTGCATGTTTGATCGCAATGCCTAGATGTCTGCCTAACTTGCATCCTAAGAGCAATGCCATTTCCGTGACATTGTACACATAATACTCTGAAATATGTATTGGTGTTGTGGCTAAAGTAATCCCGAACTGTATGACACGCTTTGAAGGAACTGCTAGCTGGAACACTAATGTATTTCTTGGCACACCTTGAGGCTGCATATCTTGAAAGGGAGTGTAGTCTCAAGATTTCCATTTAGCAACCATGACTTCACTATTGCTCTGCTTCAATTCCTCAATTGCAAAAAGTGATGTGAAGTGAATAATTAAAAATACTCAACCTTTTTTATTGCCTACCTGTTCTTTGTGATTTATCGCGCAAATTATGCCTGTCTGTTGTAAAATTGCATTTCAGAAGGTGGAACACTGTCTATCACAACCAATCTTTGAAAATATGTGTATACTCAAAGGACAGGTGACATACAGTAATGTGTGTTAGCTCCTCAAAAAGAAAATAAATTTGCATAAGGATTGTATTTTATGGTCCAGGCCAGACAATACAGCACCTGACACTGCTACTTGATTAGTAACAACCATCTTACTTGCGCAACAACCCTTGCGTTTCGACAAGTGTCAGTAAATAAACCATCTAATCACAAGCCTTCGTCACATATTCTAGGTCTGAAAAAAAGCTCCTGGCTGCCAGTTGCAAGCATCAAGTTATTAGACCATGGATCCAGGGTATCCTAAACCACCTCTACTGGGTGGCTGCCATGGGCCAAGGCGATGAAGAGCTTGTTGTTAGCATGTGGAGAAGCCTCCTCAATCATGTGTGCAACAAACACGATGGCCACGATGGACCCTACAAAAAATGCCTCCATGACTCCCTTGACGATAGGGAATGATTGAAGCCAAGTAAGCACTATTGTAAATTTATTCGTGCCCTACAGAGCATTTCTTACAGTGTAGACATCACATCTTCAGATGAAAAGCTGAAAATATGTTTAATTTCTTACATCTGTTTCAGCATCACCTGCATTTATTCGTCTTAAGAGCATTGTGGACAACACGAGATTAGTGAAAGACATCCGCTGGCTCTCACCCGAGGTGCAAACATTCTCGTTGGAGTCCTTCCACAGCGTGCTCAATCGGTTTGCTCCAAAGTCCAATGCCTTCTCAGCGGACGGAATGCAAGAGAGGTAATTTTTTTTTCGACATCTAAGAAATAAGACGAGGGTATAATTCAAACTTCTCATTCATTAGGACGAGGCTTGCTGTGCTCCACTTCAATGAGAATGCTGCACGGCACCAAGCACTCACTCGGGATGGAGAGCAGCGCTGGAAAATTAAATCCTCCAAGGCGAGGCGAGGCCACTTCACTGTGACCACAGTGAAAGAGGATCCAAGCTATGGTACGTAATATTTCTGGACAGATGGTAACATACCAACACGCATGTGCAAAATTGTTGCCAACCGTAGGGCAATTACCCTGCAGTAGGATATTTTCAGCATTTTTACTGTTTTGTAAGCCTCTAGTGTTGTCAACCAATTTTTCAATAAAACGTGGGGTATTATGCCTTACAGTGCCATTTCTAATTATCATAGCAGTAAAGCCAATGAAATTCTGAAGATGTGCCAAATATGGCAAAATTGTACTCGCAGGAACGCAGAATATGACAGTTAACCTCTACGTGTGTACTGTACAGCTTTTTGTTTTACTTACTCAGGAATTTGCAGGATTATAGGGAAAGCCAATTTTTGTGCATAATTTTGTCTAGCTAGATGCGCATGGTGCTAATCCTATGGACAACCAAGTTTTGTGGCTATTGGAAGATGTTTGTGCTTGGACGAGTGCCACATATGCATGCGTGTTAATAGGAAGGTTTACCTTTGGGTCAACTCTTACTTCTCCGAACTTTTCTCATTAGACAACTGCTGGACTAATTCGAATGAGCTCTTGCATTTGAGAAAGGTAAATTCTACTGAGTGTCAGAAACAGAATTCTAATGGTCGCAGAGTAGTAAAAGAAATAGCACAAAAGACTGAAAAGGTGGTTGGCAACAATGGCACACAACTTGGTTTCTCTGAACAACTGCATACCGATACTGCATTTCTTCAATATGCAGGCTACATTGATGACCTGATGCAAGATGTCCTGGAGCGCTGCGAACATTCGTCAGACAAGGAGAGCTTTCTGAGCTCTGAGCAGTCTCCACCATGCCATATGTCTCATTGTTTTGAAAGACCTTCAAAGCAGGAGCTCATCAAACAAAGGCGCACCCGCTTCCCCACGGCATCAACACGGAGCAAGGGCACCTAGACAGCCACCAACCACTGTTTGTGTGAACTAGGCTAATCCAAATGCTCTCAGGCAGCCATAAAAACTTCGCCTGTCAAGAGAGCTTTCGAGACCACATGACAGCACTAATCAAGTGTACACGTACATTTGTAATGCAGTTGCAATGATTTATTTCATCGAAACCAATGCCTGCATGGTCAAGTATGCACTGATCTGTTCAGAGCACACACATGAAGAGAACCACTCGGCTAAAGGAAGTCAGGAAGCCACCTTTCCTTGGGGCAGCATGAAAGACTTGGCATGTCAAGGGAGAGTTACAGACCACTGCATTGGCTAAAAAACGTGACAATGTACTAAAACTACACCCTGGTACCTTGCGTCGCCATGAGAGGGCAATACATATGCGTGGTATCGTTATCAGCCGCTGCAAGGTTGTAGTGACTCCTGTCATCTACTAGAGGGGTAACAAGTTCATATCCAAAGCTCGATAGCACCTCTAGCGCCTCTACAAACCTGTTGCCATGCTGTTGCCTTTGTTCGCGCGGGCGCACAGGTTTGGACTTCAGTCACTGTAATGTTGGCCTCGCCTTTTGTGCAACTAGCTGCCGTGTCGGACGCAGTGCGACTCCGGCTTGTAGTGGCTGAGCAATGCAACGGCGGGCTTGAAGCCCCGACAGTACCTTCAAGTGTTTTTGAAACCGTACACAGCAGAAATTCCGTGCTTCGTGCCTTCGAAGAAAGGGGACAAGTTCGGATTCTGCACCATATGTGCCTGTGATGCGAACATCTCGCACGGCGGCAAGTCTGACATCAAGGTCCACATTGCTTTGAAAAAGCATCAGGGATACAGCCAGCCAAGCCTAGCAAGTTTTGTATGCAGCGACAACTACCTCGGTGTGATTCGTGCAGAATGCCTCTTCACGGCGTTTTTAGTTGAACACAACATCCCACTGCACAACATCCCGCTGAGTGTCAGCGATCATGCCGGACTTCATTCCCGGAAGATGTTCCCCAAGTGCGAAGAAGCGAAACGCTACGCGTGTGGGCAAACAAAGACATAAATTGTTTGGGAAATGGCTGGATGCCCTAAAACAGCAAGTATTTTCGATCACTGTTGATGGTAGTAGCAATAGGGATACACAGCTTTACCCTATTGTTGTGACATATTTCGTTACGAAACGGGTAGAGTCTAAAGCCACCTTTTTTGCCTCAGGACAATCCCAAGGGGAAGCATACTGCCATATTACTTCTCTTAGGAGGTCAAGAAGCCATAGATGTCTTCAATACTTTTCATTTCACACTGGCTGAACAGGAGGGCTATGATGCACATTCACCAGTTCAATGAGTACTGCTAACCACAACGTAACAAAACATTTGAAATGAGTGTCTTCCGCACACCTGGATGCAGCATGAGGGTAACTGTTCGAACAATCTTCATGCAAGGTGTAGCTGGAAGGACAATCGTCTAATTTTGGTGAACTGAAGGATTCCATGTTGCACGACCAGCTTGTCTGTGGCACCACGGACAGCAAGCCGAAAGCATGCTTGTTGCATGAAAAGGCGTTGATGTTAAGGAGGGACATTGACTTCTGCAAGGTGGTTGAGATCGCATTGAGCCAGACTTGTGTTTGGGACCATGTCGACAAGGGACGAGACAGTAAAAAGAAAGCAAAACCTCTGCATTACTGTGGGTTCTGTGACAGAAGCCACCCACTAAGATGATGCTTGGTGTGGGGAAAGACTTGTGGAATCTGCCAATATGAAGCCACTAAGCAGCTTGCTGTAGATTGTGCCAAAGTGTGCAAGGGGTTGTAGCGAAGTGACGCAGCCGCGAGATATCTGACGCATCAAGTGGTGGAGTGTGCTGGGTACCGAAGGCCACGCACTAATATCATCGGCCATGGCAACAAACCCGAAGAACCTAGCTCTAACAGCTCGACCATGACCGAACCCCCTACTGTCCTCGCTACCATGTCCATCCCTCAAGCGGAACCTTTCATCGGACCGCCAGTCTTTAGAGGCACGCCCGAAGAGTCAATATCCGAGTGGCTGCTCTGCTACGAATACGTAGCCTCCCTCAACAACTGGGATGAAGGGACGAAAGCAAAATTTTTATATTTGGCATTAGATGGCAATGCGAAAAAGTGGCACACCACGCAAATTCTAACGGGTGCCCCTAATACATGGGAAGAGTGGACGACGCTTTTAAAAACTTCTTTCACAAGTCGCCACTCAGTTGATATCGCATATTTGCGGCTCCAAAACCGAACGCAGCTGCCATCAGAATCTCCCGAAGATTATTATTATGATGTTGTGCAGCTGTGCGCCAGAGCCAATCCATCTATGACGGAAGAGGAGCGGATGCGGCACCTCATGCGCGGACTGCGTCCGGACGTGCTGGAAAAAATTCTCATTGCAAACCCGGACAGCTGCTCTGCTTTCCTCGAAATTTTAAGCCGAATCCATTGGGCAGCGTTTTTGATGGTGCGTGCGTCGCAATCAGAAGCGACCGGCAC
This sequence comes from Dermacentor variabilis, assembly GCF_050947875.1. NCBI lineage: Eukaryota > Metazoa > Arthropoda > Arachnida > Ixodida > Ixodidae > Dermacentor > Dermacentor variabilis. Next base: position 217,146,490 of record NC_134569.1, on the reverse strand, counting down.
CTATTTCTCTGCCGGCCAGCAGTCGTGCTACCCATTCGCCTCGGCACCTGCCGCCGGAGTGACACCTGCTGGAGCAACAGTGCAGCCGCCTCCAACATGTCTCGCCACCTGCGCTGCGGCAGAGCGTCACTGCCCGCGAGAGGCCACCGACCGCGACAGGGACTTGAGGACGATCGCGGACTATAAGCCTCATTATTTGACCGCCTGAAAGGTATCGAACAAGATGTACGTCGTCCTCCAGTGCCTTGGCCAGCGGGAAATACCCGTGACGACGACGAGCGACCACGCTGCCAGCTATGCGACCGCATCGGCCACTTTGTGCCCCAGTGCCGGCAATGGCTCCAGGAAAACGGACCCCAGGGGAAGGACCAGCGCTCTAACTTTGAGCAAATCAACTCCGACACGCTTTCTCGACTTCCGCATGATTCCGCCCCAGCAAGCGAAGAAAATCCCTTACCGTTGCTCGTGCTGGATCATGTAGACATCGGTGAAAAGCAGAGAGAGGATTCATGGATGCGAGAAGTAATACAACACCTAGAGCAGCCGAGTGCGACTGTTGCCAGAAAAACGAAAAGAACGGCACGGAGCTTTCGCTTGATCGGCGGTGTGTTATATAGAAGAGCGAAAGGCTTTCAAGATGGTCGCACGGCACTTGTTGTCCCAGGGTGTTTGAGGTCGGAGGTGTTACGGCTCTGTCATGTCGATAGCTCGGCGGGCCACCTCGACGTCAGGCGCACCTGGGGGAAAGTTCGCCGCCGTTACTTCTGGCCCAAGATGTTTTGCCACATTAACAAGTATGTCATCTCCTGCTCTGACTGCCAGAAAGAGTCACTCGCCCCCAGAAAGCCGGCCAGTATCGCCCCCTTTGTGACCTTCAAAAATGAGCCGCCACTTCAGGTAGGCCAAGGAACTCAATGCGGAACACAGGACGCCAAGAAAGTGGCCCACCGAACGGAGCCTCCTCAGATTTTGGTTGACCAAACCGGCAAAAAACGCGACGCTTTTAATGTTGCGCGATTAGAACGGTGCCACGTCAGACAGTGCTCCGCTGATGACGACGCAGACGGTGAATGTGACAACGAACGTCCAAAGAAAAAGAAAATGTGTTGTGTTCCTCGCGTCGTACACCAATGTAGTTCGCGTGGTGACCGGAGGCACGCCCCATGTGATCGTGTGTGTGAGACGTCGACTAGTGATCAAGGACAAGCCAGGAACCCATACGGGACTGAACTTTACTCCAACTGGAGTACATTTAACTGGAGGACATTTCTTAGGGAGGCTGAGCCTCGAACCATCGCTCCGTACGACACGGACAGTGATGTCTATTACAGCTCAAGCGAATAATCTTCATTGTCAATTTTCTTGTGTAGCGCGCGCGAATGAACTTTGATGTTTCTTGTCTTGTGCATTTTGTTTCCATTTTGTAAAAACTTGTTTGTTTTGTTTTATGTGATGCTAAAACTTCCTTACGGATACTTGTTTTTTATATGAATCCCTAATGTGCGCGTTCAACTTCTTGAGCCACATTTTATTTTGTAGTAATGATTTGTAACGAGTGGGACACTCTTTTTCGTAGGGGGGAGGTGTCGCGAAGAGAGTGCACCGCGGCCCTCTTTGCTGTCTTTCGGGGAATTTTGTGGGGTCCTTGACGCGGGGCAAACCTTTGTACACAAATGACCTCGACGGCGCCGCGGACAGTGCTGCCACGCGGCCGCCGCGCCTGACGTCACACCTACACATGTCGCGTCGTCTTCCCACGCTCGGCTGTCAAAAGCCGATTAGTTATGGACAGAGTGCTTTTGTGTGCGGAGTGTTGACGCGACCATTTCTTGACCCCTTGAACTCTGCCGCTTATTGGATGATGTCGGCTTGCCTGATTGGTCGGAGTAACGAAGTAACCCATTGGTGGAGAAAAGTGTCCCTTGGGTGCTGGGGAAACTTACTTAAGGAAGTTTAGGGTAGTTTTGTGAGTGAGCAAGTAGACAGCAGCAGACGGCGCATCTTAACCAGGTGCCGTGGATAGGTGCTGTGGTGGCGTGATTTGTGCGTTCGAGCTTCGGTGCTACGGATCCCCTCCACGTGGGCCCCTCTCGGATGGTTGGATAGGATTACGGTGCGGATTCTTCTAGACTCCAACCCGCTGTCTTCGATTCGGTGAGGTGTTTCGGTGGCGCTTTTTGTCCTTGGTTTTTCCAGTGTTTAGCTGAGAGTTTCTAGCTTCCTACCTTGTGTAGTGTTAGCTTAAACTTCGGCTAGGCGCGGGCGCCACGTGGTTTTTACCGCGATGGTGGCCCCTTCGCGGCTTCGGCCGCTTACGTTTTTCGGGCGAGTTCCGAAAGGCGCGTCCAATGTATATGTTTGCAAGGCGCTCGTAAAGCGCTTTTCCTTGAACGACCTTAAGGCAGTGCAGGACTTTGGTGCAGGACGGTTTGAGATAACGTTTAAGAATAAGGCCGCGGTTGATCGCTTCTCAGCTGATCCCGCTTTGAAGGTTCGGGATGTGGAAGTTCGTTTTGAGTATAGAGGTGTGCGTGTAAAGTTGGTTAGGGTGTTTGGCTACCCCGCGGATCTTCCGGACCAGGCTCTCGTCTCCGAGCTAGAGGTCTTCGGAAAGGTTCACGGGATCTCCGAAGAATGCGTGCCCGGTTTCCCTGCCGTTGGCACCGGAAACCGGCGCATTCGCATAGAGATGGCGCGGCCCGTTCCTAACCTTCTTCGTGTAGGTGAGCGTGTCGTTCAGTGTGAGTACGAGGGTGTAGTTAGATTGTGTCGTAGGTGTAGCATGGCAGGACACCACGCCGCCGCGTGCGACACGCCTCAGTGCGCGCGCTGCGGGCAGTTTGGCCACGCGTCCTGCGACGCGGCGTGCGTACGTTGCGGCGGCGACCATGCGGTTTCGGCGTGTAGTGTCCGCACCTACTCGTCAGTGACCGCGAGGCCAGAACAGCAGAAACCTGCCGTCGTGGAAGCGGTTACTTCGCCGGTAGCTGATACGGTTGCTGCCTTAGAGGAAGGAGAGAGCCAGGGCTCCTTGAGCGTGGTCGATGCCGCCGAGCGCGGCAGCGATTCCGTGGACGCTACCGAGGTCGTTCCCCCTTCCGTCACGGCAACGTGCGAGGGGGCAGCGAGCGAGGAGGCTGAAGCGGCGGTCGCTGTCGCCTCCGTGGCGGGTACGCCTCTCGCTACGCCGGTCGCTATCTCTGGCGCGTCCGAACCGCTGACTGGCGCGACTGACACTGCTCGTCGGTCGAACCATAAGCGTAAGAGCCGGCGCGCACACCGCGCTGGCTCCGCTGCCAGGGCGGCGGCCGCGGGGCGTGAGTCGAGCTCGGACGAAGGTGGCTCCCAGGGCTCGGAGACTGGCCCTCCAGAATTTAAGCGCAGTGCTGTTGAAACGTCCGATTCTGATACTGAGGTCCCATCGGACGCGGAGGGTTCTCCTCCTTGTCCCAATTGCGGATGGGGACATTGCGAATGCTCGTTGCTCTCAGACTGATGATGATGATGTGTTGTGTTTTGTGGCGCAAGGGCCAGGTTTGGCCAAAGAGCGCCATGACACGTGGTAATGTTGAAGATGTATTATGGAAGATGTGACTTGGCTGTAAAGTGGCCTAAAAATATTCGCTGTAAAGTGCGTAAAATCTACGTGCTATAAAATTATGGCGATCACTTATAACGAATGCTATGAAGATTAAAATCCATCGTAGAAGAATGATGCAAATTATAAAATATATAAGATCGTAAAATTACTTGCAGCACTGCTGCCTCGACAGAGCCCTTGAAAGACAAGGGCCTAGAGGCATGTGCTATACTAAAGAGATATCGCAGCGGCATCCTCTGAAGAGAGGACCCGCTACGAACATGTGGGGCTAAAAACATGCAAGACAACATCTTTCAGAAAACTTAGCACGGCGTTGGTGTCAAATAAAGGTTCTGGGCCGATTAGCATTGCGGGATGAAGGGGGATATGATGCCGGTATGCTAAAGGAAAATGTTTCTTTCTTTCATATTCAGCTTCCCGACACTCCAGGAGGACGTGGAGGACGGTCAGCCTCTCCCCGCATCTACCGCAGGTTGGAGGATCATTTTCAGTGAGTAAATAGTTATGCGTGCCGAACGTGTGTCCTATTCTGAGACGACAGAATAGGACATCTGTTCGGCGCGATTTTGTAGTAGACGGCCAAAATCCTAACTGTGGTTTTATCACGTGGAGCTTATTATTTGTTTCCGCGTCCCATAGGCGTTGCCAGTGATTTCGTAGTTTCCTCCGCAAGAAGGGCTTCAGATCTGTGACAGGAACTGCAGCGGTGGGATTAGCAGAATGCCATGCAACTGACGTGGCCATCTGGTCCGCCAGAACATTACCTTCGATGGCCCTATGTCCTGGCACCCAGCATATAATCACATGCTGGTTAGATATATATGCGTTACATAAGATGGAATAGAGTTCAATTATAACAGGATTTTTGTGCTTACAGAACGATATCAAAGCCTTCACAACACTTAGGGAGTCCGTATAAATAACTGATCTTTTGAGTTTTGATTTCTTTATATGCTTCACGGTCGATAATATTGCATAGGCTTCAGCCGAAAAGATACTAGTTTCCGGATGCAGTACGCCGGATTCCGAGAAGGACGGACCGACGGCTGCATAGGACACCCCGTCGTGCGACTTCGATGCGTCTGTGTAGAACTCCGTGCAGGAGTGTTTGTGTTGGAGTTCCCGGAAATGCATTTGGATTTCAATGTCTGAAGCGTGCTTTGTAACTTGAACGAATGATGTGTCGCATTGTATCAGCTGCCACTCCCAAGGAGGAAGCAGCTTGGCTGGATGCATTAGGCGAAGCTCGAGGAGTGGAACATGCATTTCTTCACTAAGCTCCCTCACAAGCAGCGAGAAAGGCTGTCTTACGGAGGGACGATTGCGAAAGAGTGTAGCGTATGTCATTTCGTTAACGGTATTATAACACGGATGTTGAGGATTAGAGTGGACTTTCAAAAAATATGTTTGGCTGATGTATGTTCTCTGCATATGAAGTGACCACTCATTCGATTCTGCATATAAACTTTGTATGGGACTCGTTCTGAAAGCGCCCGTGGCTAAGCGGATTCCTAGATGGTGGACCGGATCTAGCATCTTTAGCGCACTCGGGGCGGCAGAATGATAGATCACGGCACCATAATCTAATCGTGACCGAATCAGGCTCTTATAGAGATTCATTAGGCACGTCCTGTCGCTACCCCACGTAGTCTGCGATAGAAGTTTCAATAGGTTCATTGTTTTCAGACATTTTTCTTTAAGATGTTTTATGTGTGGGATGAAAGTGAGTCTACTGTCTAGTATAACACCTAGAAATGTGTGTTCTTTGTTTACAGGTATCTGTTGTCCACACAGTTCTAAGCAAGGATCCGGAACCAGGCCTCTCTTTCTTGAATACAGAACACAAGAACTCTTGTGAGGATTGATTTTAAATCCATTTTTCTCTGCCCACTGTGACACCTTGTTCAAACCGTGCTGTACCTGTTTCTCGCAGACTGCCAGGTTGCAGGATTTAAAACCTATTTGTATATCGTCTACGTAGACGGAATAGAAAATAGCTTGTGGTAAAGATGCACGAAGCGTGTTCATCTTTACGACAAAGAGCATGCAGCTGAGTACGCCACCCTGCGGTACCCCAGTTTCCTGTATAAATGTACGCGACAGTGCAGGACCTATTTTCACTCGAAATGTACGGTTCTCTAGGTAGCTCTCTATAGTATTTAGCATATTGCCGCGGATACCTAGCGCGGAAAGATCGCGCAGGATTCCGTACCGCCAGGTTGTGTCGTACGCTTTTTCCATATCCAGAAATACAGATAAGAAAGATTGCTTGTGCACGAAGGCATCGCGAATGCTCGCTTCGATGCGCACAAGATGGTCGGTTGTAGATCGCCCTTCCCGAAAACCACATTGAAATGGGTCAAGCATTTTACTGGACTCTAGGAGATGCACGAGACGGCGATTGATCATTTTTTCAAATACCTTACAAAGGCAACTTGTCAGGGCTATCGGGCGGTAACTTGCCACTGAGGAAGGATCTTTGCCTTGTTTCAAAACCGGGATCACAATGGCTTCTTTCCATGTAGTCGGGAAGTATCCCGCAGCCCAAATCGTGTTGAAAATTGTGACTAGTGTAACTTGGGTGTCTTTATGTAAGTTTTTGATCATTTCATACATGATTCTGTCAGATCCCGGTGCAGAGCTCTTGCATGCGCTCAAGGCAGCTCTCAACTCGGCAATGCTAAAAGGACAGTTGTATGGTTCATTCTGTTGACATTTTCTCATGAGTGGCTTACATTCTTCTATTTGTTTATGTTTCAGAAAGGATTGCGAGTAATGGTTGGCACTTGACACGCTCTCAAAGTGCTCCCCAAGTGAGTCCGCCTGATCTTGTAGGGTATCGCCTTGTGTGTTTACCAAAGGGAGTGCATGTGCTTGTCGCCCTCTTATCCTATTGACCCTGTTCCAGGCTTTCGCCTCATCTCTGAACGAGTTAATACTCGATAGAAACTTCTGCCAACTTTCTCGTCTGGCCAGTCGGCGGGTTCGCCTGCCTTCGGATTTTACTATTTTAAAGTTAACTAGATTCTCTGCAGTGGGAGAAGCCCGTAGCAACCCCCATGCTCTGTTCTGTTTTTTACGAGCGATCCTACAATCGTCGTTCCACCATGGGACACGCCGTTTGCAGGCCAAGCCTTTTGCTTCTGATATGCATTTAAATGCGACATCTATTATGAATGCTGTAAAAAACTCGACTGCAGCGTCAATTCCTAACGAAGACAGGTCAGCCCATGAGATACTAGTTAGAGATCGAAATTTCTCCCAATCAGCTGTCTCAATCTTCCACCTAGGAGCGTATGGTGGATATTCGTTTTCTTTATATAATCTTAGCAGTATAGGGAAGTGGTCGCTACCGTAAAGGTTGTCGGTAACTTCCCATTCAAGTTCAGGTAGTACAGACGGGGAGACTATACTAAGATCTATTGACGAAAAGGATCGGTTTGCAAGAGAGTAATACGTGGGTTCTTTCTTGTTGAGAAGGCACGCTCCGGAAGAAAAAAGGAACTGTTCAATAAGGCGACCTCGCGCATCTATACGAGAGTCGCCCCACAGGGAGCTGTGCGCATTGAAATCGCCAAGAACAGCATAAGGTTCTGGCAATTGATCGATCAAGGAGTGAAATTCATGTTTGTTCAGTTGGTAATGCGGGGGTATGTAAAGGGAGCAAATGGTGATGAGTTTGTTTAGTAGGACAACTCGAACCGCCACTGCTTCAAGGGGCGTTTGTAGCTGTAAAGGTTGACACGCAATACTTCTATGAGTAAGAATCGCAACACCACCCGATGATGCGACGGCATCATCGCGATCTTTGCGAAACGTAACATAAGTACGGAGAAAGTTTGTGTGTTTAGATTTTAAGTGTGTTTCCTGTAAACACAGCACTTTTGGATTATGTTTGTGGATGAGTTCTTGCAAATCATCAAGGTTTCTAAGGAGACCTCTGATGTTCCATTGAATTATTTGTGTATCCATGTTTAAGGTAAATTGGTGCTGTGTTTACGGAAACGGAGTGGATGCCTTATATTACAGAGCCCTTTCGAGGCCCTGTAATAGGTGTTTTGTTCTTTCTGAACGTTCGAGCGATTCTCGACGCTCCTTAGGCGTTTGGTGCGCCTTGGGGACAGGTGTAGTGTCCATTGCCTCGTGTGAGGCGCCGGACAAGCGCTCTTGCGAGCGAGAGGTTTTCAGAGGGAGTCCCGCCTTGGAGGGCAAGACCCCTGCGCCCACCAGCCCGGAGGTCGATGGGGCTCCCTGAGGGATTTGGCTGCGCTGGCCGTTGCCAGCGCTGGAAGGGGCCTCGGAGGTTGGGGCAGCCTCGGCTGCACCTACCTTCGGGGTGGATGGTCCCTTCTCCTCGGTTGACGGAGCAGCGCTAGCTGCAACCGCCGCGGGGGCAGATGGCGTAACTGCCGACTCACTACCTGTGGGCCGGACAGCCGCCGGAGGCCGTTGTGACGCTGCCCCCTTACGCGCCACATCGGCAAAGCTGCTCTTAGACAGGTATGACACCCGCCTACGTGCCTCCTTGAAAGATATATTTTCTTTGACTTTGATTGTGACAATCTCTTTTTCTCTTTTCCAGGACGGGCAGGACCGCGAGTATGCGGCATGCTCGCCCTCACAGTTGACACAATGTGGAGTGTTCTGGCACGTTTCGGAGGAATGTTCTTTGTCACTGCACTTGGCACATGTCAGCCGGCCTCGACAGTTCTGTGAACTGTGGCCGAACCTTTGGCACTTAAAGCATCTGAGAGGATTGGGCACGTATGGCCTAACACGAAGTTTGATATAACCGGCCTCGACGGACTCGGGGAGGACACTTGAACCGAAAGTGAGTATCAGGTGTTTCGTATTGATCTCTTTACCGTCTCGCCTGATCTTAATTCGCTTTACATTTATGACATTCTGTTCACTGAAACCCTCCAAGAGTTCAGCTTCAGTGAGCTCTAGCATGTCATCGTCCGAGACAACGCCGCGTGTGGTGTTCATGGTTCGGTGCGGAGTAACTGTTATTTGGGTCTCCCCAAATGAGACAAGTTTCGGCAGTTTCTCGTACTGATTCTTATCGTGGAGCTCCAAGAGAAGATCACCACTTGTCATTCTCGACGCCTTATATCCTGTTCCAAAAACTTCAGTTAAAGACTTCGAAACAAGGAACGGTGAAATGTTACGCACTAGTTTGTCTGGGTTTTCTGAGTGGATTACATGATATCTGGGAAAGTTCTGGACTTGTCGTCCGAAAAACTGAAAGAGATCTTCGGTGCGCCCTCGTTTGTGAGGGCGATCAGGGAGTTTAGGAAAAGCGTTTTCCATGAGTACAGTAGGGTTTTCGGCCGCGATGCCGACCACCCACCATGGAGCCCAACAGGGGGACGTGACAGGAGTTCCTGCTTGAGAAACCCTGCCAACGCCAGCCGTACATCGCTGCTATAACCAAATACAGCATAACCAAGGCTGGCTAGCTACACAAGCTTAACCCTTGCCGCCGGGAGACTAGGAAGTTAGCAGAAGTGAAGAGGGGACAGGAAAGATAAAAAAGGCGAGAGAGAAAGACGAAGATTGGAGAGGAGGACAGGAAAAGGCGACTGCCGGTTTCCCCCGGGTGGGTCAGTCCGGGGGTGCCGTCTACGTGAAGCAGAGGCCGAAGAGGTGTGTTGCCTCCGCCGGGGGGCCTTAAAGATCCGATCACCCAGCATCGGCTCAACCTCCAGGATCCCCCTTTCCCCGGACACGGCTAAGCCGCGCACGGCTACACGCGGGAGGGTCCAACCCTCGTGTGCTCGGGTCCGTGGTGTCGCAACACACCAAACGCCTGCTGACGCAGACGCCCCTGCGGGGGCTCTCAGACAGAACCTATGAGTCTACTGATGAGGGGTCCCCAACTTTGGAGACCCTCTCATAAGTAGTCTTTGCTTATTTGTCACTAGCGGCTAGTATTACCTAATACTAGCCTGCTCTTTATTTATTTTCCTAGCTCTTTTTGTATTCCTTTGTTTCTACTAGCTCTTAGCTAATCTCTTTCTCCCTTAAAATGGCTTCTTCTCTCACCATAGCTACCTTTAACTGTCGTGGTTTGTCGCGTGCTTCTAAGCAGTTAGAGGTTATTAATTTGGCTAAATCCAAAAAGGTAGATATTCTTGTGCTTCAGGAAACTTATATTCATAGGCTAGGCCAGATCAGCCACTTCGACCGAATTTTTCGCACTCGGTCTTTCTGGAGTTATGGCGCGACGGGCAGTCGAGGTACGGCCATCGTTTTGATGCCGAATTTCGACTGCCTTGTTATTCGCCATGCCAGGGATTCCGAGGGCCGCGTCTTGTCGGTGGACCTTGATTGTGGCATTCGAATTGTTAATGTTTATGCTCCAACGCGGTCTAAAGATCAGAGAGAGTTTTTCGCTACATTAGAACCCTACTTGGTAGGTCCCTCTCGGCTAATCCTTGTAGGCGACTTCAACTGTGTGTTCGAACAGGTTGATCGCATCCCGCATAGAGGGACTCCAAACCAGAAAGATAGGCGTGCAAATGTTGTACTACGAGAGCTCGTCGACGGGCTGGGACTTGTCGATGCTTGGCGTGTGCTTCGCCCTGGTCAGTCAGGAATGACTTGGACAGGAAGAGGCATGCAGAGCCGCATCGATCGTTTTTACATCTCGTCGTCACTGGCTCCTAGTATGCATTCTTCTTGGTTAACTCCTTCTGCTCTTAGCGACCACAGCTTCCTAATTCTGCGGTTCGCCGATTCTAGCATAGTCCCGCAAGGGAAGAGACCGTGGCGTCTGAATCCACGTCTTCTAAAAGACAGGCAGGCAACCGCAGAGGTATCATCCATTCTTTTTCGATCGCTGCACAATAGAGCGAATCTAAGTGGTACAGAATGGGATGACGTGAAGGTCAGAGTGCGTGAGTGCTTCAGGTCTTGGGGCAAGCGTCGCGCGCGCGAGGAGCGTGAGGAGATTAAAATCGTCTCCGACGCAATCCTCCTGCTCTCGAGGCCACTGTCCGGCGGTTCTGGAGTTGCTTCGGCGCTGGCCTCACTCCGAAAGGAACTTCGGATTCTCCTGCAGCGACGCTGGGATGGCTTGAGGGCCACAACCCGAGCAGAGCTGTGGGAAATGGAAGCGTGGTGCAGCAGAAACGTCCTACGTAAACATCTCTCAAGGAAGAGCCCAACTCTCTCTTCCCTAATAGATACAAGCGATGGTAGCATAGTCGATTCACCAGATGGAGTTCTTGCACTGGCGAGGCAGTTTTACATGACCTTGTATGCCGAACCAGCTGCCACTCCAACTGCGTTTCCTTTTGCTTCGCCAGCTGAGCCGCCGCAAGTGTGCGACTCAGCCATAGATGAGGACGAGCTTTTTTCGGCATTGAAATCTATGAAGCGTAATCGCAGTCCGGGATCCGATGGTCTGACAGTCGAATTTTATGTTAAATTTTGGACACTGTTAGGGAAGCCATTCACATCACTGGTGAACCGGCTACTCAGTGAAGGGACTTTGTCAGCGTCTCAACGAGAGGGGTTAATCACTCTCCTTTGTAAGGACGAGTCGAGGAGCTCCGATCTGAGAGCATGGCGTCCAATCACACTTCTGAACTGCGATTATAAGCTCATAGCAAAGTGCCTGTGTATGCGACTCACGCCAGTGCTCAGCGCTGTTTTGGGTCCATACCAGGCATGTTGTGTCCAGGGGCGCTCTACTCAGCTTCACGGTATAGCACTAAGGGACCTTCTCCTGTGGGCAAATACCAGGAAACTTCCAGGTATTCTTTGCTCCTTCGATCAGGAGAAGGCTTTCGATATCATTAGCCATAGGTACCTTTTCCGTGTTTTGGAAGAGGCTGGTTTTAGTGTGGGTTTTAGACAGATGATCCAAGCTTTGTACTCTCGACCGACTTCTGCTGTTCTCATACGAGACCGCCTCTCGGAGGCGTTCATTGTGGGACGTGGTGTGCGACAGGGGGACCCGCTCTCACCTGCCCTCTACGTACTCGCTTTTGAACCGCTTCTGCAGAGGTTGTCTTGTGACAGCAGAATTGGCAGGTTCCTACTTCCACCAGGTTCCCCCCCGGTTGCACTCTTTGCCTATGCAGACGACTTGTCCATTGTCGTCCCGGACGAAGCATCAGCTTGCGGCGTTCTGGAGGTCATGGACAGTTACTGCGGGGCGAGCGGTGCAAGGTTGAATAGGTCGAAAAGTGCAGCAATGTACTTGAACTCCACTCCTTCCAGTCCGCAGCCCGTTCATGGTCTCCCCGTGAAAACGCGGCTGCGGATTCTAGGCTTCCAGTTCGAACCAGATGGTCTCTCTCCCGAAAACTGGCAACAGGCTAAGGAGAAGCTTGAAGCCAGGGTTCAGGAATTCAGCGCGTTGTCATGCCCTTTGACTGCTCGAGCGACAATCCTTCGCTCACTTCTGTTTTCCTTTCTGACGTATGTGGCGTGTGTGTCTCCTATTCCAACCCGAACCAAGCTTATCTTGGAGAGGGTCTTGTTTCGCTTCCTCTAGAAGGGTACAACTGGTTGTGTAGCTAGGCGGGTGCTCAAGTTGCCCAGGGACAAGGGAGGACTCGGAATTCCCGACCTGGGCATCGTGGCTACTGCACTACACGTCAGGTGGACCCAGGTCGCTCTTAACTCGGATATGCTCCTAACTCGAAGCTTAACTTCCTTCTTTCTTAGCACCCGACTCCGCTTGTTCTCGCAGAGCACATTTTCCCACTGTGTTCCTCGTTCAGGTACCCCGTCCACCATTTATGCGGCGGCTGCCAACTCTTTGGTAAGCCTCCGCAAGGTTCACCCAGGCATCGACGTAGTTTCAGCTCCACTCCAAGAGTTAGTGGATATCCTCACCCCAGGACTCCCCCCACATTGCCAAAGGTACGACCTGTCGATTCACAGGCCAAACTGGAAGCTCATTACGGCCGGTTTCCTCGACGCCAGGCGAGCCACCTTTATGTACCGCCTGGCGCGAGGGTGCCTGCCGTTGAGCTACAGGCCCTTCACAGCCATCCCGGCTCGTGGAGTGTGTCCTTTCTGTGGCGCTCGTGAGGACTCAGTTCATATCTTTACGCAGTGTTTGCTTCCTGCAGCTCTTCTCCAAAGAGTTGCTAGTCTATTTAGGCTCCCAGGCGTTCCTTATGAGACAGTCCGATTTTGCACCCTTTGCCCAATCAGGCGATCAACCAGTTCGTGCTTCTCCTCGCCGAGTGCTCATACCAAGTTTGGCTGGCACGCTGCGATGCAATTTTCGGGGGTCGGGCACCGGGCCTTCACGAAGTGCTTGCGAAAGCACGGAAGGAGGTCTGGTTCCACCTCACCCGGGAGCGGCACCGCTTGGGCGAGAAGAAGTTTCTCGAAGTGTGGGCTCGTCCTGCCGTGATTTTTGACGAGTCAGGTGGAAAGCTATCCATTAAGTTATGATGCATGCTCAAAAGGTCGCACGACTCGGCCGTGTGCGCCAGTCGATCTACGGGGTTTTGTTTGGCTCAGTGGAACCCAGAGCTGGAACCGGTGGTGGTGCACCCTCAAGTGGTCGCGCTGCTCCGCGGACGGCTTTGGTGGTCTCCATGGTTGTATGCCTTGACCTCTTTTGCGTCAGGGCAGTCCGAGGGTCAGTCAGACTTGTGCCCTGCAAGACCGACATGGCTGTTTGTGTGTTGAGTGCAGTCCCTCAGTTGGACTGCACCACAACAGCCCCCTTGTCCGGGAAGGACCGTTGGCCCGAACCAAGTCCCCCCACCCAGTCAGCCCGGGTTGTGGGGGAGTACCGGGGTCAATGTATCGAATGATGCTGGGTTGATGAGTACATGAAAGCTATGGGACGCGGCGCCTCTGGTTGCCAAGTCCTCTTCCCATCTGACAACGGTACCAGGCCGGTCAGGCAGGCCGACGACGACGGGTATGACATCGTTCTGTTTGTAAATATTTTTGTACAGTTTAAACTTACGGCAAATGCCAAGGGAATAAATCCAGTTGTTCAAATGCTGCTCTCGTCGTCGTACCTGCGGATTTGGACTTTCCCCTGCCAGAGCTCATCCCCATTCTTCTTCCGTCTCCCTGGTGAGTTGATGCGTCAGATATCTCGCGGCTGCGTCACTTCGCTACAGGGTAGAGCGACCAAACAAGGATACCAAAAAACTACTTCCAATATATGGCAGTGTACACAGCGGGCATCTACAGCTCACATGACTGGTTCCTGAGCGCAGAGGATGACGAAAAAAAATTTATGTCAAAGTGGACACATCAGTTCAGGCGAACGTCTCACCATTCTCGCTATACCAGATTGAAATCAATGGTATGTCTATGTCAAACACCCTGCTCAAGAGATATAGAAGTGTCATACAGCACTTGGGTACTGTTACGTAGGTGCTTCAAGCGGACTTCGTGCACAATGCCAGTTTTTCCGTCATGTAGAAAGGGAAACAGGAGCTGCTAAGGTTGGCTGCATGCAAAACATTTGGACTGGTGCAGTGTGTTCACAATGGGCTTCTTCGATTTTCCACTTCTGGCTACCCGCGGGCTGCCAGAGCCAGCCACAGCGTCTTCGTTTTTCTCGGGTTGCTCCGCCCACCGCGCTACGCACTTCCGCCAGGCGTTCGTTTTGCTCGGGCTGGACGGTTCTGGCTACCCGCGGGCTGCCAGAACCTGCCAGGACGATTTTGGTCTGGCTGCTCTCTGGAAGTTCTCTGGCTAGCAGACGACTAAAAGAGGCGATGGGAGCTCGCCGCCATCTTTGTGGGGACCTGACGGATCGCAGCGCAGGCTCTAAGGGCCTTTTTACCTCGCTCAGCCAGCTGGCTACGGTCACCTTCGGTTGTTATAAAGTTCTAATGCATCGTACCGCCTTGCGAGGCGGTGCGATACGAGAGGCGGCGAGCAATGGAAGTTGTGTGTGCACCTGTGTGTGTGTGTCTACCGTCTATCCGTGCAGCGCGCCGCGCTCACATGTGTGCATGTTATCTTCACCGTGTTCCACGCAGATTGTAGACATTCATTCCCGCACCGCAAATTTACCGACATCCTGTTTTTCCGCGTCTTGTCAAAGTGTATGATGAGAGACCGCAAACATCGTTAACGCCGGTGAGAGACGCGGTCGCTTCCAGCTTTCGGAGATATGATCATTTTCACGTGTAGAGTTTTCTCACTGCGCGCGTATCGTCGTTATCTTCTAAACTGTGTTCCGACTTGTGAGATGGTGCGATAGGCGAGGCGGCAAACTTTTAACTTGCTGGTCAGCGCTTGTCTCCTTTCGTTTTCGCGTCCTGCGTATACGTACATCTGATTTGTGTCTCGCAGGTTGCAGCTAGGTGCTTCTACGTTGCGGCGCCTTTTGCGGTTTCTGTGGTGATATCTCTTCCTGTTTCTAATGGGTGTTATCCTCTTTTTTTTCTACAATTAGCGAAGACGTCGCAGTTGCAGCTCCCGATTCCTTGCTCACTTCGCTCCGTTGCAGGATGTCTCTACGAGTGCTCCTCGGAGACGAAGAAACGGAAATTTTCCCGGCCCTCAATGATGACAGACTTCCTATCACAGAAAACGGCAACCCGGTCTACATTACCGCAGGTACAGTAAACTATTCCTCTCATGACTGCGATATTACTATTTGTGTAGCTTCTCATGCAATCTTACCGCAGCGTGGTTTTGTTGTTGCAGAAGGCGTGCAAGTTCGAGTTCTTTATGGAGCGACAGAAGATGCAGTCCCAGGTCCCTCAAAGGAGAGGGCAGAGGAGATGTGGCCCGAGGCCAAAGTTTTGTTCCTTATTGAAATGTACAAGAGCTATCAATCCGATTTAAGAAATAGGAAGGAATCTAAACGACAGGTTTGGGAAATGCTGGCGGACGCAATTAATCAGAGGTTTAATTGCGAAATGATTTTTTCGCAAATAGAAAATAAGTGGAGATCGCTAGAAAAAAAGTACAGGCTAGTGAAGCAACATAACAGCATGTCTGGCAGTGACCGGAGGACCTGCGCCTTTGAAGAGTGAGAAAACATTTTTAAACCCTTCCCTGCATGTTAGTTCGACTTAATTCGACATAATGCTCTCGCATGGCTGAGTGTTCGAGCTATATATTCTGCATGGTTAAAACACTTTTTCTCTGTGTTCTTTTGTAGGCACCTAATTGATGCTCAAAAATAGAAACTACTTCATAAATCAGCAAATCGACCAGATTTCAGCTTAATTCCAATGAGTTCACCGTTGTATAGCCGTCAACTTATTATTTATGAAGGTACATGTCAAAAAGCAGTCTGCCAATTAAAAGCTTGCACAAAAGTAGCCTTGATTTCGGTTTTTCAGGCAGCTGGCTGAGGTCTTCGAGACTATGCACTCGTTTAATCCTGTCTACGTCACGGCGGCAGGACGTCGACGAGTATTGAGGCAAGTTACAATTCATTTTTTTTTCTTATGGAAATGCATTGTGTGCATACCATCAATAATCACCTAGCTTCCATGCCTAAATAGCACCTATTCCTTATTGTAATTAAGTGATGAGGTAATAAGTAATATTATTACTGCTTGCTAGTTGTTCAGTGTAGAATGCTGTTTATCTTGTAAAACAGTTGAACTTGGGGCACAATATTTTGCCACCAGTGCCCAGTCAGCTGTCTCAAGCCCCCAGTCGCCAGCTGTCGAGAGTCCCCAGGCAACGACAAGTAGGGGCAGCATATCAGAAGACGTGATAGAGCTGGACCCAGACTGTCCAGCACAACAGCCCAGTCCTGCCCAGCAGCCCAGTCCTGCCCAGCAGCCCAGTCCTGCCCAGCAGCCCAGTCCTGCCCAGCAGCTGAGTCCTGCCCAGCAACCACCACAGGGCCCTTCAGGAAGACGACCTCGACAAGATCCAAACCGGGTGCTTATAGAAGGGTTTCTAAATTATCTAAAGCAGTCGGAAGAAAACAGAGAACGGCGCCACAATGAGCGCATGAGGCTTGATCAGGGGGCCCTGGCTGTCTTGCAGGAGGCCCTGGCTCTCTTGAAGCAGGTGGCAGATGCTGTTGTGCATCAGCAGCAGCAGCCTGCTCCTGATGATAGCTAGCTTTTTCATAACATTTAAATTATAATTTATTTTATTTATGTCATCTTGTTTTCATTCATATAATTTTTTTCAATTTGTTACATATATTGTTCTTTTGTCTAGCCTTTCCTTAATATTTAAATTATAATGTTCATTTTAATTCTTTTATTGCACCTTTTCAATCATATAGATTGTCCTTTTTCATTTATTATATATTGTTCCTTTGCACCCTTTAATTGTTGTTGCCTAGCTTTTCCTTCATATTTAAATTATGTTAATTTTATTTGTTGCATTGTGCTTTTTTATTCATATAAACTGTTCCTTTTCACTTGTTACATATTCTTTTGTGCCATTTAACTGTAGTGTTGTACCTTTGTTATCTGTGAATTATTCTATTTCTACGAGCTAAACTTATCCAAGAAATTATAACGTTCATTTAAATTCTTTTATTGCATGCACCTTTTCAATCGTATAGATTGTTCTTTTTCATTTATTGTTCCTTTGCACGCTTTAATTGTTGTTGCCTAGCTTTTCCTTCATATTTAAATTATAATGTTCATTTTATTTGTTGCATTGTGCTTTTTTTTTCATATTGTCACGTGGTAGTGACGGTGAAGAAAGAAGCAATACGGTGAAACACAAAAGGACGTCGACGAGTATTGAGGCAAGTTACAATTCATTTTTTTTTCTTATGGAAATGCATTGTGTGCATACCATCAATAATCACCTAGCTTCCATGCCTAAATAGCACCTATTCCTTATTGTAATTAAGTGATGAGGTAATAAGTAATATTATTACTG
This sequence comes from Dermacentor variabilis, assembly GCF_050947875.1. Lineage (NCBI taxonomy): Eukaryota > Metazoa > Arthropoda > Arachnida > Ixodida > Ixodidae > Dermacentor > Dermacentor variabilis. Next base: position 217,129,071 of record NC_134569.1, on the reverse strand, counting down.
CTTGCTAGTTGTTCAGTGTAGAATGCTGTTTAAAACTAGCTTTTATTGGGCGAACCTGTGCCCACAAAAACAGGCTACACTTATAGCACAACGATAGCGGCGAACACGGTCGGCGATCGTCGGAAATCTGCTCAGCGGGTCAAGCGCGTCGGCTTTTATAGAGCAGTCATCGAATGTTCCAGACTAATCGTTCGGACCCGCGTGCCTTCCACAATGTTCTACACCATTCGCGTTACGCGATGGAATCAGATAACACAAGGTTCGGCGACAACAGACAGCCGGGTAGAAGCATCGATAACTTTCCAGAAACTTCGGATACATGCAGGCGCGCCCCTCGCTATGCGATTACATTTGTTAAGCGGCGAAACGTGGTCGCCCGATAAAGATAAGTGCACGTGTCAATATCAACTGTTCCTTTTCACTTTTTATATATTCTTTTGTGCCATTTAACTGTAGTGTTGTACCTTTGTTATCTGTGAATTATTCTATTTGTGCGAGTTAAATTTATCCAAGGAATAAACATTTAATTGAAAAAAAAAATCTTGGGTCGTTGATTATCCAAATCCTGGCCATTATGCAACAAGTTTACATGTTGCAGTGTGGCCTAGCATGTATAGTGTGGGCTAAATAAATTTAGAGCCCCTAATTTTGTATTGAAATTTTGGCAATATTTATCTAGTCTGGTAGGATTTTCAATAAAGAAACAATATGCATGCAGTGAGGCAATTGTTCAGAAACTTGTAGTACGAAAATACACTAGTCAATGATGTAGTAGTGCCAACACGTGCTGTATGCACGTGTGAATGCATCGCAAAGAATACATGGGTAATACAAGTGCAAAGTATATTTATTGCAGTTACTGAGCATCATCACTACAGGCCTGGTTCAGAAGAGCCATGAAGGTTATTTTTATCATTAAGAGAATAAAAGCTGACTGCCTTTCATATTTCTACTACTGCATTTCAAAAAGGGAACATCACGTGCATGTACTCCAAGATGTAGCATGTAGTAAACAACCCCAAGTTGCAGGCATAATGTGGGCTCGGATGAATAGTTAATCAAATTGTAAATTAGTTATCAAAAGGGTGCACAAATTGTGTAACACAATGGCACAGTAATCACAAGAAAATACTAGAATGTATACAAACAATTAAAGAATCTTAATGAGTTGCATATATCAAGAGTAATATCTCTTGAGGATGAAGTGAACAAGCAAGAAAAAGTACATACACATGTGCGCTCGACATTACAAAAGTAAGCATACAATGAAGAAACGAAGCTGGAAGTATATATGATTAAATTTCTGCAAAATTGCAAGACACGTGAATATTAAAGAACTAGTGCAGGTATATAAAACAGGAGCATATATGAAAATTATATTGGTTTCAATTGATCAATGCGTGAGAATAAAAGCAAAGTAAAAAGAAAAAAAAAGAGGCACGCAAGTGGACGGATACTGAAAAAACGAAACGTATATGTGTGTGTGCCATGAGTACAGTAAGAGAATATATATCACAGTCAAGCCACAAATGTAAATAACCTTTGCGAACGAACCCTTATCAGGAACCCTTATACAGTAGGTCGTGATTTAGAGGCTCTGGGCAATGCTGTCGCGGAAGGCTGCTGCCGACAGGGCTGGTGCGTCATCGTCTTCGGCGGGTTCAGCAGACGAGACGTCGGTACCATTGTCACTCGCCTCGAGGTCCTCCACGACGTCGCCGCATCGTCGAGCCTTGTTGTGCAGCACACAGGCTGCAAGTACAATCTGTACCGCCTGCTTGATGCTGCCGACATCAATATATAGCAGCCGCTGGAACCGCGCTTTGAGTATTCCGAAGGCCCCCTCAATTACTACTCGCTGCTTACTGTGCGCGTAGTTGAAGGCACTCATCCATGGCTGCCAGTTCGCCGTAGTCTGGCGGTAGGGCGGCAGCAACCACGTCGTCAAAGGATATGCAGCGTCCCCCAACAGATAGCCTCCTGCGGCGGTTAATGTATCGTGATAAAATAATTGAAACACACACAGACTGAATATGACACGAAAATATATACAGCTATATCAAACATTCCAGCTTCTACGCATCATCAGGGTATTCATTACTTGCCTGTGGGCACACATGCATGCATTTTCTGACCCCTTGCGTGCTATACTTAATTTAATTTTGCATTATAATAAATATGCATTAGTGTTACGAAATGAGGTGATTTCATACCTTCGCAATTGGCCGGTGCTTCGTCGTACACGAAGCTGTCCCGGAGAACACAAGCATCGTGGGCGCTCCCGGGAATTCCGATGAACACATCGATGAACAGCATATCTGCATTGCAGACCCCCTGAAGAATGATCGAGTGGAATTTCTTCCTGTTGTAATAACTTTGCTCAGACTCCGACGGCCTAGAAATGCGGACGTGACATCCATCGATGGCATCGATAACGTCCGGGAGTCCCGACCTGCGACGAACCGACCCCAAGAACGCCCGCTTGCTCCGCTCCTTTTCGTCGCGGTCAGGCCAGCAGACTTCTCTCGCACTTATGAAGAAGATGCAATCCAAGACACGGTTAAGTGCAGCGTGGACGGTTGATTCGCTGACATCGAACTTGTCGGCAATGTGATACATAGTTTGTTGCGTGCCTATGTACGTTAGCGCAATAAGAACCGTTTTCTCGGCCGAAATTCGGGGACGTCCTCGGGTACCTTCTGGGTAGTAGCTCGACGCCTCGAACTCCTCGACCAGGGCTCCACACGTGCTTCTTGAGAGCCGGACCAACTTCTTAAACTTAAATTCCAGGTACATTGGCACGACACTTTCAACGTACAAAGGCACCCTGTGCCGATCCTGTCTTTGCAGCTTCGTTAAATGGAGAACTAATGCGAACTCATCACCGATGAAATCTTCGTCGGCGTTGTCATTACGGGATGATCTCGCGAAAAGCAGGCTGAACAGCGATGTAGCCACTCGGAGGAGTTCTTCGGCAATCATGTTTACACGCGGAGAACGCGCAAGCGAGCAGACGACGCCGGCGCTCCTTCCGCGGCATTCGATTTTACTAACTGAGGCTCGCCTTCAAATTTCAGCCCACCTGACAATGACGCAATTTCCTCTCAGAAGCAGAACTAGCTGGCTGCCGTCTGGCTGCCAGCGGGCTCCCAGAACTCCGAAAATCGAAGAGGCCCAATGTCCGAGCCTGCAAGAACCCCAAGCAATGGATCACTGACGAATTCTTAAAGCTGTTCACTGGGCACTTCAAGTACGCATGCTCGATAAATTTAAAGGAAGGCACTGAACCAATGGCTGTGCGCCCGAGGAGAGAGCCTCAACCATTCATGAAACCCATGTGTGCCGAGTTGCAGCGAATGGAGGCGGAAGGCGTCATAGCAAAAACCGAAGCCCCATTGCACTCAGTGAATCCATTGGTCATACGCATAAATCCTGCTACAACGAAATTGGCGGGGCGCACGAAAAAGTTCGTCGTGGAAATTCATTGTTGTGACAATACAAAATACATAGTTGACACGCGACGCGCTGACGCAAAAAGCAAGCGTTAGTTCCAGTCGGCTTAGGTTGTTTGCACTTGCCAGGCGATGGCATAACGAGACTCTTACATGCCGCCAGCAGAGCCATTGCCTCGTTGTCCTGGGACCCGATGCAATGCCTGATTGTATCGAATGCATCCATGACCTGCGATGTAGTTAGTGGTCTGGGCTGACGTCGCGTGGCTGTTTCATCTTCGTCCGACAAAACAGACTTCCCAGACGCTTTCAGCATCTCTTTGTCTGTCAGTTCTTCACGCACCAACATGCATGAGTCAGCTTGGATGTACATTGGCGGGCACATCTCCACTTTCCTGCAGGGCTGCCCACATGGCTGCAACTTATCAGATGGTGACCCGTCTGCATCGTTACCTTCGTTACCAGAGTCTGAAGTTTTGGCTGCTTGCGCAGTGAACCCAGCATGGCGGAAGCAGTTCCAGATTAGGCGCTTGGGATGGAGACGCTTGTTAGGAAGAACTTTGCACTGAGGAGCCTTTGTCATCCCATGAATTATTAGCACGACTATGGATGGTTCAGATAGGTTCGGGTTGGCAAGCTGCAAGTAGTCATTTTCCAAGGTAGTAGTCAACGGCTGTTCCTTCTCGATACTCGAAAAAATATCCTATAGCCTTGTCCCAACATTCAGGAAAAATCTGGTCAAATTCCTGAATGAAAGTTTTTTCATTTAACCCGTGGCTTCAATGCATGGCTGGGTATCCTCACATTAAACCAATTCCGACCGTTTTCCATAAGAAAACGACACACATTGTTGATGCGATCATACTCACAAGTCCAATTATTTTGAGTGCATGGATATTAAAAAAAAACTGAAGCGAGACCGCCGGTCTCAATTTCATACCGTCAAAAAAAATATCAAGAACAACCACTTCTCGTGTTGCATCTCTCCCCTGGAAGATGGGCTTGCTCATCAGTACTCATGGGAAAGTGGCCGAGAGGATACGTATCGGACTTTGGAGCACCACCAGAATCTATAGTCACGAGGCACACACAAAGCCCTTAGCTACATCATGAACTGCCAGTGCTGAACGAAGGAGCCACAGTGCAGTTTTTGAAGGATCGGGCATGGCCCAGGAATGTCCTGTTTTTGAGCAGGTGGCTACGCATTCTTACGTACTAGAAATGGAGAGTGGGAAGCGTGTCAGTCTCAACCGCCAACATATTTTGAAGATAGCAGAGACATCCCAACTGCAGAACTTCAGTGGAGATGACAGCCAAGGAATACGGCACGGTTGCTCATGTGGAGAATGAGTCATCGGCAGGCGATGAACCAAGCGTTGCGGGTGTCGAAACTGACTTTCTGAGTGCCATGGAAATTCCAGAAGATTCAAGCTCCACTGCGCATTGTGGCACGCATATCAGGACACCTTGCAACAGGCTAACATATAATGAGAAATTTGAGGAGGAAGGCTGCAAACTGTGGCAAGGTTATCTGAACTGAACTTCTTGCTCTGCGGTTGTTTTGTTGTTGTTTGTGGGAACAGAATATTCACCAGCCATGTTCCACATTTGGGCCAGCAAGACTGCCCAGCGAGCACCATGTGACCCGAGACTATATGTTGTCCTGCCAAATAAATTGCATTTTTTCGTCAATTTTATTAAGTGTGCCACATCAGTCCTTTACAACCACATGACGACCTCATGAGCATACACATGGGCGTTGCACTGACTTCGGCTGTTCAGGCCATGTGGGCAGGTCACGCTCGGGCATCCCCTGCATCCTGCCCTTTCTGTCCCACATCTACTTCGGAGGTTACACTGGACCACATCTCTCAGAGGCTGTCCAGGCCTTCAGACGGCCCATGCGTGCCATCTAGGTAGCCTAGGCCAACAACTCGGCCGCTCGCCTGAATTTTGCCAATGGACACATGGTCCTTTGTTCAAACCACTCCTGCATCTTACCCAGGACAGAGGCCTTATTATTTTCATGTATTTCTCCTGCAGGGTATACAAGCACAATAAAATGTGTTCCCTCCCGCAATGCACTAATACCTGTCTGGTCAAATGTGCCCCACTCTGTTCCGAGCACACAAGCAAAGAAAACTACTTGGCTGTATAATGCAGTCAGGCAGCCACCTTTCCTTGGGGCAGCATCAAAAACTTTACCAAGCCAGGCAGGCCCACCACTTGTTGGAACTCCGGATAACCTGTATGGGCAAATCCAAGCATAAAAAAAATATTTGAACTAGTGCAGGCCTCTTGACTGCAATCACATCACTTGCCAACTGTGCACACACGATATCTGTTGCCATTTCGGTAGTGGATGTTTGCATGTGGTATCAATTTCTGAGTTGGCTTGAAAGAAAATTGTGTAGCTACATGTAAATATGAGGGAGAGGTTTGGCACATGCACAGGACCCTGTAGCGATGACAAGAAAGATTTGATGGAAACTGAACTACTTTAGACATAAGTGTTCGTCAAGCAGGTTCTGATAGCAATATATATAGATATATATATATATAAATATATATATATATATACATATATATATATATATATATATATATATATATATATATATATGTGCTACCAAAAGGAATCCTTACTCAAATAAGGTAACGTGATGTGAAAAAAACATCACATTTATGAATGCACGAATGATGGCATAAACAATCTGCGATTCATTAAGTTTCTACCAATTATCTGATAAGCTCGGTCATACTTGAACATGCCTACAGAGGTGGATATCTGAAGCCGACGTATTCGGCCGACGGGAACTTTCTCCGGATGGCAGATACGACGCATGCAGGTAGCACGACCCTGTTGCGTCTCCCCAGTCTCTTCCAAATCCACCTTGAAAAGAGGCGGTACGCTAAAAAGCGATACTTCCTACGAAAGAGTATAAAGTGGTGCGGTCAACGTTGCAGTCGGAATGAATGAATGAATGAATGTGTGGGTTTTATTGGCGCAAGGGCCAGGTATGGCCAAAGAGCGCCATGCAAGTGTTAGTGATTTCGCAGTGGAGTTGTGAATTCTGTGAAGTTGATGCGACGTGGCTGTAAAGGGGCCTAAAATATAGTCGCTGTGAAGTGCATAAAATGTACGTTTAATAAAATTATGGCGGTGACAAATGACGTGTACTATGAGCATTAAGGTGCATTGTAAAATAATGATACGATATAAAATAATGCATAGGTTTCTAAAATTAACTAGAGCACCATGGCCTCGTTAGAGCCCTTGAGACACAAGGACCTGGAGGCAGGTGCTATATAAAACAACTATCACAGCGGCATCCTCTGGAGAGAGGATGCGCTACGAATTTATTGGGCTCATAACATGTAGGACAACCTCATTTAAAAAATTGAGGACTGCTTTGGTGTTGAAAAATGGTTCTTTACCAAAAAACATAGCTGGGTGAAGAGGTATGCAATAACGATATGCAAGAGGAAAATGCTTCTTTCTTTCAGGTTCGGCTTTGCGACACTCCAAGAGGACGTGGAGGACGGTCAGCCTCTCACCACATCGACCACAGGTTGGCGGTTCATTTCCACTAAGCAGAAAATTGTGTGTACCAAATGTGTGCCCTATTCTGAGGCGGCAGAATAAGACATCTGTTCGCCGTGATTTTGTTGGGGAGGGCCAAAAACCTAGCTGTGGCTTTATAACGTGAAGTTTATTGTCTATTTCTGCGTTCCACATGCGTTGCCAGTATTGTCGCAGTTCCTTACGCAAGAAAGGCTTCAAATCTGTCACCGGGACAGCAGCTGCAGAAAAAGTGTTTGGTGATGCGAGTGATGTGGCCATTTTATCAGCCAGTACATTACCCTCGATACCTCTATGGCCAGGTACCCAGCATATTACTACATGTATATGTGATATATAAATACTGCATAAGAGGGAGTAAAGTTCAATGAATACAGGATTTTTAAGCTTTTGTAATGAAATTAACGCTTTTACGAGACTTAGCGAGTCTGTGTATACAATTGCTCTGTCGAGTTTTAATTTCTGTATATGTCTTACTGCAGACAGTACTGCATAAGCTTCTGCAGTGAAGATACTTGTTTGCGGGTTCAGTAAGTCAGATGTAGAAAGAGAGGGACCAACAGCAGCATAAGATACACCAGCATGTGATTTAGACGCGTCTGTGTAGAATTCGGAGCACCTCTACTTCGATTGAAGTTCGCGGAAATGCATAGCGATTTCGATGTCGGGTGCGTGTTTTGTGACCTCTACAAAGGATACGTCACAGTCTATCACCTGCCACCCCCAGGGCGGTAATAGCTTAGTTGGAGGCATTAGTCGATGTTCAAGAACAGGGACATCCATTTCCGTGCTAAGTTCTCTTGCACGCAGTGAGAAAGGAAGTCTCATGGAGGGTTTATTATTAAAAAGTGTTTGACACGTTAAGTCATTAACAGTCTTGAAACACGGATGTTCTTTATTGGAGCGCACATTGAGAAAATAAATAAAGCTGATGTACGTTCTCTGAAAATGTAGTGACCATTCGTCTGACTCTGCATATAGACTTTCCACCGGGCTTGTTCTAAATGCGCCAGTGGCCAGGCGGATACCCAGATGATGAACGGGGTCTAACATTTTTAGCGCACTCGGTGCAGCAGAGTGATATACTACGGCACCATAATCTAATCGTCATCTAACTAGGCTCCTGTAAAGATTTAGGAGGCACCTCCTATCGCTACCCCATGTAGTGTGGGATAGAACTTTAAGTAAGTTCATGGTTTTTAGACATTTTTCTTTAAGATATTTTATGTGTGAAATGAAAGTGAGCCTGAAGTCGAGAATAACACCTAGAAATTTGTGCTCTTTCTTGAAGGGAATTTGTTGTTCACCCAGTTCTACACAGGGATCAGGTACCAGGCCTCTCTTTCTTGTGAAGAGAACACAAGAGCTTTTGTGCGGGTTGATTTTAAATCCATTTTGGTCTGCCCACTTGGACACCTTGTTTAGACCCTGCTGTACTTGTCTTTCACACACAGTAAGGTTGCAAGATTTGAAACCCATCTGTATATCATCTACGTAGACGGAATAAAAAATGGCCGCTGGCAGTGAACGACGAAGTGTGTTCATTTTAACGATAAAGAGAGTGCAACTGAGTACTCCTCCCTGGGGTACACCTGTTTCCTGTATAAAAGGTCGCGACAATACGTTGCCGACTTTCACGCGGAAGCTACGATCCGACAAATAGCTTTCAATTATGTTCAGCATGTTTCCACGGATGCCCATCTCCGACAGGTCTCGCAACGTCCCGTAACGCCATGCCGTGTCATACGCTTTTTCCATGTCAAGGAATACCGATAGAAAATACTGCCCATGTACAAATGCATCGCGGATATTTCCTTCAATGCGCACCAGATGATCGGTTGTCGACCGCCCTTCTCTGAATCCACACTGATAAGGATCGAGCATAATGTTGAGCTCAAGGAAATGTATAAGTCTACGATTTATAATTTTTTCAAAAAGCTTACACAGACAATTAGTTAGAGCTATTGGACGATAACTTGATGCTAGAGAAGGGTCTTTTCCCTGTTTTAGAACAGGAACTACAATCGCTTCTTTCCATGTGGATGGGAGGTATCCTGAAGCCCAAATAGTATTGAAAAGTGTAAGAAGTGTAACTTGTGCGTCAGTATGTATGTTTCTGATCATGTCATACATCACTCTGTCAGGTCCCGGTGCAGTGCTTTTACATGTGTTCAAGGCAGCTCTCAACTCGGCAATACCGAAAGGCCGGTTATACGGTTCATTCTGCTTGGACTTTCGTATGATTGGCTTACGTTCTACTATTTCTTTATGTTTAAGAAAGGATTGGGAATAGTGCGTTGAGCTCGACACTTGCTCAAAGTGCTCCCCAAGTGAGTCTGCCTGATCTTGCAGTGTATCGCCCTGTGTATTTACCAGAGGGAGTGAATATGTTTGTCGCCCTCTAATTCTATTTACCTTGTTCCATACTTTCGCCTCATCTGTATAAGAGTTTATACTCGATAAAAACTTCTCCCAACTTTCTCTTCTAGCCTGTCGGCGGGTTCTTCTGCCTTGGGACTTTATTTTCTTAAAGTTGACAAGATTTTCTGCAGTGGGGGAAGCGCGTAGCAACCCCCACGCTTGGTTCTGATTCTTACGTGCGATTCTGCATTCATCGTTCAACCACGGGACATGCCGTTTGCATGCCGAACCACTTACTTCACGTATGCATTTAGATGCGGCATCTATTATGAAGGCTGTGAAGTACTCTACAGCAGCATCGATTTCTAAAGAAGACATGTCATCCCATGATATACTAGTTAAGTTTCGGAATTTCTTCCAGTCTGCTGTGTCAACCTTCCACCTAGGAGCCTGTGGTGGATATTCATTTTCTTTAAGTGTTCTTAATAGTATGGGGAAGTGGTCGCTTCCGTAAGGATTGTTCATAACTTCCCATTCGAGTTCAGGCAGAATGGACGAGGAAACTATGCTCAGGTCAATAGAAGAAAAGGTTCTGTTTGCTAGGGAGTAATACGTGGGTTCCTTCTTATTCAGCAAGCACGCACCTGAAGAAAAAAGGAACTGTTCAACAAGACGACCTCGTGCGTCTGTACGAGAGTCGCCCCACAGGGAGCTGTGCGCATTGAAATCGCCAAGAACAACATAAGGTTCTGGCAATTCGTCTATAAATGACTGAAATTCATGTTTGTTTAATTTGAAGTGTGGGGGTACATAAAGCGAGCAAATGGTGACGAGTTTATTTCAAAGAACAGCTCGAACCGCCACTGCTTCAAGGGGCGTTTGTAGCTGTAAACGCTGACAGGAAATACTTTTATGAACCAAAATGGCAACACCGCCTGATGATACGACTGCATCATCACGATCTTTGCGAAACTTGACATACGGTCGGAGAAAGTTTGTATGTTGTGGTTTTAGGTGTGTTTCCTGCAGACACAGCACTGTTGGATTGTGTTTTTGGATAAGCTCTTGCACATCATCAAGGTTCCTTAGAAGACCTCTGATGTTCCACTGAATTATTTGTGTATCCATATTGGAGGTCAGTAGGTGCTGTGTGTACAGAAACAGAAGTAGTGATTATGAAAATTACAGAGATTAAATTACAGAGCCCTTTCGAGGCCCTGTAACGGGAGTTTTGTCCTTTCTGGAGCGTTCGAGGGAGCCTCGCCGCTCCTTAGGCGCTTGGGGCGCCTTGAGGATAGGTGTTGTGTCCATTGCCTCTAGTGAGGCTCCGGACACGTGCTCTTGCGAGCGAGACGTTTTCAGAGGGAGTCCCGCCTTGGAGGGCAAGACCCCTGCGCCCACCAGCCCGGAGGTCGATGGGGCTCCCTGAGGGATTTGACTGCGCCGGCTTTGGCCAGCGCTGGAAGGGGCCTCGGAGGTTGGGGCAGCCTCGGCTGCGCCCACCTTCGGGGTCGATGGTCCCTTCTGCTCAGTTGGCGGAGCAGCGCTAGCTGCAACCACCGTGGGGGCAGATGGCGTAACTGCCGACTCACTGCGTGTGGGTCGGACAGCCGCCGGAGGCCGTTGTGACGCTGCCCCCTGACGCGCCACTTCGGCAAAGCTTTTCTTTGGCAGGTATGCTACCCGCCTGCGTGCCTCTTTGAACGATATATTTTCCTTGACCTTGATTGTGACTATTTCTTTTTCTTTTTTCCATGATGGACAGGACCGCGAGTACGCGGCGTGTTCTCCATCACAGTTCACGCAGTGTGGAGCATTCTCGCAATTGTCAAATGGGTGTTCTTGGGCACTACATTTTGCGCATGTCTGGCGGCCTCGGCAGTTCTGTGAACTGTGGCCAAATCTTTGACACTTAGAGCATCGGAGAGGATTGGGGATGTACGGTCTGACTCGGATCTTTATGTAGCCAGCCTCAATGGTCTCAGGTAGCATACTTGATGCAAAAGTTAAAATTAAGTGCTTTGTCTCAATCTCCTTGCCATCGCGCCTGATTTTTATTCTCTTGACATTGGTCACATTTTGATCGCTCCAGCCCTCCAGTAGTTCGGCTTCAGTCAGTTCCATGAGATCGGCATCGGAAACGACTCCGCGGGTGGTGTTCATTGTGCGGTGCGGTGTGACCGTCACTGGAAAATTCCCAAAGGATACTAGATTAGAGAGTTTCTCGTACTGTGTCTTATCACGCAGTTCTAAGAGGAGGTCGCCACTTGCCAACTTAGAGACTTTATAGCCTGGGCCAAAAGCTTCACTAAGTGTCTTCGCAACAAGAAAAGGTGAGATCATTCTCGCTGCCTTTTCTTTTTTCTCTGAATGTACTACATGAAATCTTGGAAAATTGTCATTATATCGGCCAAAAAACTTGAAAACTTCTTCGGTGCGCCCTCGTTTATGAGGGCGATCAGGAAGGGTTGGAAAAGAACTTGCCATAGATATGTGTAAAAATTCGGCAGCGCCGCCAGCCACCCACCATGGAGCCCAACAAGGGGACGCTGCAGGACCGTGAAAAGACGGCCTGCACGCGCCAGCTGTACGACACTACTATAACCAAATCTGTTATAACCAAGGTTGGCTATCCCACACAAGGTTAACCCTTGCCGCCGAGGAGAATGAAGTAAATGGAAGAGAGGAGAGGACAGGAAAGGTCAAAAAGTAAGAGATAAAGACGAAGATTAGAGAGGAAGAGACAGGAAAAGGCGACTGCCGATTTCCCCCGGGTGGGTCAGTCCGGGGGTGCCGTCTATGTGAAGCAGAGGCCAAAGGGGTGTGTTGCCTCAGCCGGGGGGCCTTAAAGGTCCAAACACCCAGCATCGGCTCAACCCCCAGGATCCCCTTTTCCCCAGACACGGCTAAGCCGCGCACGGCTACACGCGGGAGGGTCCAACCCTCGTGTGCTCGGGTCCGTGGTGTCGCAACACACCAAACGCCTGCTTACGCAGACGCCCCTGCGGGGGTTGCAGTCGGAGTCCGCTGGCAAGTTCCACATGTACTGTGACCGAAACTTTACCTGTGCACTTCTCCGTCGACCACAACGCCGTTTTCCTGCAGCTCCCAATACAATGCTCCTAGTACCGCGGGGCTAAGGGACACGCTCCTGAACTCTTCATGTTGCGTGATGCAAGCCTCCGGACTTTCTGCGACCACTTGTGGCACGTCACGGCAACACACTTGCTCAAGGGCCGTTGGCATGTGCTCGCAAAGCCGGCAATCGCACCTGCATCATAACGAATCATCGGATGCGGTCGTTATATACACAACACATTCATAGCGAAATAAACTAGAGAGCGTCCCAACGAAATCGGTTAAAGCACGATCGAACGTGAATGCAGAAATAGCAAAAAACGTTGTTTTCTGTTTCTTTTTGTCCGTCTCAGTTCTGTTGCGCTGCGCCTTTTGAATAACAAAAAGAGTACACCTTACAACTTGAATGTTTTTGTTTTTCCTGTTACAAGCTAGACAGCTCCGAGAAGACAGACACGTATCGAATAGCGAAAGTCAATTTCCGTGTTTACGCTTACCGGTGATCGTTGTCGTCGTCGGGGCCGTCAGGGGAACTCGGCGAGTCTGGTGGTGGCGAATCGCTGCTACCGTCGTCAGCGTGGAGCAGCAGATTGCGAAAAGGTGTGTCGCTATATGGGTCGAAACCCATCTGCTCGCTCATCCGGCGCAACCGTTCCTCAAGGTCCGGGTCAATGACGCGAATGACTATCAAAAGAACGATTGCAACGCACGCGACTTGGGTAGCTGTCGCTGGCGATCAACGGCCAAGCGGCTAGCGGAGAGGTTTCGCGCGGGCGGGGGCGGGCTCCAACGCAACCGGAAATGGGCGATGTGACGTCGCATCGTGACGCAGCACCAGTGAAGGCGGAGCTTAGCCCCGATGGCTCGGCGAAGGAGTTGAGGAGGAAAAGCGTGGCTAGGGCGGAGGGTAACTTTTAATCACTTGTAGCTCCCTTAATACGTAACGCTTCACTTAAGTTATGGTGCCAATGTTCAACTTAAGCTGTACCCTACGCTCTTACAAAATTTGTCCGAACCGTTTCAGGGGCCCTTTAAGTAAGTTCATCGTTTCTAGACATTTTTCTTTAAGATATTTTATGTGTGAAATGAAAATGAGACTGGAGTCGAGAATGACACCTAGAAATTTGTGCTCTTTCTTGAAGGGAATTTGTTGTCCACCCAGTTCTACACAGGGATCAGGTACCAGGCCCCTCTTTCTTGTGAAGAGAATACAAGAGCTTTTGTGCGGGTTGATTTTAAATCCATTTTGGTCTGCCCACTTGGACACCTTGTTTAAGCCCTGCTGTACTTGTCTTTCACACACTGTAAGGTTGCGAGATTTGAAGCCTAGCTGTATATCATCTACGTAGACAGAATAAAAAATGGCGGGTGGCAGTGAAGGACGAAGTGTGTTCATTTTAACGATAAAGAGAGTGCAACTGGGTACTCCTCCCTGGGGTACACCTGTTTCCTGAATAAAAGGACGCGACAATACATTGCCAATTTTCACGCGGAAGCTGCGATCCGACAAATAGCTTTCAATTATGTTCAGCATATTTCCACGGATTCCCATCTACGACAGGTCTCGCAAGATTCCGTAACGCCATGCCGTGTCATACGCTTTTTCCATGTCAAGGAATATCGATAGGAAATACTGTCCATGTATAAATGCATCGCGGATATTTCCTTCAATGCGCACCAGATGATCGGTTGTCGACCGCCCTTCTCTGAAGCCACACTGATAAGGATGGAGCATATTGTTGAGCTCAAGGAAATGAATAAGTCTGCGATTTATCATTTTTTCAAAAATCTTACACATACAATTTGTTAGAGCTATCGGACGATAACTTGTTGCCAAGGGAGGGTCTTTTCCCTGCTTTAGAACAGGAACCACAATCGCTTCTTTCCATGTGGATGGGAGGTATCCTGAAGCCCAAATAGTATTGAATAGTGTAAGAAGTGTAACTTGTGCATCAGTATGTAGGTTTCTGATCATGTCATACATGACTCTGTCAGGTCCCGGTGCAGTGCTTTTGCATGTGTTCAAGGCAGCTCTCAACTCGGCAATACCGAAAGGTCGGTTATACGGTTCATTCTGCCTGGATTTTCGTATGATTGGCTTGCGCTCAACTATTTCTTTATGTTTAAGAAAGGATTGGGAATAGTGGGTTGAGCTCGACACTCGCTCAAAGTGCTCCCCAAGTGAGTCTGCCTGGTCTTTCAGTGTATCGCCCTGTGTGTTTACCAAAGGTAGTGAATATGTTTGTCGCCCTCTTATCCTATTAACCTTGTTCCAGACTTTGGCCTCATCTGTATAGGAATTTATACTCGATAAAAACTTCTCCCAACTTTCTCTTCTAGCCTGGCGGCGGGTTCTCCTGCCTTGGGATTTTATTTTCTTAAAGTTAATAAGATTCTCCGCAGTGGGAGAGGCGCGTAGCAACCCCCACGCTTTGTTCTGTTTTTTACGAGCGATCCTACAATCGTCGTTCCACCATGGGACACGCCGTTTGCATGCCAGGCCATTTACTTCTGATATGCATTTTGATGCGGCATCTATCATAAAGGCTGTAAAATACTCAACAGCAGCATCAATTCCTAGCGGGGACATATCATCCCATGATATACTAGTTAGGGTGCGGAATTTCTCCCAGTCAGCTGTGTCAATCTTCCACCTAGGAGCCTGTGTTGGATATTCGTTCTCTGTAGGTGTTCTTAGCAGTATGGAAAAGTGGTCACTTCCGTAAGGATTGTTGATAACTTCCCATTCGAGTTCGGGCAGTATACACGGGGAAACTAGGCTGAGGTCAATTGAAGAAAATGTTGTGTTTGCGAGAGAATAATATGTGGGTGCCTTCTTATTGAGCAGACACGCACCAGAAGAGAGAAGGAACTGTTCAACAAGACGACCTCGCGCATTTATACGAGAGTCGCCCCCCAGGCAGTTGTGCGCATTGAAATCCCCAAGAACAACGTAAGGTTCTGGCAATTCATCTATGAAGGACTGAAACTCATGTTTAGTTAATTTGTAATGTGCGGATATGTAGAGCGAGCAGACAGTGATAAGCTTGTTGAGGAGAACAGCACGAACCGCCACTGCTTCAAGGGGCGTTTGTAGCTGCAAATGTTGACACGCTATGCCTTTCTGAATAACAATAACAACACCGCCCGATGATGCGAGAGCATCATCGCGATCTCTGCGAAATGTAACATACTGTCGAAGAAAGTTTGTGTATTTTGATTTTAAGTGTGTTTCCTGTAAACACAGCACTTTTGGATTGTGTTTATGGATAAGTTCTTGCACATCATCGAGATTCCTAAGACCTCTGACATTCCATTGAATGATTTGTGTATCCATATTTAAAGAAAAATTGGTGCTGTGTTTACGGAAATGGAGGTGATGCCGCTTAGGTTACAGAGCTCTTTCGAGGCCCTGTAACGGGGGTTCTGCCCTTTCTGGAGCGTTCGAGGGAGCCTCGCCGCTCCTTAGGCGCTTGGTGCGCCTTGAGAATAGGTGTCGGGGCCGATGCTTCAACAAAAAGCGAAAGACTTTGCCTGTATCCTCGCTGCCGAAAACTTCGTCGCCAGCTCTGGATGGCTGCAAAGGTTTAAGGCACGTTATGACATCGTGGGCAAAACGATCTCTGGCGAAAGTGAGACGGTTAACTGCAAGAGCATCAGAAAGTGGTTGGAAGAGGAGTGGCCGCAAATCCTTGCAAAATATCGGCCCAAGGACATCTTTAATGCGGGCAGAACAGGCCTATTTTGGCAGATGCTTGACGCACGTGGAGAGCCGTGCCATGGCGGGAAGCAAGGAAAGGCCCGGATCACTGTTTTGCTTGCCGCCAACATGGAAGGCACTGTGAAACTGCGACCCTTCGTCATAGGGAGATTTAAAAACCCAAGATGCATGAAAGAGTGCCGCGTACTCCCCGTAGAGTATGCTTCCAACAAGAAATGTTGGATGACGTGTGAACTTTTCGCAAAGTGGCTGCTTGCTTGGGACTGCGAGCTTGTGCGCGAGGGTCGCAAAGTGTGCGTCCTTGTTGACAACTGTACCGCGCACAACAAAGATGTCGCACTCAATAACATTGAAGTTCGCTTTCTTCCGCCTAACTCTACAGCCAAGCTGCAGCCTTTAGATCAAGGCGTCATCAGGGCCTTCAAGGCAGCTTATAAGAGGAGACTGATTGGCACTCTTCTCGTGAAGCTTCGTATGAAGCAAGACTTGAAGATCGACCTGCTGGGAGCAATCCAGATGCTTAAAGCGGCATGGGACAGTGTGAAAGGTGAAACGATTGCCAACTGCTTTCGGCACGCAGGTTTTGTTCCACCAGAGGCCCATGCATCAAGTGACGATGGTGACGATCCCGACGAAGCAGAAGCAGAGCTCCGCGAGCTCGATGAGGCCTGGAACGATTTTTCGCGTTTTGTTGGTGACATGCCCGCAACAATGACTGTAGAAGACTTCGTAGGTGGCGACGACATCTCAGCGACCACGGCTGTACTGACGGACGCCGAAATCGCTGCGGAAGTCTCTGAACATCCCGCAGACGAAGCTCAGGCTGACCCTGCAGACGATGAGAACATTCCGACTTCACAAGAAGCACTTGCTGCGTTGGATTTACTTCGCCACCACTGCAGTGCTATTGAGGGCAGTGGGTTTGCCCTTGTTGAGTGTTTGCAAACTGTGGAACAGGGCGTGATACGGAATGCGATCAACACCAAGAAGCAGGCCGCGATAACGCAGTTCTTTGTGCGTAAATAAATGAACGTGACCCAAGTAAGCATCGTTCGAGTTGCTGTGCCTTCTCTGATTGAATTTTGCTCCTCTTGCATGTATTTTTTACGAAATTTTATATTACGAATTATGGATATAGCGAACTAATTTCCGACTTTTTAACTGTTCGTTATAACGAGGTTTCACTTAGTTCCAACTTTGTCCTATGGTATATAGGAATTGGGATGCGCCTCGGAGAGCTGAGCATGAAAGGTTTTACTCCTGCTAGCAGCTGAATTCGGTGTTCCTTGTGCAGCTTGCCGAGTCCCTGGAACAACAATGGAAATTGTTTCGGATTCACTTTCTCAGCAATGGCATTTACAAATGTCAACATCCAGAGTTCTTTGACTGCTGGCTTGCCTAGCAACAAAGTGCGGACCTGATCTAAGACGTAGACATCCCGAGTAGTCATACGGTCGTGGCAGATGAGCTCGAGTTCTGCCGCTCCTGCGACTGGAAGAGGCTTTCCATCTGGACCATGTAGCTGGCGAGGAGGAGCTGAGAGAAAAGGTCTGTCTTTCAGCACCAGTGTTAATTTTGAAATCTACAGGCTGACCTTGAACCAAGACTGTTGCCTCCCACATTCCAGCATCCGACATCTTGATTACTCAGAGGATTCCCGCTTCTAAATTGACTTGTTGCGCTTTGACACAATCGAGGCACCACGACATGCATATTTATTTATTTATTTATTTATTCCTCAAATGCCCCTGGAGAGGGGTTTTACATGAGGGGTGGGCTGCTTCAAAGGAATATGGAGGTGTAATGACCCTTATTCCGGCAATTCCTGCAGACTTCCGAGTGTGCTGGGCACAGAGTATGAGGGTGACACTCTTGACCGCACCAATGGCATGGTTTCTGCATGCTGTTTTTAGCGGAGGATGAAGATGGCTTGTTTGCCCCACGTGAATAGCTGCCGCTCTTGTCCTGTTTCGAAGTACCCCAAGTGGATTGGGGAGCGGCCACAACTTTGTTCACACATGCCACTTCCTGGTGGAGCTCGACTTGTTGCTGACAGACACTCGATCTGGCGGACGGACTCAAGAGCCTTCAGAAGAGTGAGGTCTGCATTGAACTGTAGCCTGGCAGATAGATGCTTATCTTTTATCCCAACTACGAGGCGGTTGCGCACAAAATCTTTTCGAAGAACGCCGAACTTGCAGCCTTTCGAAAATGTGTGAAGCGCAGTAATGAAATCTTCAGCTGACTCACCATCTTGTTGCACTCTGGTATTGAATCTGGCTCGTTCAAAGATTATGTTGCGTTGCAGGATAAAATATTTGTCGAATAGCTCCACGACTGAGTCAAACTTCTTAAGAGTTCTCTTCAAAGTGAGCAAAAGTGTCGTAGATTTCCTCGGCTCGCTCGCCCATGATGTAGAGTAGCGCGTCTACTTGATGCTTCTCGGGCTTAACGCACTACCTTGAAGAGGTTGAGAAACGTACAAATCTTTGTTTTCACTTCGGCCACTCATTCGGCGACGATATGTTCAAGGCATCCGGCGGTTGAATTACAAATGATGCCATGGCCTCGAATGTTATGGGATTGCGTTGCTTGAGTACCAAGATGCGCAATAGGGAGCAGCTCACAGGCGTTTCGTTGCTGGCATCGTCCTTTGCACAGAGAAGGACTAGGAGCTGATGTCCACTGATAGAACTTGTTTTTTTGACACCATGTTGTAGCCAGGAAGGAAGAGCGAGACGGCTAGATGAGGAGTCACATACACACACGTTTAATGGTCTCTCATACATGTTCTATCTCAAAAAGAAAAAGAGCACGCGCTTCCAGATCACCGACCATGCGCAGTCACGGGGAACTATGTCTTCCCACTTTCACTAGGTGGCAGCATGTACAACAGTTAACAGGGGAATGGTAGAGCGCACCAATGTTTTTAGGTTAGGTCAGTTAGAAAAGTTTGCTTTGGAGGCGGTGCTAACTCGTATCCTTTCAGTGAGGTGGTGCTTGCATCGCGTTCAGATCAAGCCGCTGGCTTTCGGCGGGCGCGTTCAGTGCTTAGTGGTTGTCTGCGTTGTCTGTCGCCGGCGTGCGCTCAGAAAAGTTCGTTTGCTGTTATCGTGTACAGAAGACTTGCATGTACAGAAGGCATCAACATCCTGGCCTTGAAGACTGTGATGGAACAGCGCAGTTGACATGATGCGCTAAACGTGAAGCTGCCATATTTTGGGATACGAAGCTCATTAGAAGAAATTGAGGCATGCAAAAACAAGTCAGTTTCGCCAGAAAGCGATAGCAACATGCTTTTTTGCAGGAAATAATACTTCTACGTACAATCACAGTATGAACTGTAGTAAACACTAGCTAAGTAAGCATGCTTGGTCCAGTCTGCGTAGACATAAACGAACAGAGAGAACCCGATGACCGCAATAAGCCTCGGTTAGAACAGTATTGTGATGATCCAAGCATGAAACTTGCTTGTTCAAACACGTGCCGTTGATGTTGCTGCTTTCTTCAGTATTGCAAGTATGCAACTTGTTGATCTTTTACTCTCTTGCGCACTACTAATGAATGTTACATACTGGTTTACCTTTAAGTTGGTCGAAGGATTCCTTCGATTTGTAGATGTGACCAAGCATAACCACATCTGAGAAGGAACGGTCACGTTTGCCTCACAAGTGACCATGGAGTCCCTCCGAGTGACACTAGTGTCTGTCTTGGACTTGATCAGAGACCTTCACTTCAAAGGAGCACACTATGCCCTGACAGGAAAACTAGACCAGGATCCCATGGAGGTAGCAAATGAGGAAACTTTTGAAAGGTTACATATGTTGTACGTTGGTACAGGGATGCAAGTGTTTCGAAATGTTTCAAGGAAACAGATGTCATTCCACTTTTCTTTCTTTCAGAGATTTTTCGGAGTCACTAGGTGCTTTGGAGGGGATGAAGACCATCCAACTATCACGAGCTTCTCACACATATACAGACACCTATACACCCATAAGCACTTGGGTCACTGGCAATATCGTGGCAGAGCCAACTTTCGTGCTTGCAGCTGCTGTTCAAGAAACCATGAAGGCAGGAAAGAAAGAACGGCTAGCAACACATGAACACCTCCAAGCTGTGGTCAAGTTAAAGCTCTCGAAGCTATGCACTTCTCCAAAGAGTGATCTGGCAAAGGGAAACACTGCACCAGATTGCGTTGTCTACTATTTGTGTGGCTATCTCGAACACACTTTTTTGAAACCTCAGAAGTACACTGCATGCATCAGCGAAATCCAGTCGTCAGGTAAAGAGTGCCCAGAAGCTAAAATGTTTCGAAATGTCGAAACTAAAATCTCCAATCTAGTGCAAGAAAACAGCCTCTGCGTGCACACCTTCTGAGACATCCTGGATTCACTCCAAAGCTGCAGTACACAAGGAGTGGGATGCAGTACTCTCAAGAACACTTTGACTGCAGAAATGTTGCAATCCTGTATATTGTGCTGTGAATTCATGTCACTTCGAAGAATGCATGTGAACAGCTGACTGCCTGTGGAGCTATATTACTTATGTGAGAAAGAAAGTGAAGTTGATGTAAAGTGTGAATTGACTCCATTGGCGAATAAACACATCATTATTGGCATTTGAAGCTTCATTAAATAGACCTTACTAGAATTACAATACTGTCGGCATTTTGTGTATTGGAGTGTTCTCTATTTTTTCTTTATTGCTTCCTCCTGCACTCTACATACCTCTTTCGTAGCTGGTGGGAAAATTTTAATGAAAAGCCAAGAGGAGTGCAGAGGAGTGCGTACGTGAGGCATCTTCAGATAAAATGTGCCGTTAATGTTAGGTATGTCAGCAGTGAGGTGTGCTTAATGACATGAAGCACTGCACCATCGTGGCACTCAGCCATACAAGACTAGCAGTGCGGCCTTTGTATTCCCATTATAATGATCATGTGGTAGGATGGTTTGTACATATATTCTCAAGCTTAATTTATACCATGGTTTAAACAAGCATATATGATTACTATAGGCTCGTCTGCTAGAATAGTGCAGTTGCGCCGCGGAATCGACCCAAGAAATAGGCACGGATGAGCCCTCTTGAATGCAACAACTAATCCAATATTGCGTAGGGACTGTCACAGCTTTTATTTATGAGCAAGTGGTATTCAATTACATTTCTCTAGCAGCTTTAGCGAAATTTCATTGATGCAAAAATGGCTTGCTTCTGCTTGTCAACATGGAGAAGTAGCAGACGACCCCCTGTCGCCAATCCTAACGCGACCGCAGCGCCACCTCTGTGCCCGCTGACTCGCCGTGGCGACCGCGCACACTTACCCAACTGACCTAATCTAAGAACGTTGGAGCGAACTAAGCGGCGCCTCGAAAGATGGAGAGCTGCAATTCTGGGGAGGTGATCCGGGTGAAGCCTACAGAAGTATGCAAAGTGAGCTGCTCCCCCATAATTTGACCCTGCCCTACCCCCTTCCCTCTCCCTCTTTTTCCCTCTTCTTTTTTTTCATTGCCAGGCCGCTGTAAATGTTGCGACCCGTTACAAAGAGAAAGGCACCACGTTATCATCATCATCGTGCAGTGCTACAAAATGGACACGCGCCCCTTCTGAAACCTCCACTCCCACTGTTCCAGCAGCCCTCCTCCTCTCTGAACTCTGAGTAGACGAAGTATCAAGTTGCGTCTGGCTCTCCAGCTCCCCTCCTGCTTGTCGGCTGCCCCGTCTCTAAACACTCTACTCTCTGTACTTTCATGCAACCACATCCATTTCTGTGTACCCCGTGCTTAATAAACCCAGTTAACCCCCGTTCAGTGTTCAGTGTTCTATCATCCACTATACAAGACATAACAAAGCATGGTGCCAGAAGTGAACTAGTAGTTCTAACGTCAGCGCATCAGAGATGGAGACGATTCCTACACCTGCGAAATTCAACTCCCGAAGAAATGCTTCAGAACAATGGCAAGCCTTCAAGCAGAGCTTCATGCTCTACCTCAAAGCAACCAACGCAGCGAGAGCAGTATCTGACCGGCAAGTAGCACTTTTTTTGACCGTCAGTGGTTCTTCACTGCTTGATGTCTACAACACTTTGGACTTCGGGTAACTGACTGAGGAAAGACCAAACCCAGAATTTAAATATGCATATGTGATCAGCCTCAGACATTCTCAAGTCAGAAGATCCGGCCCTAGAGAAGGCTGAAAAGGTGTGTCGAGCACACGAAGCAACGACAATTCAAATGAAAGCATTTAAAGAGGGTACTCCATCAAGCAGCAAGACCGTGCATGCAGTGAAGAAATTCGTCCATCGCACCAATGCCAACTCGAAAAGCGCAAAAAGGAAAACCACAAAAATCTAACATAACAAGATGCAGGTGTTGCGGTGGTAGCCACGAGTGCAAAAGAGAAGCATGCCCAGTTTGGAAACAAACATGCAACAAGTGCGAGAAATGAAATCACTTCGTGGCAGTTTGTAAAAGCAGCAAGGTAGTTGCTGGCCTGGCAGCAGATAGCGAGGATGAAAACATGCTGGCAGTTCAAAGCCACAAACTAAATTCAGTCCACAGGTTTCCGAGAGTGAACAGAACACAAGTAAATTTTAAGTAGGTAGCGGTGCAGCTGTTGACGTCATCCCAGCTAGACATGTCACGCTACAGCAAATACAACAGTGCACAACAATTTTGCGAACGCGGAATGGAAGCAAGGTTAACTGTTCAGCAAAGGTGGAACTAGAAGTTACAACCGCTAACGGACAGAGACATTCTGTAGAATTTGTAGTGGTTAAAGATGACCTCACTCCTCTGATCGGAAGAACGACAGCCGAGAAAATGGGTCTGATAACCATAGACTACAACCTCGTGGCTGGAATCAATGAAATTCCAGAAGAAAATTTCACTCATATCATAGTGGAAAAATACCCAGATGATTTTGGAGACACTCTGGAGCACTACCGGGAAAAGTACACTTGGTGACTAAGCCAAATACACTTACGAAGGTGATAGCAGGTTGCAGAGTGCCTGTCAGCATTGAACCACAATTATAACAAACATTGGCGAGCCTGGAAGAAAGAGGTATCACTAAAAGAGTAGCGGAGCCAATGCAGTGGTTGAGCAGAATGGATGTTGTAGAAACTCCCAAGTTCAGCGAGCTTAAATTTGCTTGCTGGCAACCATAGACATCCAGAACTGTTATTGGGCAATTGCACTGCAATAAACATCAGTCTTTGTCCTCGTTCAAGAGTACTGTGTATTGTCATTTTCATCTCCATGAGTTTCTATAGTTGTTGCAACCAAGAAAAATTGTGAAATGCGAATATTCAGAGACCCACAAGCACTGAACAAGACACATTGCCCATCCTCGATGATGTGCTGCCCAACCTTGCCAAAGCAAAAATCTTCTCAAAGCTAGACTTGCAAGAAGGTTACTGGGAATGTTCTCTGGATGATGAGTCTAGCTTTATGACCACATTTCAAACATCAAAAAGTTGTTATCGATGGCTCTGCCTGCCGTTTAGACTTGCAGTAGGTAGCGAAATTTTCCAGCAGACGTCAAGAGGCATTTGAAGGACTTAGCAGAGTTATCTGCATTGCAGACATTATTGTCTTTGTAGTGGGCGAAAATGAAAAATATGCTGTCGAAGATCATGACATGAAATTAGAGTCTACTCCAGAGACACCGACAAATTAGAATTCATCTCGACAAAAAAAAACTGAGCTTAGAGCCTCGTCAACTGTCAACTGACAAAAGAAAGACTAAACGTTGATCCGAATGAAGTCAAGGCAATTGAACAAATGCCAAAGCCAGTCAATGTCCAGGGAATACAATGGTTCGGCGGGATGATCAACTACCTCTCCAGATTCTCGCCAAAATTTCGCGTGTATTAGAGCCATTGAGAAAACTCAGTGTCAAGGATTAACCATGGCAGTGGGGAAAACTGCAAGAAGCACTTCAAAGTCTAAAGACACTGTGGTAAGAGCTCCAATTCTGGCCTACTTCGACTCATGAAAGGAGTCAGTAATTCAATGTCACACAAGCGGTCTTGGATTTGGAGCAGCTCTTCTTCAAGATGGACAGCCAACTCTTTGAACTCTGAGCAGACGCATTATCAAGTTCCGTCTGGCTCTCCGGCTTCTCTCCTGCTCGTCGGTCGCCCCGTCTCTTAACATTCTACTCTCTGTACCTGCATGTAACCACACCCATTCCTGGGTACCCCATGCTTAAAAAACTCAGTTAACCCCCGTTGACAAAAGTCCAGTGTTCTATCGTCCACTACACGCTCCTGACACTGCCCAGGCGGTGCGTTGGAGCAGCGATCGTCAGTGCCTCTTGCGGCACTTTCAGTCAAAACTGACACTGATGGACCGCGCTACTCAGGCTGCCGACACAGATGTGCCAATGTGGTCGCATGTTCATACTTGTTTTAAAACGAACAAATGGCACAAGTTTTGCTCTGTGGTTTCAAACCAATCTCAAAATTAAGAGTGTCAGATACACCCTGCCATTCGTCGTAAAGGGGAAAAGCTCTACACTGCTGGGCACGTTCACAGCGTGAAAGAAGTCGCCAGTGTGACTGTGCTGGTGAAGTGTCACTCCCAGCAAGGCCAACACAACTACAGCGTACCTCTGGACGTGAGTACACTCAACTATCATATTATGCTTTGATCAAGCAGCTCAATTGAGTGTGCTGTATTTGATTTACTGTAGACAAAACGTGTTCTTCCGTGGTGCTATTTTGACATGCTTGCAAAGCCTCATTAGCCACAGATGATAGGCTGCATACCTTTTTGAACTACTAAAAGGCTCTTTTAAACAGCTTGCACAAAATTGTATTAGGCTGCTTTGTTCTGCAGTATTTTGTTTACAACTGCCGAGGCACCACCACCACCTTGGGCCGCTCCGGCCGCCAAGACTCGGTTGACCGTTTCCAGCAACCTGAACCCAAGCAGAGCCGCACCGCGTGAAGTGCTCAGCGACTCACGCAAGCCAGAACACCTGCAGCCACCATGCAGTACGCTTCGCACAGCAGAATAAATAGCTCTGAATGATATGGAGAATTTACAAAAATATGTAAGTCAGCTTCCCGGCAAGACTCTTTCTCGACCAAACACTCTAGTCTACTGACTACAACACTTTCTAGTGTGATCCTCCAGTAAGGGAGCGCGAGCACGAAACCATTTTAAAGATTCCTTTGACATTATCATGTCATCACAGTTCCCCCAACCCCACCATGGACAGGAAATGTATTCTCGCCATGCAAGAGCTTTGACTAGTGCCTAGCGTTCGCAGATTAGAGGGGTTTGGAGGAAGTGTCAAATTGGAGCCGTACTTTGCTTTACTAGTCCGTGATGGAAAGTCTTTTGGTCGGAATTACTTTTCTCGTGCATGCGCGAAATTTCGCAGATTGATGATTGATTGACCACAAGAGCGAGATATATAGCCAAGGTAATCATACTGAGTGTTTTCATGCCACTTAGTTTCAATACATACCCTGCTTATGATGACATCGCAGCATTGATCCCTTACGCTACTTAATGTACAGTCCAGCCCACTTATAACAGCCGCAGATATAACGAACGCTCGCTTAGTACGAACGAGGGCGGTGCTACCGTCAAAATATATATTGGGGCAATGGCACGGTGTCTCACATAGAACGAACTGTTGTGGCCTCAACACTCGTTTAGAGCGAACGCGAAGCTGTCGGGCCCCTGTAGTTGACCGAGCCGGCGGTGTTTGGTGCGGTTTCGCTGGACTGCGAACCCGCGGCAGGCGAATTTCGCGCACTTTGTGTTCCCCTGACACGACGCGAACACAGAGCGCACAAAGCGTCCCCCGGCGCTCCTTTGCGGGTAAAATAAAGTAAAAAAATAAAAAGCGCGCGTTGAAAAATGAAAACGAAAAAGCGCGCGCACGCGCGGAGACGAAAGAGAAAGTGGCGCCGCCCGCGTCGCTGTGATGCATCCATGTGATCTGCGTCGGCCAATCCGAAAAATCAGGCGTCTGCTCTACCGGCTCAAACCGGTTCTCCATTTGTTGCTCCGTTGCCACCCCGCGCTGAGGGCATTGCGCTGTCGATTCTTTCTGTACGATGGCACTGCATCGACATCGTTGCCGCATCCGTGCCTTTCCCAGATCGGGGAGTTGAAGCCTGCCTCAGCGCGCGAGCCCAAGAACTTGACTTGCGCCTGGTGCGATGGAGGACTGTATGTACGCCGACCTCTTCAGGTGCTAAAAGGAAAGCTGTCGACATCACAACGAAGATGGCCATTGTTTATGAACTTGCTCAAGGTGCAAAAAACTGCGAACTGGTCAAGAAGTATGGACTGTCGAAATCGACCATTTCAACCATTGCTAAGGGCAAGGAAAAGATTCTTGGTGCTACCGTGAATGCCGACCCGACGACTAGAAAGCGCCTTCGGAAGGCGACCTACGCGGACGTTGAGGACGCACTGCTGAAGTGGTTCGCTGACGCGCGGTCTCGCAACGTTCCGATCAGTGGACCGCCGATGCTCTCCAAGGCTAAAGACTTCGCCTTCCTTCTGGACTTTCCCTATTTCAGCCCAGGCAATGGATGGCTCCACCGGTTTAAGGCTCGCCACGGAATTGTTTTCAAGGCGGTCGTCGGCGAGGCCGCGTCTGTGAACGACGAGGACGTAGATGCGTGGCTTTCCGACAACCTCCCAACAATCACGAGCTATGCTCCACGGGACGTTTACAATGCCGACGAGACTGCGTTGTTTTATCAGATGTTGCCATCTAAAACGCATGCCTTGAAAGGCGACAAGTGCGCAGGAGGGAAGAACAGCAAGTTGCGCATAACCGTTCTTCTGTGTGTCAATATGGACGGCAGTGACCGGCGGCTGCCTTTTGTCATTGGCAAGTCACGTAAGCCGCGATGCTTTGGAATCTACGTGCCCGTACGCTACAGGAACAATACAAAAGCCTGGATGAGTCGTGACTTATTTGCCGAGTGGCTTGTCGAGTTCGACCGCGACATGGCATGAAAAAACAGGAAGGTCCTGCTCGTGCTGGATAACTGTGCGGCGCACCATGTGCAGCCTTCCTTGAGTGCGGTAACAGTGCTCTTCTTGCTTCCCAGTGCAACCTGCGAAATTCAGCCGCTGGATATGGGCATCATTCATGCGTTCAAGGTGTGCTACCGGCGGCGCGTCATCCAACGCTTGTTGATGGCGATTGATGCTGCCATGCCAGTTCGCATCAGCTTGCTTGCCGCCGTGGACATGTTGAAAGCGGCGTGGATGGAACTCACTGCGGAGTGCATAGAAAATTGCTTCCGCAAGGCGGGTTTTATGGGCCCAGGCACCGAGGACGCCATAGATCACCCACCGGAAGGCCGGTCGCACGAGGTCTTGTGGCAACGCGTCGTTGACACGCAGCTGGCCGGACCTGACGTTGCCTGGGACGATTTCGTTTCTGCTGATGGCGACGCCAACATTGCGGAGCCAAGCACTGACGAAGCTATTGTGCGTGAAGTGCGAGCCCTTCCTGACTGCCCAGAGACCGACGAGGCTGATGACGAGGATGCTGCTCTACCGCCGGTTGCTGTGAACGCTTCAACCGCGATCGGTTACATCGCGTCGCTTAAGGAACTCGTGTGCAGCAGAGGCCTTCGCGATGAACATATTACCGCGCTGGAAAAATTAGAAACGGCAGTGATGCGATCAGCTTTGAAGAAGCAGACATGCATCACGGACTTTTTTCAAAAATAAAGTGAACTTTCGTCTCGCTTGCTCTTTTTTCCCGTATTATAAGTAGTCCACTTAGTACGAACTTTGGATACAACGAACAAATGCCACGTGACGATCAAGTTCGTTATATGTGGGCTGGACTGCTCAGCCATATGCTCAGCCATATGCACACATACAGTTATCTGCGTCTACTATGGGTGTGTCTAATTCCCATGAAAATTAGGGGCACAGATTGCTTACAATTTTAGCGACACTGAAATGTAAAACTAATATTTCAGAGTATATGACAAAACATAGATGTTAAATATTAATCTGGCTTACTGCAGTATGACCTGGCTCATTCCACACGGAAGCTTTGACACATAAGACAGTATGATTAAGTTAAGCAACGAGGCATGCATCAGTGACATGCATCGTGCTCCAAATTTAGTAATGCATTAAAACGTGCATATAGGAATTCATCCTCAATAGGCAAATCACAATTAATTGCTTTGGAAGACCATTACGAACAATGGATTTGTGCCCTAGTCAATGCGCATGATAAAGAGCGGTGTGCAAGCTTCATACATATTTTTTTGTGAAGGCAATGCTTCACGGCGAAGTTACAAAATTTACTTCTCGCAGCTGAACAAGGCCGTCCATGCCTTCAGTGGTGGAAGCTGCACTTGTCGATACGGGGCCTCGGGGAACTGCAAACACTGTGCAGCAGTTGCGATATATATCAACGAATGTGAGGACATGTCCTCAACAACACTGGGGGCGGCCACCAAAGATGTCATTTGTTAATGACAAGGCATCTATTGAAGAGCTTTTTGGCGGTAAGAAAATTTACGACAGCATACGCATATGTGTATTGCCTCTTTAACGATGTTGATTTTGTAAGCAGCCATTCAGTACTTTCCAAATGTGCACAAATTGTTTCTTGACAGACAGTGAAGGAGTATCGCGTGGGCTATAATCAATGCTAATGTACTCTATGTTATTTTGTGTGCTTTGTTTCAGAAAATACCCATCCATACGTTGCAGGAAAAGAACCCACAATGCTGGAGCCAGAATATGCGACAAATCGCCTTCCTTAATTGAGGTGTGACATGAACACAATTATTAGAGAAGTTAGTCATAACATGCACAATGAAACTGTTGACAGAAGTGTTGCCAATGTAAAAGAGCCCATGGCCAAGCTTCAAGGGCTCCTTGAACCACATAGAGGTGCATACCACTACTTGGAAGTTGTAGTAAAACGCAAGGATTATAGAGCAGGTTACTATCAAAGGAGTCAGCCAAATACTCTGAGAAAAACGTGAAGTGCCAGGACACACGTCACCTATGTGCACTTACAAAGGGCCAGTCCATGAACCTAAGGTAAGTGATTCAGGTGGTGTGCCAATTTGTCAGTTGGAGTCAACATTACTCTTGATACTTATGACCTACAGGTGGCACCGAGAATGATGAGTGCGCATAATGTGTTCTATGGCACACACAATACTCAGAACGAGAAAGGCCCCTGCCAACTTGGTAAATACCCTACTGAGAGCAACAAGCTTTTCATCGGAAGCCACAACATGTGGTACACCTTCCAAAATGTGTGTAAGGCTTCACTTACAAGTTATTTCTCTTTCAGGCACAAAGATAGAATCACTTGCCTGGAAGGAGTTTGAAGATAAAGTTTCCGTACAGGTTATAGAAGTACCACACGATATCCTTCTTTGAATCATTAATGAAGCAGATCAGTATAATTAAAATAGGAGATACAATTACCACAGTGGTACCTTTATCTTTTACATTAGTATTTACCCATTTTACCTTTAATCAAGAAACTATTAAGTGTCTGAAACAGTGCGTGCTTACAGATACGTCGTCTTTTTCAGATTGGATTGGTGCTGCACTCTCTGCAGCCGTGGCTTGCTGGCAGCCCAGATGGCCTCTTTCTATCCTACCAGAAGCCCTGTATTCTTGAGATAAAGTGCCCATTCTCAAGAAAAGACAACATCATCATAGATGACCGGTTGGAACGCTCATTTGTGCCATCCATAAAATATGTACATGTAGATGGTAGACTGGCCCTCCTAAAAGGTCATAAGTATCACACGCAAATGTAGCTGCTAATGTACGGGTGCAATGTTCCGAGGTGCTAGTCTTTTTGTTTATTCAAGTAAGCAAAGCATAATAATTGATATTGAAAGAGACAATAGCTTCCTGTGTGCATCAGTGTGAGTACTAGAGGAATTTTACTTTGCTTGGTTACTGCCAGCATTTGCTAGATGGCGGCGAGTGCAGTTTTTGTAACGTGTATAAATTTTTAATGTGTTAGATTTAAGGATTGGACCTCGTCGGAAAAGCCACACTTCCGGTCAAATTCAAAGAACAAGACTTCCAGCTGCCAATACTCGTAAGAAACGAAGGTAGCACGCTTTTGGGTCGTGATTGGTTCAAGGTCTTGTACATTAATGTCACTGAGCTTCACAGCATCGAACAAAACACAGAAGCCCTTATCAAAAAGCTTCCGGATGTTTTTGGCGAAACATTTCCAGGCGCTGCTCTGCCACCACTACACATCGAGCTGAAGGGGGACGCCCAGCCCAATTTTTTTAAAATGCCGCAGCATTCCGTTCGCGCTCAAGGATGACGTCATCTTAGAACTGGAAAAACTGGAACGTCAAGGTGTGCTGCAAGCGACGCAGTACTCAGAATGGGCCACCCCTGTGGTCATCGTCCGTAAAAAGGATGGGTCATTAAGAACTATCAAAGTACAGTAAACCAAGTGGTAAGGAACAACATTTATCCTTTACCTACCAGCAAGGCACTTTTCGCAAAGTTCGGGAAAGGCCGTATTTTTTCTAAAATTGACTTGACGCAAGCGTACCAGCAACTTGCAGTTGATGACGCTACAGCAGAAGTGCTCATGATAAATACAGTAAAGGGCTTGTACAAAGTGCAATGTTTGCCGTTCGGTGTGTCGGTAGCACCCGGATTATTTCAAAGAGCAACTGATAGTGTTTGCAGGTCTATGCCAGGTAGCGGCATACCTCGACGACATCCTTGTGTCCAGCGAAACGGCAGAGGAGCACCACAAAGTCCTCATGCAGGTTCTCAACCGACTGTCAAAAGCGGGACTGCGTATACAAGGCAACAAGTGTCAGTTCTTCAAAGAGAGCCTGGAGTACTTGGGACACCGGATAGATGCAAATGGCATCTACCCGTCAAAGGCTAAAGTCGAGGCGATTCACAAAGCACCTGCACCAAAGAACAACAAGGAGCTCCAAGCTTTTCTAGGTATGGTGAATTACTACAATCGCTTCCTAAAGGGTCAGTCTGAAGTTGCAGAAGTGCTTATACCGTCTACTGGACAGCGACAGTACATGGAAATGGGGTGCAGAGCAGCAACTAGCTTTCGAAAGACTAAAGGCGTTGCTGACATCCAAGTCACTTTTAGTGCATTTCAACCCTGATGCACCCTCAATTCTGTCTTCTGATGCATCACCCGTGGGTGTGGGAGCTGCATTAGCTCACCTTAGCATAAGCTCACCATGCTTATGCGTCAAGAACACTCACTAAGGCGGAACGTAATTAAGCCCAGATTGACCGCGAGGCTCTAGCTATTGTCTATGGTGTCCGTCAATTTCATCAGTATCTCTGTGGGCGAGAATTCAGTATCTTGACAGATCATAAGCCACTACTCGGTATCTTTCAACGAGACAAGCAGATTCCCGTTGCTTTGTCACCGCGCATGTTGCGGTGGTCTTTGTTGTTATCTGCTTACGAATACAAATTGGAGTATAGAAGGATGCAAGATCACGCAAACGCTGACTGTCTAAGCAGGCTACCGATACCCGGTGACAGGAGGGACATCGAGCCTCCTGGCGACGTCTTTTTGTTGGAAGCAGTGGAGTACCCTCCTGTGAGTGCAGCAGACGTCGCATCAGCCACTATGCGTGATCCTAGCCTGTTGCGGGTGAAGAAATGGGTCACAACTGGCTGGCGAGAACAAGGTGTGCCCCCAGAATATGCTGCCTATCATGTGAGGCATGGAGAGCTGTCTATTCACCGTGACTGCCTTCTGTGGGGTAATAGGGTCATTCTGCCAGAAGAACTGAGAGAAAATGTCCTCGCCATTGTGCATGCGAATCACCCTGGCATAACGGCCATGAAAGCTCTGGCAAGGGCATATGTGTGGTGGCCGACGATCGATGCACAGATTGAAGATTTCGTGTGTCATTGCAAACTCTGTCAAGAGAACAGGCAAAGCGAACCTAAAACGCCTGTGCATTTTTGGACGAAACCCGAAAAACCGTGGTGCAGAATTCACATAGATTTTGCAGGGCCAGTTAAGGGCATTTTCTTTTTTGTTGTCGTGGACGCGCTATCAAACTGGGCCGAGATCGAGATAATGCCATCGCTTCATTCCTCAGCTGTGATCGAAAACCTGCGAAGAGTGTTTGCTTCATACGGATTGCCGGAGTTAGTTGTTTCTGATAACGGCACAGCCTTCTCGAGCAACAAAATGCGATCTTTCTTGAACAAAAATGGCGTACGCTACATGTATAGTACCGCCATACCATCCCGTAAGCAACGAAAGGGCTGAATGCATGGTTCGCGAGCTAAAGTATGCGCTCCGAAAGCAGGGCCAGGGCACAGTGGCGTGTAAAGTTTCTCGTTTTTTTATTCAAGCAGCACTCCACGCCCCACTCGGAAACCGGGAAGACGCCAGCAGAACTCATGCTGGGCAGGAGCTTCCGCTCTGTCTTGTCGAGACTGCACCCCGACACAAAAGGCGCTGGATGTACCAAGCCGCCATCCTCGAGGGAGTTTCTACAAGGTGACCCTGTGTATGTGAGGAACTTGTCTCGTGGTCCGAAGTGGCTGGTCGCACGGATACTGAGTCACTTGGGCGACGTCGTGTACAAAGTACAGACTTCCAATGGTTCAGTACACCGACGTCATCGCAAGCACATGCGGAGAGCATGGGATGCTGTACCGATAGTCGCTTTAGCTAACCCCAGCTTCAAGCTTCCAGCGACTGAAACAGCAGTGCAGAGATCGCCTATCCTTCCAGCAATGCAAACTGCAGTAAAGAGATCGCCTAGTCCAGAAGTTCTGCAAGCATGCCGTAGGTCTACTTGTGTACGCCGACCAGTGCTTCGTTATGGCTCTGACTACTAGGTGGGAAGGGATGTGATAACAGAGCGACGTGAATGAGTTGGCTATCTTGTGCGCATGTCTTGCATGTTTAAGCCCATCGCACGTGTGCCGATAAGCGATGCACTGCGCCTGCATAAACCCTTGTTTTTCGTGCAACAAAGAAATCTTGCAAAAGCTGCTGCTGCGTCCACATCGGTTATTACAGCCATAATATCATAAATGCACCCGAGTCACTACAGAATCGTGTAACTAGGTTTATTCATTCGTCATATTCATATATCACCATTTCACCGTTGAAAGCAGAATCTGGCTTGGCAACGGCTTCTTTCCGTTGACAGATAGCCAGCCTCTATCTCTTCCGTTTATTTCTTTTACAGCTTCTTTAATCACCTACTGTACATCGTGCCCCCTTTATAAATATCTCATCGCACTGGTCATCTGCTTCAAGTTGCACGTGCATGTGCCCGTACCACCACTTTTCAAGCATCACTTTTAAGAGCGCTAGCTCTTACTCATCACGTTTCTCAATTTTTGGGGGGTCTGCTAGCACCTCCCTTCGGCGTGCAAAGTTCAGTCTGAGGAATTCAAGATGGCGGCCCCATAGTAAACGATATAGCAACCGATATAGCAATATAGCAATTGATAGGTGACATCATTAGTATAACAAATTGGTGATTGATTGGTGACGTCACTGATATGTCTAAGATGACTGCCAATTGATGACGTCACCAATAATCTAAACTGGCGGCCCCCATAGCAAACCAATAGCAACCCAATTGGTGACGTCACGTGACTGTGACATCATAACCCAAGATGGTGACCAAATTCTGTGGCCAGTGATGACGTCGCAATCCACAATGGCGGATAGAAGTGCAACGACGTGATTATGACGTCATAATTTTGGAAACTAAAATCTAAAATGGCGGGTAAATTCTGGTGCCAATGATGACGTCATAATCTAATACGGCAGCTAGAAGTGAAACCACGTGATTATGACGTCGTAATAAAAAATTGTGGCGTAGTTCAGAAATCTGAAATCGAAGATGGCGGTCAAATTCGGGTGCCAATGATGATATAACGGTCCAATATGACGGACAGAGGTGGAACCATGTGATTATGACGTCATTGGATGAAATGGCGCCATAGTTTCAGTTTTCCAAATCCAAGGTGGCAGCTCTTGGTGTGACGTCATAGCCAAGATGGCGGCCACTAAAATTGGTTCTGCCTGTACTCCCCAAGACAGCAGAGCGACCGAGAACACAAGCGAGCTCGCATTTGCGGAAGAAACCAAAAAATGCGCCACTCGTCTCAAGAAACGGTACAAGGAATGCCGAAGGAAGCAGAATCGGAATGTCGCGACCACTACGATCTCGGCGGTTGCATCTTCGGAGTCTCAAAATTTTGGCCATGAACAGTGAAAGCATGCATTCTCATCAAGTGCGACTGTCAACGTGCACCTTGGCCTTTGCAAGATTTTAGAGAGACATTGTGGACAATCCCCTGGGATACGTATGCTATGTGTGCGACAGAATTTGGTTTATGCGGGACTTGTCGACTGTGACCATGATCCCCGTTCTCTGCCAGGCATTTCCAAGCGTTTCTTCTGAATACTTGCAGAGCCAAAGTGTATGCCGCACCTGCTCCTGCCAGTTCCTGATTAAGCAAAAGATTCCCCTCTACAGCGTCACCAACGGATACTTCTATCCACCCATGCCACCCCCGACTTACCGCCATTGAATGATGTGGCCAAAAGGCTCTTGTCACTGTAGATTCCTTTCGTCCAAAACAGGCACCTGATGAATTGGCGGAACGGCCAATATGGAATCAAAGGGCGTATTGTCAACATTCCCGTGGATACCGACGAAATGCTGATTCTCTTGCCAAAGGAGTTGGGAGCAGACAGGGTCATTTTCGTAAACATCAAACGGCATAAATGCTCTAAAACGTACTTGGCAAACCATGTCAGCAAGTCTATCCTGGATCCATGGGTGTACGTACTCAGAAAGTCTCTGTTGTACAAACACTACAACATTAAGATTGATTCTGCCATGATAGACTGTGTTTGTCTGTCAGCACTTGAAAACGAGACCGATGCATTTCGCAAGTTGGTGGAGGGATGCCCGAACAAACTTTATCTCGGAGATCTGGTCACTGCCAGCATACCATGGTCTTATGACGATGACATAACTTTGACCATGGCTCCTGGCGAAGGCAGACGTCCTGTGAGTATTCTCTACGACACACATGCGAAGGAACTCTTGTTCCCCCAAATGTATGTTGGTCAGCCACACGACATAAAAGCGGAGGCCCATCCCAGCCCCTTCACGATAGCCTCGAGTGAAATCCGCAGGCCCGACTGCAGAAGTGCACTGCTGCTGATGCACATTTTATATATGGCCATGAAGGTTATGAAATATCAGGTTGCAAATACCGCGAACGTGGCTTTCCGTAACAAAGGTGTACTGGCCGGCCTTATTCGTGGAGACGTTGAAGATAAGGAAAAGGTCAAGCATCTCATGGACAATGATCTGGGTTTCCTGAACAGAATCCCAAACACCATGACTTACTGGCATCAGAAGAAGTGCGAACTCTTTGGCATGATACGCCAGCTGCGAAAACCCACTGTGTTTCTTACCCTGTCTGCCTCGGAGCTCGCATGGCCGCATTTGCTGGAGCTCCTCAAGAGGCTGAAGGTGCGTCCTGTGGATGTGGGCATTAACAAAGAGGAAATGGCTTCCCGACACGTGGCCACGTTGGTGAATGAAGACCCGACTGCCGGCGTCCCATATTTTTACAACATGGTCAGTTATAATGAGCATACTATCAAACTACAAGATAAACCCCTTCAAGCCTTACTACGTGGTGGAAAGCTTCAAGAGGATAGAGTACCAGCACAGCGGCAGTGCACACGCTCATTTCCTCTTGTGGTTAAACGATGCCCCCAATGAGACGGTCGAAAACAAGGGTATACCCGAAACGGTGGAGATGGCCCTCCACCTCTTGTCACTCAACCACGTGGCTATGCACAGACATAGAAGTCAAATCCACCAACACAAGCATACGGGCTATAAGAGGAGCAAAACAAAATATCACTTTAACTTCCCAATGTGCCCGGTGAATCGCTCTGTCATAGTTATTTTATTGCCAGTCCCCGACAAAGATGCTCCAGAAGAAGAGCAGAAGCGTTACAACTTCCTGCGCAAAGCAGGAGACACACGGTTCGATTTGGCATCCGATCCGACGTGCGGCGCACCAAATCGACGTCATATCCAGCAGTTATCATCGCATCAGAAAGCTCGATTGGACATTGGGCATGTGACTGCCCGGCCAGTTTTTCGTCGTCCGATGGCCGGATCGTCAGAAGGCGACAGCAATGACAGCACAGATGGTATAAACGTCACGGTGACGTAGCCACCTGGGATTGGGAAGGTGGCCATAGCAGGGTTTTAGTGAGGTTCGATGGGACAGAAGCACATGAACGAGTAAACGAGTGAATAAACTTTTATTGGGTGCAGCAAAACACGTAAAATGCGCACCTGGCTAAGATGAATGCAATATTGAATGAGCTCCTCATATCGCTGGTTCAATGTGAACCAGTGGAATAGTGGAAGTGCAACAATAGTGGAAGCGCTAGGCCTCATCATGTCACAAGGTACTATGTAGCCGAGTTATTTTTGAGCGCAGTGTCCTCGTGTACTGTATTACATGGCGCATTTGTTTGTTTTCACTGTATTTGTGTACCATGTTGTCTAGTGCAAGCAAAACACGCGATTTGTTTCATTCAAATCGTTAGCTTCCTCATTCCTGGTAGCTCACGCCAACTCGAAAAAAAGAAAACACTGTACGCGGTATACGAAAGAGCAAGAAAAAAAAAATACATTTCAATCAGTGAGCATGCAAGATGTTGCGCATGACAAGGTTGCATGCGTCCGGGCTACTTGTTTGGAGATGAACGCATTGATCAGTCTCCTTTGCGTAGGGAAGGCTGAATGCTGCGCACGCCTAATTGTTTTAGACAAGAAGCAAGTTGCATGCAACACGATTGTGAAAAACGGAAGGAAACAGGACAAACAATATCAGGGATTCTTTGCGTGAATGACATGCCTCTCTAATTATGTGCAGTTGGGCAGTCTTTCACAATGCTTCATTCGCTAAGTTTTCGGCGTCTCTACGTAAGGTTGCGCTATTCTAATTCGCAAGTGCGCTAATAAGCAATAGTGTTAGCTATGTATATACCTGACAAAAGGGCATGCTTCATGTGACCACACTTTCCACATTGTTCTTTAAGTTGCACCAAATTTTGTACTCAAAATCTTTGAACTTGATTCCTTCAGTGTGCACAAATAATCAAAATTCATTGATGGTTGCAGTACTCAATCATATGCAGTGGTGAACTTTTTCAGAGAACATTGACCTGATTGTGCGCCGCTGGCGGAAACCTGCACGATACATTTGGAAAGAAGATAAAATAGTTAGCAAAAAAGAGCAGAGCTGGAACGGGAGAAGCTGTTTCCAAATGAAAATATTTCGACCTCATGGTGTTTTTGAAGGACCATTGTACAGCCATGTCCGTATTTTTTAAGTTCCTGTTCTGCATGAAATACTATCTTGCAAGGGGTTTTGAATGCAGACTACCAATTTATACGGTTGTGCAGCATGTGAGTGAGCAAGAGGTACACTGTTAGAAATTGTGAAGCCACAGCAGTCACTGTTAATAACACTTGTCGTTGGGCTAGTTGGTGCATGCTTCTTAACAACAAAAATGATGCAACATACCAAGGAAGACGAGTGAAAGGAAAGAGCGTCTACTATCCTCAATCATGTAAAGAGTTCATACCCTATGATGTGGCCCACTAAACAGTCATTACGCGAGGTATTGCGTCTGTGGTTTTGGAAGGCGCACTGGTGAGATCTTGCCCTCACAGGATGGCAGAGAGCTTTGACAGGTCAACTGGCTTTACTCAGCTGGGTATTCTCGCTCCGTCGTAGGTGCAGTAGCTGAAACCTTCCTTCAAAAATTGAAAAAAGAAGGAACGGCATTGGATGAAAAAAAAGGCCAATAGTTGTACCTTACGTACATAAAGTTGCGCATGACCTTCAGAAGGTAGCTAATAGGTACAAGGTACCTCTGGTCTTCTCTGCACCAAGGAAGCTGTTGGGCCTGTGCCTGCGGATTTCAAAAGCACTCGACCCATCTACATGTGGTAAGAGGCATGCAAGGCCCCAAATGACCTGTGCGGCGGGTGTGGTTTACGAAATTCCACTCAGCCGCGGGCAAGGTTTACATCGGCCAAACGGGGCAATATGTTAATAATAAAGCTCAACAACATGAACTTTTCTTTAAGAATAACCACTCAGGACATTTACCTGTGCACTATGAATCCTGTCATTGTAAGGCAAGATTTAAAAGGATCGACATTCTTGGCAGAAGCAACGAGGTGCTGGCATGAGAAATGTTGGATCCATACAACATAAAAAAAAAGATATCTGTATTAGTTATAAGTCAGTAGTGTTGCACAGTGCTGAGCTTGAATTCTTTAGAAGCTTTTCAAACTAGCACATGTCTGATATTGACAAATTTATGGTGGTATGATGCGCGGATCCTTGCTGTGCATGTAAGGCATGGATATATATTCTGATGTTTTCAAGGAGTAAAGCTAGTTTCAAGTGACACTCTTTCCTTTCACCTGCCTTGGTGTGTTGCGTCATTTTCATTGTGAGAAGCAGTGAATGTGCCTTTGAATGCTTTCAGTACACACAGGTAATCAATAAATGCTTTTGTTCTGCTTTCAAACGACATCGTGCATCAGAGCACAACAAAGATATACAGGAGATCCACAGAAATTTCTCCACCAGGTAGCAGAACATAATGGAAAGCAGACACTGTAGGAATAGCTGACAATTTCTGGTCAAGTTGGCCAGAAAACAGGTACCTGAACCTTCCATTAAGAAAACATTGTGTGTCTGAATGGATGTTTCCATTGTTCAAGCTGTAGTGATTGTAATGCACTTCATGTTTGAAAGTCTCAACTCTCTACTCGGATAGCAAAAACTTATTCATGTTGAGGTTATGGAATATTCTTAGGCCTGTTTTTCCCCTTCTTGGCTTACGTGACGCCAGAACGACGATTTAATGCACTTCTCTTTCCTCACTTAGAAGAACAAGCTACCTGGATGATGGTCCAAATTCATTGGACGAGATCCTTAGGGACACTGAAGATGACCCGTAAGGGCTATTTGCTTCCATGCTGCCCCACCATGATGCCAGCAATGAAGAGACGATGTACATTGAACTCCCACATGAAGACATAACGCAAACATGATCATCTACGCCCCATGACCCCGCTCAATCTACACAACCTTCCTCCCTTTCTTCACACTTCCCAACACAAACACACGAAGCTGCATCCACTAATACACGCACTACTTTTCAAACAAAGAGACACAAGAGAAAATCTAAAACAGACCTTTATGATCTCAAGAGTGGACGCCCAGCTGCAGGAGGAAAAACTCAGCAGAAGTGAGCAATTTCTGCTTTCACTGGCAGACGATATGGACAGTGTGCCAGTGCACCTTAGGGGACAGTGCAAGGTGCACCTGCTAGAAGTGCTCCTGCACTACCAAGACGGAGTCATCCCAACAAAGCTTAGTCCCGGAGTGCGGCCACCTTTGCATGATGGGGAAACCAATTAGTGCGCCTGCACATGCACAAGCTGAATAAATGCATCTAAAATACTCATGTGTGCCCGGATTCTGTCCACAACTTTCATGTGCTAGACAGATTGGGTCGATATAGGTAATTAAAACAGTAGAGCTTCATGGTGACCTCAGTATGCAGGCCATAATGTATGCATCGCTTATTCATTCCGCCTGCCATCCCTATTAGGAATTTTAGCAGCACGGGAAACACATATATAGGTTACATATAGAACTATAGCAAGTAAATAGATTACAGCAAGAGCATCTATTACGTGAAATGCAACAAAAGCATACCTGGCATTTTACGTAACTTGAGCCAAGAATTTAAAAAAGGCAGTAATCCGCAGCTGGATGTATTCAACGACGTTGGATCAGTCGCCTTGTCATATTGTGTGTCTCGTGCTTAAGAAGTATAATAAGATGCACGAAGCCTTAGACACTACCGATTACCCCGACCTCCAAACCATGTGGGATCACCACGAGGTTCACGGCTACGCTGACTACCTGAATATAATCAGAGCTGGCCTCACAAGTCCCACACTATTGCTCAAGAGAGACATGGGCCAAACTTCGGTGAATCCTTTCAACCCCTGGATCGCTGCCATATTAGATTCCAACATGGATTTGCAGGTCATACAGGACATCTATGCCTGCGCTTGTGTGGTGGAATATGTCAATAAGGCAAACAGGGGCGTATCCAACCTGAGCCGTGCCATCAAGGAAGTATTTAGAAATTCACATGAGCTTGAGCTCGACAATGAGTACCTCGGAGTAAAGATACTCAGTGCGGTGGAGTTGTGTTTGGAAGTGATGGCTTGGTTCCTCCTCTGGATGCCGATGTGCGAGACGAGCCAAGATGTCATATATATAAACACCAACTAGCCCGAAGAGAGGCTCAGGTCTAGAAAGACAAAAGTGATGGATGTGGAACAAATTCACAGTACCAGCAACGGCATCTGGAGAAAGACAGACTTGGAGAAATACAAAGAACGGCCTCCTCAACTAGAAGTTCATGGTGGAGAGAATGAAGACCGACCGAACCAAAAAGCGATGCAAACCGGCAGTTTTGCAATGCCGGGACTACAGCATAAAGGATCCCGTAAACTACAAAAGAGAGCATGTGATGCTCTATTATCCGCATTGCAAAGAGGTGGATATCTTGGATAGAAACGCATTCGAGTCCATCTTCAATGAGCATCGTCGAACGTCGATGAGCAAGGTCGTAATGGCTACCACCAGAAAGCTTCAGTGGCGCTCGGAGGAACGACCGTGCATTCTGCATTTAAAATTGTGATGTCGCATAAAGACAGGGGCCTTTCCAGCAATGACCTCAACACTTTCCGGATACTCTTCTGAGATGTGCATTAGGTCATCATTGACGAGGTAAGTAGGCTGTCTGCTGACATACTCTATCTAGTTGACGGTCGTCTCCAGGAGATCAGGCCCAGTCACATGAACGAGCCATTTGGTGGCTTTGATGTCATCTTGTGTGGTGATATGCACCAGCTTCCTTCGGTTCGGATCGCAGAGGTCTATAATAGACTTAAGGGCAAAGGGTGTGTGTAAAACACTGACATACTCGCGTGGCACTATCTGTCATACTTTCCGCTGAATCAAGTGGTTAGACAGAGCGATGCTGCATTCTCAACTCTCCTGACCAAAATAGGAGACTCTCAGGCGCTCACCGCAGAAGTTAAAATCTTTAACTGTAGGTTTGTGACCACATTGCAGGCCCAGATGATGTGTCTGTCTGCAATAAGGCTGTTATACAGCTACAAGGAAGTGGACACGTACAATGCGTACGTTTCCAAAAATAGTGAAGGAGTAGTTGGGCACCCGGCTCTAGATAAAGCAGTGCGGTCATTGTTTGAGAGACGAATAAATTAAAGCCAGAAGAAAGATAATGGAAGCAGCTTTGGCCAAGAGTGGCAACCTGCCTACTATGCATGAGGAAGCCATATATGTTACTTAAGAACATTGACATTGACCTGGTTAACGGAACAGTCAGGATGCTCAAGGAAGTTGAGTATGAAGTGGACAAGAGGCCAATTAAGATATGGATTCAGTGCCCACTTATCAGCAGGGTGGCATCTGTGAAGGCACAAGCCAAGCTCTACAGTGTTGCCAGACAATTCCAAGTGGGTGCCGTTGAAGCAACAAAGCATGTCCTTCTCACTTAAATCCACGGGGCTCAGGCACGTGTCTGTGAAACGCACCTAGTTTTCCATCGTGCCCAGTCACCATCCACAAATCCCAAGGGGGTACCTATGACAAAGTTGTCCAGAACTATTCTAGAAAACATCCCCAAAAGCTTGTCTATGAAGCGTTGAGTAGGTTCACTCCCTTGGATGGATTGTATTTGACAAACTTGGAGGGTGATCATCGTTTCTATCATGCATACAGAAATCCGAATAAGAGTTTGGAGACCGAATTTGAACGCTTGCAGCAATACCCCCTCAACACAGCCTACTCTACATGTTTGAGTTTGCTTGAAAATTCAGACAAATTTATGACTGGCTTTGTTAACACGCGATATATAGGGACTCATTTCAGAGACCTCTCTAGTGATTGCCTCATAGCCAAGGCGGACATTCTCGTGCTTACGGAAACTGGCATTCAGCAAGATGACGTGGACTACTTGAAAGACTTTCGCAGGGTGGTCAGTGCTAGGTGATCCATGGAAGGCTCCTTGAGGAATGCTAGTGCTTCAATATATGTAAACACGAAAACTTCAGCGGCCGAAGTACTCAACCCTGGTAGCTTCATCCAACATGAAGAGGGGTGTTCGATCGTTGTGAACCAGAAGAATGTGGTTGGTGGCGTATATTTGGAACCCAATGTGGCCGTTCAAGATACCGTCGCCGTCGTATCCAAGTGTGTTTTTCACGAATGGAAGTCTGCTTGCGTTACTCGTGCGTGATTTCAATCGCAAAGAAAGTAGTACCTTTCACGCAAGAATGGAACACTCATTCGGCCTGAAACTAGAATGGGATGTTAACAAACCGACCACCCAGTGGGGAACTACGTTGGATTTGGTTTTCTCTGACTTCGTTGGAAGGGGGCCGGAATTCGTCATGGAGGGAATAAGTTCCCTACGTAACTCCTTCACTGATCACAGGACAGTGTGTGTGCTAATTAAGAAAAGCCAAGAAGAAGAATGTGAATCCATGGATGACGATGAAAGTGTTATGGAATAAGACAGTTCGTCTAACCAATCAAGTGAAGAATCTGATGAAGGTGCCAGTGAAAAAGATGTTAAGCAGTGATGTGTGTGATAGTTGGCTGCAATAGGTACAAGTGAAATGTTTGTGAGTGTGTTTATCATATGGAAAAATAAACATACAAACTCATATTTCCATTGGTGTACCTCACTTTAATCTCATTCATATCAATTCTGGTAAACGAAACACCTAACGCTCATTACTTCGTCTTCCAGACGGTGACGGAAACATTTTATTCAAGCAGCAGGGGCTGGAACAGCCTTCCGCATGCCATTGCAGCCATCACAACCTTTACCAAAGCTATTGCAACCCATATTCCAAAATAAACACCTGTTTCTAATATTTATTTTATTAACCACCCCTCATGTAATACCCCTCCTATGGGTTCTTCAAGGTAATAAAGTGAAGTGAGGGCGCCGCCGCACTAGCCCTAACGCAGTCGGGGCTGCAGCCCCGCGACCACACTTGTGTGCGCAACTCTCTATATGCAAGTGTTCATTGCGGAAATAACGGTGGAGGGAGAAGACGTTCCCCCGCAAGAATTCTAGCAGCCCGGATGGCTTTAGGCACACAAGACCATGAAGAAAACGAAATAACATCAGACTCACAACTCGGCAGCAGCGAAGGGAGAGAGCGACGCGCGAGGCATTGCACCGAAACAGACATCATTTAAGGACACTCCTCGCCGCCTTCACAAATGCGCAACACCACCGCCGCCGCTGCCGGACGCTGACTACAAGATAATCATTCACCCATGCGATGGCCTCAACCTCCGATCGTGGTGCACGGCACAGATCTCGGACAGCGTCCGCAAGACCCTCAAGGTCACGGTTCAGCTTCACTACTCGCAAAACACTACCTTGGTCGGCAGCCCAGATAAGGGAAGAGCCGCAGCGTATGCCAGCATCGCGGACATCTCACTCGGTGAAACCCAATACAAGGTGCAATACAATACGTTACGGCACCCAACAACAGTGCCAAAGGTATTGTGCATGGCATCCCTCGCTATGCCACGCAGGAAGTGATCATGCGCAGCCTGGACCTAGACAACCCCCAGGTCCTCTATGCACGGTGGATGAGCAACACCTCGGCCGTTATAGTCCTTTTAGAGGGAACAGCTGTTCCCCATTACATAAAGTACAGAGGCACTATCAGAGGTGCATACCCTATAAAAAGAAAATCGAAGTGTGCGATGTGTTTAGACATTTGCACTCATGTTTTTCAGGGTCTTTTGTTTGTATCGTAAACTGAGATACTCCAGATGCCCTGCCATAAGAACTAAACGGCGCTTCCCTCCGCCGCCGGCTTCCCCGTACCCCAAGACTCCTCAAATTTACGACTTTGGTTGGGTTTGCCGGAGGGGGCGTCTCGGCGGGGGAGGCTGGGCTGTGGGAAGCTGGGAGAGCGGACGGAGGCAGAATGATTTGAAAAACTCGGAGGAGCTCGTGCGCAAGCACCTTGTAACAGCCGCTCTGACGAGATCTCAAGATATTAAAGGAAGTGCTCTTATTTGTATAACTTGAAGAATAAACGACAGTATGTGCACCAAATGGCAGTGCCTTCCTGAACGATCATCAACGACAATGATTAAAGGGCCCCTGAAAGGGTTCGGTCAAGTTTTGTAGACGCGTAGGGTACAGCTAAAGAAGCGTCTCATACTAAGAGAAGTGCGGACAAATACAAGTTACCCTCCTCTATAACCATGCATTTTCTCAACTCGTTCGGCGAGTGATCGGGGCTAAGCTCTGCCTTCACTGGCTTTGCGTCATGATGGCACGTCATGTCGTCTACTTCCGATTCTCTAGGAGTGAGCGCACGAAGCCTCTCCAACCTCTCCGCCAGCTGCTTGGCAGTCAACCCCAAGTGAGATCTACCGAAGCAGCGTGAATTGCGAGCATTCTGTCGCAGTG
The DNA here is from genome assembly GCF_050947875.1 of Dermacentor variabilis. Taxonomy (NCBI): domain Eukaryota; kingdom Metazoa; phylum Arthropoda; class Arachnida; order Ixodida; family Ixodidae; genus Dermacentor; species Dermacentor variabilis. Next base: position 217,084,214 of record NC_134569.1, on the reverse strand, counting down.
CCGAACATGTCTGGTATTCCGGACCACAGGCGAGCTGGGCATTTCGACGAAACGGTGGAGGCATAAGCTCAAACTGATGAAGGAACTTTAGCGTAGACGTACGTGAGTGGCCTGATCGGTCTACACAATCGAGCCACCTGGTGGGGCAGAGCTTAACCAGCCGAACAAAGAGCTAATATTGCTCTAACCAAGTGCAAAACATTTTAGACATTTACAAAAGCAATGTGTTATCGATTGCAATCCTGTGAAATATTTACACCAGCAGCAAAGAATAATACACTTCGTTATTGCTACTGTTTCGTTGAGCACTGTGCCACCAGGTGGCGGCACCGTGCAGACCATTCATGTTTGCGCTTCTGCTCATCCTGTGAAATGGCATGGTGAAATGGCCAGACCCCGTCCCCTTGCATTTCCGTTTACCCGAATACCGGACTCATGAAACAATACTGTGGTAGTGATCCTGCAGTGTAAAGTGACGGCCGCAAACGTGTAAATCCTGACGCTGATCGGATAGCAACAGTTTGATGCACTGGAGCCACTCAATTCGTCTGCTGCCTTGCAGAGGGACACGACCTCGCAGCTTGACCTATTGCCAGTCGCTACGTTTGCAGCCCACAACTCAATAAAGGTGAATCATGGTGCTCGTGAAAGGACTGAGACCAACACTGACCGTGGAGATATCAAAACGAAGCACGTTGTAACACAAGCAGACGGCACCTGCTGTGTGCCGGAAGTGCTTAAGGGGACAGGGTAGGTCCTATTCTTGCCATGCATTTTAGGCTATGTTCGTGACCCTTTTTCTCATGATCTGCTGGGGTTAGAACATTGACCTTGGTGGCATTGTAATCAGCAATGTTAGGTAGTGTTACTGAACCAGGATTATTTTTTTTCAAAGATTATTTTTTTGTTTTCTTTTTTTACTGGACCCACCAAAATTTAGAACCAAAATCTGGAGTAAATAGCCTGTAAATAAAAATCCGCTAGAATAATATTTATAATCCTGGTTCAGTAGACTGTCCGTAATGTTTGCTCAATATCTGGAAAATATTATCTCTCTAGCGCTTGTAGTTTCTGAAAAAAAGGGTCAAATGCAGCAAAATTTGGTGTTTTGAGATAATCGGCTTTGAAGTGGAAGAAAGAGCTTTATTGCAATATAGGACTATAGAAACAAATTCTGGCGCATTTTTTTAATAGCCACCAGCCTGGCAGTCCCCTCCATCGTCAACACTTATTTTCTGTGCTAGCTGCCTTGTTTTCCGGGCCTCCTTAGTAACTAGTCGTGTAGCCCTCTCTGCAAAGTACAGTCGCCGCTGGTCAGCTTCGCTCAACCACTGGACTGTGAACCGTCCTGGAGAAACTCCGAATGACCTCAAAATGTCGGCTCGAGCAATGCTGCAGTCATTAAAAGTTAGCACAGCATCCATTGTCACTATTTTCAGCGTCTGGAGGACAAGAAAGACGTTCTTCGAAGCACGCTCCCATACAACTTTGTTGAACTCCTCATTCACGTTCTGAGTTTTTCCATGGAGACATTTCTGGAGAAGACCAGGCTTTGAGAGCTGCTGAAACACCGGCGTTCCGCTTCAAGCGTTCCGCCGAGCGCAAAAGCTTCAATGCAGATGCGCACGTGGTGGCCGCGGCGCCCACTCCTGGATTGTGTTGCGGAGAATTGGCGTCATTGGGGATCGACTTATGCCGGTTTCCGTGGAAGAGACGTTTTTTAAAGCACTTATTTGGCTTCGTCATTGCATTACCGCTAAATAACCAGCACCAAAGTATAAACAAATTCGATTGTCCGCGAAAACACACCAAAGCACGAGCAAAACGTCGCGCGTTGCGAGTAATCCAGCTGCATCTTAGGATTCGTTTCGCTAAGTGAAATATGCTAGCTAGGTTTTCACTGTTGCCAGATGAGTGACAGCCATTCCGCTGAACGTGACAAAAAATAGGGGTTGAAAAAAAATTTTTTTTTTTTTCAGTTTAGGAGACGCACAGATCCCGAGCATGTGTCAAAGGGGGCATGGCTGGATGCTGCCTAGGTTTCGAAAAATGTTGATCTTGAGCTAAATATTTCGCGTGCGCGCAAATCAAACACTGGGCCATGTTAAGGAAGGAATAGAGATATTAAATTACACAAAAACAAAAAATCGATTTTTTTCGGAAACTTTGCCTACCCTGTTCCCTTAAGCATACTGAGAAATTGTTCTTGTGCATTCTCTTTCTGTTACTTTCTTTTCATAGAAACAAATTAACTCACATTCAAACTATTACGAACAACATTTGTTGGAAAAATTATCGATGACGCGCCCTGGGCAGCCAATTGGATAGCTCGCCCTACTGACATCAATTGGGTCAATGACCTCAAATGGGTAGGGGCTGCTGAAAATTCAGCTGAGCAGTGTGCTGCGATCGGCAGCAAGGTTCATTTTTAAAACCTTACAATAAATCACACGCCTTACACGGAGCAGTTAGATGCGTCAACTAATGATCAGAAGGACCTATTCTAATGACTCAGTACATTTGTAGAAAATCGTCAAAATCGTTTCAGGGTCCCTTTAAGTAATATAACATTTACGCATGGGCCACTGGAAGGATGTATGTCCTACACCAAACGTGAAGAAGTGCCACAAGTGTGGACTCCAAGATCCATTGTATGGCCATGAGTTCAAAGTGAAATGTGCAGTGTACGGAGGCCCGCACGAAACGCGCCCCAACGTACTGCAGGAGGCACTTCGTCAAGCCACCTGTAGTAAGACAGAGAAGACAACAGAGTCAACAGCACTGGCGGTCACGATCTAGGGGGTGGTCATGAAGCTACAGCCGATCCAGAGCCAACCGCTCCCACGAGCGACGAGTCAGTCAGCGACCGTCGGCCACCCACCGCCGCTGCAGTGGCGGCCCAAGTCTCGTTCCCCGACCGGATCCAGACAACGCAGGCCCGAATCATCTTCCAGATCCAGATCGAGAGCTCGGGCGCCAGCGCAACCCACCAACCAGGTGAGCTGGGCTAGCGTGGTAACTCACGGCAGAGAGGGAGAAAATGCATGCAAGCGTGTCCTGGAGCAAAAATAAATCAACTTAGCGAACTAGTCTCAAAACAGCTGGAAAATCAAACACTTCGAGCAGAGATTAAAAGGCTAACGTCCCAGGCACAAATGCCGGTGACTGATCAACCCAGCCAGAAAAAATCAGTGACTCCCCAACACGAACCCCCGAAACAAACCCTGCAGACCAGCCCAAACATGGGGGACGGCCCCCCATATAAATAAAAAACTCAAGAAGCATCCCAAAGCAGCAATTTAGAACAGGAGTTCGATAAGAAATTCACTGCCTTCCAAGAACTGATGGAGTGCAGACATAAACAAACCACAGACATCAGCCAAGCCTTAGAGCAACCAGTGAACACCCAGGTCACTCAAGTTGCCAAATTGACGGAACAAGTACCACAATCAAGGAGAGGGGAATGCAATTCAGCCTATCAAGCCTTAGCTCAAACAGTGAACGCCCAGGTCACTCAAGTTTCCGAATTGACGGAACAAGTAGCACAATCAGCATAACAAGGGGTGGGGAACGCAATTCAGCTCGTCAAGGCTACAGTAACACACCTTTTCAAGCCATATGAACGACACTCGGCGAACGCGGAGCCCGGGTCGATACAGCGCACGGTCCAGCCACCACACACGCTTCCATATCCCGCACCGATAAGCGGTACGCCACCCGTTCAGTCATCTTCAGAAAGAAGCACATCATGGATCCACGCTGTAGCCATGATATATGGCAATGGACTTTACAGGGGGTACCGCCAAAAGAATTCGTTGGCAGCCGCAATCCTTCAAACGTGATAGCCCTTCAAGAAACAAACAGATATGCACCCTTAGTGGGTTACAAACAATACACAGCCACCAGCGTAAGAAATAAACCCGACATCGCAATCCTGGTCCATCAAAATTTACCAGCACTACAGTACAGCTCTGACGAGGACTTAGGGATGCAACACGTACTTATCGAACTCATACCACTCTAGAGAGGGGTGTTATGATCCACCTAAGTTTTCCAAGAAACCATCAAGTACTACATCTAGCGACGCGAGATGCCCCACCAGCAACACGCAGCTGTCACGGTTGATGTTCATGCCTCATCAGTCATTTCGCTTCAAGACAGCAATGTCCCCCTCCTGACTGTCACGAAGTGGCCAATTATCGATTAAAGGGTCCTCGTAAAGAACTCCGGGGGGAAAGCATCGACGGCAGAACCTGACGGAAGCACTAATACTTCAACAGGCTCCCCAAGAAGACATAGACTACCAAAAGACCTCAAAGGGTTATTTAAGGCCATCCTGACCCCAGTGTTAATCAGAACCGCTCGAGACTCGGATAAGAGTCACAACCATGTACCAATGAAGTGAATACAATCTTCTCTACTTTTTTTCATCATCACGATGCCCGGCTTCGTCGTCACTTCCTGATTCTTGCGGTGAAGACCCACCTCACCCAGTCAAGATGGTATCCGGGGTACATAGCCTGTTCATACTGAACATATATAGCCCACTGAGTTGCAGAGCACATAGAATCAGCAAGCTCTTTGCGAAAACCCTTCAGATAGTACAACAAATAAGTTTGGTAATTCCTGGAGACTTCAACGTTGCTCACATTTAATGGGGCTACTGAAGTTCCATGCCCAAGTGCTCCAACCTATGGAACCAGGCACAGCAATGTCACTTGATCCTGATCTTGGATCACAACCACCCAACCCAGCTGGTAACGAGTGTTTTGTTATACACCACACCAGACATAATGTTCACTCGTAACGTACTGCAAGCACAATGGAGCAATTTATGGCAGAACCTAGATAGCGACCACTTTATTCTACTCTCGAGAATACAGGCGGATGCTGCCAAAAGGATTGGAATAAAAACCTCCCTCACCAACTGGGACAAACTCCGTCAGATAAGGGCTGAGCATGCACCCGCCCACATATCCAATCGAAAGGAATAGGCTTCACCTCTGTTAGAGGACATTGCGGCCATCACTGAGGAAGTTCCAGAGACTGCTGGTCTCGAGGAGGTAGACACCCACCTGCTTCACCACTGACACAGACGCACGAGCATTCAAAACCGCTGGCGCAAACAACGGCTTAATAGAAAGTTGAGGCTAAAAGTAGCTCAGCTGGACAAACAAACAGAAGAGTACGCAAGGAAACTAACTTCACAACAGTGGTACCAGGTTTGCGATGGCATGCAGGGCCAACATGGTATGGACCGCACCTGGCACCTCCTTCAGTACTTACTAGAAACCAACGCATGCAAATGGGCACAGAGAGAACAGATCATACAGCTCACTCACCAGTTCCAAGGGACGAACGAGGAACTCTTCAAAGCCCTCGAGACCAAATACAAAGCAACACACCAATCCTGTTCCCACGCAGGGTACGAGGGGAAGGTGAACGACACTCTTGATGCGCCTATCTTGGAGGCAGAAGCAATGGCAGCTGTTCTACAACTGCAAACTAAGTCGGGTCCGGGGGAGGACAAAATAATGAGCAAGACCCTTTGAAACCTAGACAACTCTATTAATGCCTTCATGGAGTAGATGAACGAGTGCTGGGACAAGGGTGAGCTCCCAAACTGATGGAAACATGCAAAACTTTTCATACCCAAGCCTGAGAAGACCTTACCATTCTCCGCCCGACATCCCTTATGTCCTGTCTCGGCAAACTCATGGAGGACGTTATACTGAACAGGCTTCGAACTTTGCTGAGGACAACAATTTACTACCCCCACTGTTATAGGCTTCCGGCCCAAGCTGTCCACCCAGCACGCGATGCTCAGAATATAGCACACGACATACTGGAGCAGATATCCCCGGCAGGCACTAAAGCCACACTGGGTTTAGACCTAACTAAAGCATTGGACAACATATCGCACATCGCAGTACTCGCAGCTCTGCAACAACTTGGGGTGGGAGCGAAAATATACGACTACGTAAAAGGCTTCCTCAGCAACAGAACGGCTAACCTGCACCCTGGAGGGGCTAAAGTCGGACACAATTCGGCTTGGCTGCCTAGGTACAACCCTAGGATCAGTACTCTCACCGTTTCTTTATAACATAGTCATGGCAAACTTGTCATCAAAGCTGAATAAAAACCTGATCTCAAACACAGTATTTACGCGGATGACATTACTCTCTGAGTTAACAAAGGCAGCAACGCACACGTAGAAGAAACTTTACAAACAGTAACGACAGTTGAGGACTACGTCTGCACAAGAGGACTAGCGCGCTCTCCGCAAAAATCGGAGCTGCTCGTCCTACGTGGTCTGTGAGGTAAGAACAACACACAGAGTCAACAAAGCAAAATTATTTTAAAGGCAACTGGCCACACCATCCCAGAGGTTTCTAAGCTTAGGATACTGGGCCTGCTTATCCAAAACACAGGCAGAAACTCAGAAACACTAGGGAGAAGGCTGTGCTACAATCACTGCAGCTGATTATGAGAATCAGCAACAAACATGTGGGCATGAAGGAAGTGGACCTGCACCAATTGGTTCAGGCATTCGTGCTCAGCAGGCTTACCTAAACTCTACCATACCTTCGCCCAACATCGGCAGAGAAGGCTATAGTAGAAACGTCATTGCAAAAGGTATACAAAGTGGCTAAAGGACTCCTGACGCATACATCAATGGCCAAGCTATTTGCCCTACGTGTATACAACACCCTGGACGAGATGACAGAAGCAAACCTTACGGCTCAACACGAAAGGTTCTCACAGACATCAGCAGGCTGTTTCACAGTAAGAAGAACAGGGATCAGATACACACCGACAATGACCCCTAAAGTAGACATTCCCTTGGAACAGCGGCAACACCTTATTAAGATCGTGTACATACCTCGCAACATGCACCCTATCCACCACAGAGACAGACAAGCAGATAGGGTCAAAACTCTTCACACGAGGTTTCAAGCAAATAAGACCGTAACGTACATGGATGCGTTGCAAATACCAAACCGACCGGCCTTCTAACTGGCAGTAGTGAATCACGCAGGACGACTCACGTCGGGAGGATTGCTAAAAGCGACTAATTCAGAGGTGGCCGAAGAAGCGGCCATAGCATTGGCTATCGCTACCACCACTTGTACCATAATAATAAGCGACTCCAAATTTGCAGTACGAAATTTCGCACGGGGTCGAATATCCTCTACCGCCAAATTCAATCTCGATGGCAATTGTAACCACCGCACCATCCAAATCATCTAGGCTCTGGACCACGAGTCGCTTCCCTGTAATGAGGCCGCCCACAACCAGGCTCGAGCATTCATCCTCCGAGGCGAAAACCATCTGCCGACTGGGGAGGAGGGTACCGGAACCGAGAGCCCGGAGCTGTCTGTGCGCAACCACATATTAACATATCAGGATAACACAACATTACTATCTAGCCAGATTAGTCTATCCTTCAGTGCACAAAATGCTTACGAAGAGACAGGAAATCATTTGGAGGCAACTCCAAACAAATACCTTCCCACCCCTTTTATTCTATTGTGCATTAATCCCTCTGTATACTCCAGCTGCTGTAAACTCTGCCAAAGAGAGAATGCAAATCTATATCGCATCCTCTGGGGCTGCCCTCAAACGCGGCAAATGAATAATTCCCAGGGTTCGCATATTGCTACCCTTCAGCAGTGGGCAGCCATGCTGCTCAGCTCTGACCCAGAAACGTAAGTCTGGGTTACGGAGTGGGCAAGGCAGCCGCCAGGGCCGAAGGTCTTCTGGCCACCTGACCAACAGTGGACTCTCACACGCTGAACTTAAGCTCCGTGTATATGGTGCCAAATAAATGTTTTTCCTCCTCCTCCTCCGGTGAGTGTGGCACGCTCTGCGATGCCTTCGACATTGTTGCCTGCCATATGCTGCGTATGGCCCACGAACCTCGCCTCATCTTCCACCCTACTGCGCTACTGGTGTCCATGGATTATTTCCTTTTTTTGCACGGCTAACGTCAGTGAGTAGCGAGTCTACAATCACCATGTGCGTGGCATTGTACATGTACGGCTGCTCGTTCACCACGTGCGCTGGAGTTGTGCGAGTGACTTTCGCTACATGTACTCCACTTGTTCGTGTGCGGTGTATTGAAAAACAATCACCAGTATTGCACTTGTGCACGTACAGATGTGCGGATTACAATCACCACGTGTGATGTATTTGTGTGTATTACACTCACCACATGCACCGCACTGGTGTGTGTTAAAATTGTGCGCTTCGCATGGGTACCGTGTTTGCATCATTGCCACAAAAGTGCGCATAACTATAGTGCGCTCAGCGTATCACCCAAGCCAGCAAAGCAGCACGTCAGCCCCGCGGCAGCTTCGACAGAGTGACAGCGCATACACCACAGACAACCGATGCGATCAACAGCGACTATAAATTTTTTAAAAGATACGTGGGTGCCTGCCAAAGCAACCTCTCAGACTTCCGACACACGGCGAGCATAGCGCGAGGGGAGGGCAACAGCACAATTTTGCGCCAATGGGTGAGTCACCACCCTCCTCAAAGATGTGTTGGTGGCTGTGGCCAAAAACACAAGAAGTGTCTAGAAGATTCCCAGGCTTTGTTCATGCTATGGGAGCACGGCTACGTCAGAAAGTTCGAGAAACGTCGGAGGAGCCTTGCTGGAATCAGGGAGATCAGACTGCGCCAGTGAAGAGATGTAACGCGTAGACCGACCGTCTGCAGAAGAAGAGGAGATTCCCCGACAAGCTGGCCGACAAGTTTCTCGAGCATCTGCATTTCCGGAAGAAGTTCCTTCTTTGAGATTTACCTCAAGCTACGCTGAGGACGTCTGGCTCCAGACCAACACGGGTGAATACGAGTGGACAATTGGTGTTCCTATTCATTCTGTACTGTACGTATTGAACTCTTAGTGCTTGTCGTTAATTATTTTCCAGAATTTTGTTAATACCCATCTGAATTGCATTGTGATGTGCGTAGCCGAAGTGTGCATGTGTGAATGTAACTGCCTGATTTGAAGAATATATTTTGTTGAGTTTTGACAACTCTAGGCTCTGACTCTGTCTTTAGACCACAACCGGCATTCGCTAGCGCACCAGAAGGCCTCTTATTAATTGTTCATGCTTTTGTAAGGTTGTTTTCGGAGGCTAAGTCGGCTTTGTAATTTAGCTCGGTGTTGGCGCCTCTTTCCCGAGATGTGTGATAACCGTGTTTGTGCTACACTTAGCCACACGTGCCTCACGTGTGTGTGTGGAGCTGTGTGGGATTCGTTCACCACGTGCGCTGCACTTGTGCGCGTTATATCCACCATGTGTGCGGGTACAGCGGTGTGTGTTACGTGTGTTTCACGTGACCACCGCGTGTGCTGTTTCCACATGTACCGTGGGTGGTGCCGTGAACGGTGAACCCCCGTGTGCTTTTTATGCGTCTGTTTTTTCTTTCTTTCTGTGTGTGTGCATGCGTGCACAAATTCTGACGTGCTATGGCGAACTTTGCTGCACCATCCAAGTGCGCTCTCCATGCTGGCCACCGACAATCATCCAGCGCAACCGGCATAAACGTACCGCTTCCCTCTGCCTTGGTCTTCGGCGACAGGAAGCCACGGAGGTGAAGTCTGTGGAAATCATGGACAAGTGGCTTGCGAAGCACACCGCCGTTGCCAAGGCTGCAGTCAAAGCAGCTGTCATGCCACCCTGCAAAACCCCATCCACCCCGACTGGTGCTGTGAGCCGGATGGAGCTTCCCACCCCGGCCCTCTCGCAGGGCTCACCCCGAGTGCACCTTCACTTGGCACGGCCTGGTTCTGCTACAGAGTCAGCCTCCGTGGAGCTCCCTGTGAGCTCCGATTAGGAGTACATGGACTTGACTGCCTCACGGAAACGCCGCTATAACAGTGATGACGAGGGGGAGCTGCCAGAGCATTCACTGGGTCCCAGTGCCATCTCAGAGTGCAAGAAGACAGCACCTGTCTCTCCTTACTCCACAGCTGATGATCAGGCTGCAGATTCAACGACACCTGCGACCAGTGCTGCGGGGTTTGAGCCTGCCATCCCTGACAGAGTACGCATCTCAAGAGATGCTGCGACTGCCGGGACAACTGATGCACATGATGGCAGTCCTGCTGAGCCTTCCCCTGAAGCCAAAGCTACCTCAGAAGTTCCTCGCAAGGCTTTACTGCAGGCTGCTCTTGGGAAAACACCTGCTGAGAAAGTGGCAGGCGGCAAGACACAACGGGGTGCAGCTGCCTTCCTGAAGGATGCACCAGCACCTCCAACAAAGTACCTTGCCTCAAAGAAGAAAGGCAAGAAGCAACGCCACATACCAACAGGAAACTCGTAGCCCTCTGGCTTGTACAGCGAACACCCCACGGCCCTTGAACTAGCACTACAGCTACAGCCGGGTACTGTCGACCTCACCACCTCTAGTGCCATCCCCATGGATCCTCCATCACCTAGAAGCAGTGAGACAGCCATAGTCGGCTTCATGGTGGTACATTCCAAGAATGCCTGCCAGCGTGCCAGGGCTCTCGGAACAGGCCACTGTCATCCCTAGCGATCCCGGAGTTGTAAGGACAACCCTGTTCCGTCCTTCTGCACTGGGCGGCACCTGTCAGCTTGGGACGCACCTTGCACTCGCCTCTGTGCTCTCGGCGCGGCCAGGTGTTCCGGCTGTGTGAGTTAATACCAAGCACAACATCGTGGCTGCAGATACGACTTCGTGGGCCTGCCTGGAAGAGCTCCAAGGCATCCAGTCGCTGCTCATGTACGTGCTGCTGGCGGGCACAGCACACTGTGTTCCTCCGCGGCATTGATGGTGAGTCTACTGACGAGGAGCTGTTCAGGACAGTCGGGATAGAACCACGAAATGTATAAGCAGAAGGTGAAAAAACTGGTTGTGCATTAAGACAAGCCGAAACACCAGAAAGCGGCCTAGGCAGTGACGAATGGTGTGACAGTCATGACTGCATACTGAGTGAACAGCATACCATGCGCGGCCGATGGGCAGCATGGCTGGCCACACTCAAACTCAGTCACGAAACACGTAAAGAAGAATGAAGGTCAGGAATGGTGGAACTAATTAATTAAGTTATTTGTAGAAGCAGTGCGCGATTCTCAGACAGTTGTAGTAAGATGGGATAAGCTGAGGTTGTTATTGATCAGTGATGTTTTAAGCAACTGGCCAAAGGCTGTGTAAATGCACAATCAGTAATGGTGCACAGAACTTGCAGGAGAACTGCATGGACAATTAGGTAAAAGACTGAAGCGATGGAAATAAAAATGAAAGCGGCCATAACCAGTTAAAATGGGAACTAAAGAGCAAGGAGGTGTGAAGAAGGATGGAATGGACAGAAGGTGTGGAACCCAGTGAACTCATTCCAGCCTCAAGGAACCTGCGTCACCGGCCACCTGCTGCTGCCATGAAAACACCTGTCTTACCACCGAGCCAACCCACACCTGATCCACAGGACGGGATTATAATCAGCTTGCATCTGACTCTGAAAGCCATCGGGGAGATGCTGCCAGCTGATAGCCCGCTGAGAGCCCTCTATCTTCAAGCAGGAGGCATGTCTCCCGTCCACCATCATGGCTAACAACCCAGCGAGGAACAACCTCAGCCACCCAAGGGTGCTCCAATGGAATGCAAACTCTTTGCGGTGGTGGCGGCATGCAGAGCTGTGCAAGCACCTCCTGCGGTGTGACTTCGATGGCTTCGCATTGCGGGATGTGTATGCTGTGGCTGAGGACCTGCGAATGCCTGGCTACTCGGGCTCCACCACCTGTACTACACGCAGCTGTACTGAGGCACCTTGCCTGGTGGGTGGCCACAACCCCTGGAAGCCAATGACGTCCGTCTACGTCTGCAGCAGTCTGGCTCACGCGGTGGTTCTCATGGTCGACATCTTGGGTGGGCCCCCTGAAGTCCTGCGCAGTCACGGTGCGTCGAGGAAGCCAGGACACGAGCGTGGCGAGTGTCTACGTTCGACCAGGGAAGCCATGGGACCCCTCCAGCCTTGTCCAGCTAGCTCTACGTGTTGGCGGGCATGCAGTCCTGTGTGGCGGCTTCAACAACCACCACACAAACTGGGGAATCTGCAGCTGCACCCACCATGGCAAAAGCCTCGCCAATGCCATCAGCAGAGCAGGACTGGTGCTTCTCAAGTGCGGAGGACTCACATCCGCCGAGAGATGAGCACAGTCATCGACCTCCCCCTCACTACAGAGCAGTGCTCCTACTCTTGCACTACAACTGCAGACATATGGGGATCCTACCACTTCCCCATCGTGATCTCTCCCATGTCTGGGAAGAGCCCTAGGACATGAACATACCATGTCATGTACTGGTTCCTGTTCAGGAAGCGCTGCAGTGAGGTGTAGTCGATGGCTGTGACAACCTGAGTGCCATCGCGGAGAGTGCCCAGGTGGCTACCATTCAGTGCTCTACACCAACCAGATACCCCCGCTCCGGATCTCCACCTGCTCAGCCTTCGTGCCTCCAGTAGCAGCACGGAGCGCAGAGCAATCCGGACGGACAAGGCAGAGCACTGGAACGAGCACAGGCGTGTGGATACCAGCTGCAGATGACAGACGCGGCACAGGAGGAGCCAGAGCTGAATGAGCCTGTGGCCTAGCATCGAGGACAGGTCCTGGGGCCCCTGGCTTGGTGACTCAAGTCTCTCACCAGCAAGAGAATGAGCCGTCAACCTGTCCTTGTCGTGGCTGGGGATCAGTGAGAAGGCCCTTACAGAAAGCATAGCAGACTGCTTTGCTCCTCCCGTTCCTCGGACTGCTGTTGTCCTGCCGGTTGGACTGCCCCCTGCCCCCTTGCCAACCTGCCTACCCAGCGTGAATGTCAGGCCGGGTTGCCACCATCTACCAAGAGCCACTATCACTGCACGAGCTCTAGGTAGCCCTGAGGAGAGAAAAGCATTGCAGTGCACCTGGAGCGGACGGCGAGACGCCCCAGATGCTCCGAAATCTGGCCGCCAGTGAGCAGCAGCGCCTGCTTGACTGCTTCAATAACATCTGGTGATAAGAGCAGGTGCCCAAGTCATGGCGTACAGCCATCATGGTGCCCATCCTGAAGGCCAGAAAGCCGGCTGGGGAACTGTCTTCCTACTGGCAAGTCTCCCTCCCCTCTGCTCCTAGCAGGGTAATGGAAGCTATTGCCCTGGTCCGACTGGACTGGGTGGCCTATAGCTTCCTTGCTGATCAATATACAGGCTTCAGGTGCTGATGGTGGACCGCTGATTCCATTGCAGATGTCGTCTCCACCCTGCCACATTCTGCATGGCCACACCTTCAAGGTACATAAAGCAGTCTCCCAGCTCCTGGCTCGTGGACAGGGCTGTGCATCCAGGTGGGCCCTACAGCTATACGATGCTGCTGCCACATCACGCCTGTGGTACGCCCTCTCATTGGTGGCACTGCCTCCACCACGTCCGAGGAAGCCAGAGCTGCAGCACCAGTCTGCAGTCCGGCCCTGCCTTGGCATCCCCCGCTACTCCCAAGTGGCTGCCACACTCACTGAGGCCAGGAGCACAGTCCCTGTCGCTCCTCTATCTGCAACAGGGCCTATGACACATTGACCGACTCCACCATGCAGCAGACGGTCAAGCCCTCCTGATGCGCCTACATTCCCAGCCTGCGTCACAGATAGGACAGCTGTGCAGCCTCTATGAGGAGGTCATAGGGGACATGCCAGCTAATGCAGCAAAACCATCCCCACCACAGCGACCACCAGTCTACATCACCATGGAATTGCCCGGCATCTTCAAGAGGCGCTCCCCAGCATGTGCTCTCCAGCAGACGGCTGCCTCTCCTTCATGAGAGGCTCAAGGACCACCTCCATATCTTCGTTGACGGATCTGTGATGCCGAACATGAGCTCAATGACAACAGCCTGCGTTGCAGCTGGTGTGCAGAAATGCAAGCTGTGCCGCCTTCCGGCACATGCAAGCTCCACTGCAGGGGAGGTAGCAGGCCTCCACCTTGCTGTCTATCTGTTTGCAGAGGAGCTGGCAGCGACCCCGACAGCCATCTGCGATTCCAAGGCGGCCCTCCTCTGCGTGCAGAGGCCTGAAAGGGCTATAGCCTTGAGGTCGCCCTGCTCTCTTCCAGCCTGTCCGCACTCCGGGAGGCAGGCTGCTCGGTGTCCCTGCACTGGCTACCAGCACACATGTGGATCCCGGGCAACGAGGCCGGCACCCTTGCAAAGATGCCCACCACTCCGCGGTCCCACTCAGCCTTGCTGTAATGGCCGGAGACTTCATGAGGCACAGGCAGCAACGGCACCTGATCGTTGGGTGGCCGCAAACGAGCGTGCTGCCAGAACGGACATGCAGCACATCGGCTCCGTCGTCATTCGCTCTGCTCACCGACAAATCTTCATGGAACCCCACGAAGTCACCACCACAAGCTGTGGAATGTTGTCCGGGACATCTAGGCAGGTGGGCCGATTTTCAAGTCATTCTGGGCAATTCAAGTTTCCTTCCACGACGCCGGCGGCACTGCTGAGCCTAACGGCCGCAGTGCCGTTAGGCTTAGCAGTGATGATGGCTGCACAGCCATCATCACATGATGCACCATCGCATGATGGCTGCACAGCCAGCATCGCTCATGAACAAGGCCTCCAACTTGCTGACACCTTACCTGATGGCTACCACCCTGGCGTTGGGAGTTCAGCTGCTTACTGGGGCTGATCACTAACGGAACATATGTCAGGAGCTTCAGTGAGAAGCTCGTGGCTGTAGAGAGTGCGTTTTGGTGGACACTGTAGGGAACGGAGTTGACATCATTCACTGCAACCTACCTAATGAGTACCAGAGTGATGCATGTAGGCATGACCGCAGAACCTTATGAAATTTCTCATAGACTGAGGTCATTCTGAGAGCTGGAACGCCCTGAGATTGTCAGTGATGCACGGCTGACCGCCAAAGACAAAGTTCTTCAGGCCTTTGAAGAAAGCATTGTCCACAAGAACGGTAGATATGAAGTCACTCTCCCAAGGAGGGAGAACACATCAGACTTCGTGGACAAAAATTGTATGACATCACACAGACTTTGCTCACTCACGGCAATACTGCTGCGCAATGAAAAAACAATTCTTAACTACGACTGGGTAATTCGGAGCTACCTGCAAACCATACATGATGAGGAAGTGAACGGATTGTGTGAGTCTCTGCTAGGACCCATTTATTACATGCCTTCGGAGCTGGTCGGACGCAAAGACTGGTGGACAGGTCCAAAATAGCTTAAAGAAATAGAACAAGTCACTACAGTTTCAGATATCAGGGAGAGCCAGCTTTGCACGACAGAAGAACGGGTCGTCCAAATTTTGCGCACTAACAGGCAGCACACCGGAGTCACCAATAAACCTGGAAGACCACAGCTCACTGACAAGAGTGCTCCACGTAATAGCAGGGGTCAGGCGTTTCATTCAAAACTGCCAATGGCAATCGAAACTGATGGGTGAGTAGATGGCTGAAGAGGTAGCTGATGCAGGAAAGCTTTGGCAAATAGCCTGTCAGTTAAGCACGTTCGGAAACAACATTTGCATGCTGCGTGCTTCCAGGCCGCTCGACTGGGAATCAACAGTGATGGCTTTGAACCCGTTCTTGGACACAGACGGCACAATGAGAGCTGGTGGGTGGCTTCAGTACAGCACAGAAGAAAGCACTAAGCACCCCTGTAGTATTGCCACTGTCTCACCGCTCACACGCCTGCTTATTTCTTGGCAGCACAGATGCCTATTATGTACACGCTGGAATACAAGACATGTTATCCCAACTTTGAGAACACTGTTGGATTATTCAAGGTAGACAGGCAATCGAATCGGTCATTCAATGTTGTATGCCATGTCAGGGACAGAGATGTCATGCTGTAGATGTGCCCACTGCACCACTTCCTCCCTACAGAATCACTGAAGCTGACCCATTCGAAACTACAGGTATCGACTTTGCTGCGCATATATTTTACAACGACCGCAGGTCCAAACACAAAGCTTATATTGCTTTGTTCACTTGCGCGGCAACACGAACTGTGCACTTCGAGCATGGGTGCTTGAAGCGCACGACTGGAATGAGCTTGTGCTCATTGTAGGAGGAGGACATTGAGACCTGCGAAGACAGCACGACACACATTACACCGCGAAGACGCTATTAAGGAAAAGAGAGGGGGAAAGTGCCATGCGGTCGCTGCGAGAGCTGAGGGGAGACACCTAGCAGAACCATCAAAACAAGGGAATTTCACCGCGCCCCCAAGAGTGGCCACTGCACCCTTTCAGTGGCACTTCTGGTTCTGGACTCGCACCTCTTTGGAGAGTTATTTTGACTTCTATTTTCCCATGTTCCTTTCACTATGCTAGTCGTTTACTGCAGAATAAACCCAGTCTCAAAACGAATCCCAATGAATGAAGTGCTTTCCTTCGTGGCTCCCGCACGCACAGCCTACATCATCCTGCTTAGTTAATGTGCAGCAAGAAGTTAACAGTCATCCAAGAGTGACAGTAATCAGAGTCTGCATAACGGCACAAGTATTCATTCACAACACAGCCACTAAAAGCCTTTTATCATTAAATAGAAATTGTTGAGCCACAACAGTAACACTCAAGTACAATCACATTACCACACGAAACCTGCCAACCTTGTTGCTTTATTCTGCTTCACTATGATGGTCTCAATTTATCAATTACTAATTTAGGCATCCTTGTTTGCAATATGAGTAATTTTGTACTCTGTCTGATTTTCTGTCATCATGTAGGGCGTTAAGCATGTGCAGCGCAGGCAACACACTTTTTGCTCCTCAGACTGGCATGTGATCAGGCATGTTGCAAGGATTACATGCAATTAATTACTTGTAATCAATTAAGTTTCTTGGTAGTTTTGTCATTTGACTATTCATTTGGTTGCTCGAAAATGCTCACTGTTATTCAATTACTTTTTTTTCTGTACCCAATTACAAGTAAGCAGTTACACTTTTGACTAGACATGCTATAACGGGTAACACAGCTTCAGGAACTTAAATTTGGCAGGAACAACAACGTCCAAAGGGATTAAAACATCTACATGGGTTACTTCCTTCCTTCCCACAATCAGCATCCTGCAGCTACACCTCCATCACCTGATCATGACAGGGTTGCAGATTTGCACACCTCGCTTGGAAGTCAGAGTTCTGTGCTTTCCTCTTATAAGAACCTTCTCTTACTCACTCTTTTTCTCATTCTCCTGGAAGCGCTTTTAGGTGGTTTTCATAGGTGATGAGAACTGCTACTTAATTTTTCTTCACTTAGTGCAGTCTGGCTGTTCTGACATAAACAGAAGTTCCTGGACATTAAATGCACCTGTTTCTATCTGTTTGGTATATATGTGACTCATATACACGTTTGCAAATGTAACACACAGACATTATTTTAAAGGTGAATATTATGCAGCTTTATCTTAAATTACATTACAGATTCGCCCACCTTTTCAAGGAATGTGAAAGTTTGCTGGCATCCGTTGCAATTAGTTGCTTAAGTCTACATGGCTAACGAGCAAAAGGCACTGGGAGGAGGTCCGTCAGATGTCGGTCAATAAATTCAAATGGCACTTCTATTGCTTGATAGCAATGGCCACTTTGGATACTGACGTCAGAAAATCACCTACAGGCAATATTTTGGTTTTTCACTATTCTTGTTGAGGGCTCCCTCCCCCAGCCCCAGCAACAAAGTGCGTTGATTTATACGAGACCCAGACACGAGTATCACAGCTTTGAGTGACCACAATGTTGTTAGCAAGGTGTTCGTATGTTACAACACTTCTCTCCAACGTGCACATTGAGTGAGTTTTCAGCGTCGCTGCCCAGATGTACTCGAAAGGAAACATGGAAAGACTATCGAAGAAAATTTCGAAGAGCAATTCTTAGTGAAGATAAGCAATGTGTGAAGGGCTGAAAGATGTTGAATTAGCGATGAAAAAAGTGCAAACTCAGTATACAGTAGTAATGGGTGACTTCAATGCAAAAGTGGGGAAAAAACAGGCGGGTGAACAGGTAATTGGCAACTACGGCGTCGATTCTAGAAACGCTAGAGAAGTGATGCTGGTATAATTCGCAGAAAGGAATAAGCTGAGAATAATGAACACCTTCTTTAGGAAACGTAGCAACAGCAAGTGGACCTGAAAAAGCCCTAATGTGAAACAAGAAATGAGATTGATTTCATACTTTCTGCCGGTCCCAGCGTAGTGCTGGATGTAGAAGTGATAGGTAGGGTAAAGTGCAGTGATCACAGGTTAGTGAGTGCTAGGATTCACCTCAATTTGAACAGAGAAAGAGTAAAATTGGTCAAGAAGAAACAGGTCAACTTAAACATTGTAAGTGTAAAAGCAGACAAATTTAGGCTGGTACTTGCAAACAAATATGCGGCCTTAGAACAGAGAGAGGATGACGATGACATAGAGGTAATGAATGAAACCGTAATAAGGCTGGCTTAAGAGGCGACAATTGAAGTGGGAGGCAAGGCACCAAGGCAACCAGTAAGCAAGCTCTCCCAAGTAAAAAAGGACCTAACAAAGAAACAACAAAGAATGGATGTCTCCAACTCAAGAGATAAGATAGAATACGCAGAACTGTCAGAACTGATCAACAAGGTGAAAATAAGTGATGTTCGAAGTTATAACGTGAGAAAGACTCAAGAAGCTGTAAAAAATGGACGCAGCCTGAAATCAGTGAGAAGGAAACTTGGCATAGGACAAACCAAGATTGACTGCAAGGGTACCAGAAAGCTGGAAGAATGCAAACATTATAGTAATCCACAGAAAGGGAGAGGTTAAAGAACTGAAAAATTATAGGCTCATTAGCTTACTTGTAGTATTGTACAAATATTCAGCAAGATAATTTCCAATAGAATAAGGGCAGCACATCAGTCAACCAAGAGAACAGGCTGGCTTCAGGAAGGGATACCCTACAATGGATCACATCCATGTCATTAATCAGGTTATCGAGAATTCTGCAGAGTACAATAAGCCTCTCTAGATGGTCTTCATAGGTTACGAGAAAGGATTGTGATTCAGTAGAGATGCCAGCTGTTATAGAGGCATTACGTAATCAAGGAGTACAGGCCGCTTACGTAAATACCCTGGAAAATATCTACAGAGATTCCACAGCCACCTTAATTCTACACATGAAAAGTAGGAAGATACCTATAAAGAAAGGGGTCAGACAAGGAGACACAATCTCTCCAATGCTATTCATTGCATGCTTGGAAGAAGTATTCAAGCTAATAAACTGAGAAGGTTTAGGAGTAACGATCGACAGAGAATACCTCGGCAACCTTCGGTTTGCCGATGACATTGATGTATTCAGCAATAATGGAGTCGAGTTACAACAAATAATTGAGGACCTTAACAGGAAGAGTGTAAGAGTGGGGTTAAAGATTAATATGCAGAAGACAAAGATAATGATGAATGACCTGGCAGGGGAACAAGCGTTCAGGACCGCAAGTCAGCCTCTAGAGTTTGTGAAGGAGTACATTTACCTAGTTCAACTAATCACAGGAAACCCTGACCATGAGAAGGAAATTCACAGAAGAATAAGAATGGGATGGATCGCAAACGGCAGACATTGTGAGCGTCTGACTGGAAGGTTACCGTTATCATTGAAAAGGAAGGTATACAATCAGCGAATTTTACCAGTGCTGACATATGGGGCAGACACTTGGAGACTAGCAAAGAAGCTTGAGAACCTGTTAAGGACCACGCAAAGAGCAATGGAACGAAGAATGCTAGGCATAACTTTTAGAGACAGAAAGAGAGTGGCTTGGATCAGAGAGAAAACGGGTATAGATGACATTCTAATAGACATTAAGAGAAAAGAATGGCGCTAGGCAGATCATTTAAGGTGCAGATTAGATAACCGTTGGACTATTAGGCCGACACAATGGGTACCAAGAAAAGGAAAGTGCAGTAGAGGACAGCAGAAGGCTAGGTGGTGCGACGAAATCAGCAAATTTGTGGGTGCTAGTTGGAATCGGTTGGCACAGGACAGAGGTAATTGGAGATCGCAGGGAGAGGCCTTCGTCCTGCAGTGGACATAAAATAGGCTGATGATGATGATGATTATGAAGAGCTGCAAATGACGCATTGAAATATACAGGCCAGCTTTTTCTATTTACTGTATTCATGAAACATTTATAAAATAGGGAAGCAAGTAATATTAATGTAATCAGTTCCCCACGAAAGTATTTAGGCAGTGACCGCCCAATTACTTTCGTGGGGCAGTAGTTGGTAACCGTTGTCAATTACATTTTTGACTGAAGTAATTGTAATTGGTTACTTTTTTTTTCAAATGTGTATAAGTCTGGATATGACATGCTTCTTTGTTCATGTAAATTAGCCGGGAACCCACCTACTGCTGGAAAAACATATACAAGGCTGTGAACACAAGGATTGAGCCACTTAACGTGTGAAAATGGCATTAAAAGAAAAATGCACCAAAAAAATATAATTTTCCGTGTTCTGTATTCTTTTTCACATCCCTTTCACGAATGTTGCAAAATTTTTCCGCATCTGCTGAAGAAACTGCTAACTTCAGCCTCTTTCTTTTCCTTATTGGGCAACCGTGTTATCCTCCAAACTCAACCAGCAATGGGTGTCTTTATCGAAATAATGTTACCCATTTTGTTCACCTCAGTTGAAACAATTTATTCATTTTTGACGTGCCATAATTTCCTCAATTATTTGGTGCCGAAACCTAGAAAAAACGATAGAACTTGCCATTGAGGCAATGAGCCCAGGGAGAATCAGCAATTGTACTATGGCAAAAAAATATTAGATGAAAAGGCGTGCTTTCACCAACATGACCTAGTGACACACAATCGAAACCTACACCCCAACTCAAACCATACCATGATAAGTGAACTGTTAACACCAACGCTGCGATGAAACGGCTGAAATTGAAAAGAAACACTTTGAGAACTCAGGCGACTAAAGTGATTTCTGAAGCTGCTTTATTCTTGGAGAGCCATTCAGACGAAGGAGCTCTTAATGTCTTGTCTACAAGGCTTAGCACCTTCCAAATACACCTGAACGATGCGAATGCAGCCATCAAGCCATTAGCGCCAGACAAAGACGCAGAGCAAAATTCTATACAGACCATAGAATACAATGACTGTATCGTCACACACTTCACAAAACCCCACAGGGAAGCCGAGAAAGACCAGCAAACAAAACAAGCAGCAATGGAAGTGATGCGGGCGCAGATCGACGGCCCTCTGGCGGGGGCAAAGTCCAAAGTAAAACTGCTGAAGCTCGAATTATAGTGATATAAAGGCACTGCCACAGAGTGGCCGTCCTTGTGGGAGCAGTTAGAGCGGGTGGTACACAGAAGTGACCCCCTCTACAATGCTGAGAAGCTTGTGTACTTGCGATCGGCACTTTTGGAAAAAGCCGCAGCAGCCATTGCCAGCATGCGATTTACAGGAGCAAATTACGCCACTGTCATCGAACAGATGGCTCAGTTGCTCAACTTGCCACCGGTACAGAACAAAATGGAGCCTATTAGCCTACATCGACTCTATGAACACCTGCAACGCAACATCGTTGCGCTCATGGCAATTCATGGTCAAAATAGACAGTTATTGCACCCTGCTTTCCACCGCACTCCTGCAAATGCTGCCAACCGATCTTGCTGTCGGATACCATAAAGGACTTTCTGCCGACAGCAAAGATGATGGGCTCAGCATCAAGAGTTTGCAAGATTTTCTGAAAGCAGAAGTAGAGAGCCAGGAAAATGCTCTGCAGACTGGTCATCGCGAAGCCATATAATCAAGTCCAAAACATAGAGACAAATAAAAGAACAAACCTCAAAAAAGGTCAGAGCTTCTCTTTTCTTGACTGGTAATGCAAAGCAGTCCGATTGGTGAGCATATATTGTGCTGTGAAGAATCGTGCAGCTCACAAGTGTCAGGTGCAGATCTCAGTGGATGAAAAGAAGACTTACTGCACCTGTTCGATGCTTTCACTGCAGCATAAAACGACACACCTCAGGGGAATGCAGCAACAAAAAAAGAATAAAATGCAAGGAATGTGGCTTAAGACATATGGCTCAGATATGTGACCCAACATGGAAGCCACCTGAGAACAAAGCCGCAGATGTGCACTCTTCAACAGAAAAAAAAATGAAAAAGTGCCAACTGTGTTGCTCCAAACTGTTCAAGTATGGGCAGAAGCATAAAGAGGCCTCACCTGTCTCTTCTATGACAGAGTTAGCCAGTGAAGCTTTGTTACTAGCAGCCTCTCATGCTAACTCCAGGTAGAGGTCATAGATTAAGAGGACATCACAATCTACCCATGAGGATCAGGAAACATCAAAGGAAAGCACAGAAGAGTATGAATTTGGCTAAGTTAATACAACCGTAAAGGGCACTCTATCGAAACTCTGGAAATACCTCCGCCACAACGCAGTTCACTTACCCGTTGATCCAAACAACGCAGGTGTTCCTCATAGCTTTCGTTCGCCTACTGCTCCCTGGCCTGGCGGTCCCTCAGTTGGAACCCTCTTCGAACTGCCCCTTCCTCCCTGGCAGTGGCGAAGCAGGCCCTAGCAATTCCCCCACCGCCACTGCTCCAACACTGTTGCGCACACCGTGGCTGGATCACCCCTCCCACCACTTCACCTTGGACAGCCCCATCGAAGTTGGCGTCACCATTGCAAGCCCCTATATATCACCGACGACCGTCGACTGCACCTTGTGGGCTTGGTAGCTGTGCCACAACGCAGTTCACTTACCCATTGATTCAAACAATGCAGGTTAGTAAGCACACTAGCCTCTATGCAAAAAAGTCAAGTAATTACTTTCTAGTGCAGCTGCCAAGCCCGCAGTGTTATGTCGCTATCCTTACAGAGTGTTTTCATGCTGGTTGCTCTATACAAGAGTTGTTACCGGGTGACATCGAAACTAACCCTGGTCCCGAAATGGAAAAAATCCTTGCGGAACTCCAAAAAATTGGCAATGGCCAGAACAAACTGATATCTGAAGTTCAAGAACTAAAAAAACCAGCTCCTAACAACTGACAAAATATTATCGGATCTTAACAAGTGCATGACTGAAATGGAACGACACTACCAGAGCCTTTTGCCACTGCAAGCTGACCTCGTCGCAACTTAAGCCGACACAACGCAACCGCCCACTTAGTCTCTGAACATGAAAATAGGCTGGATGATGCGGAAAACCACTCATGCCGCAACAACCTAATGTTCGATAAGCTTCCAGACCCTAATGCGAAAGAGACAAATAATGAAACAGAAAAGCTTGTTATTAACCACTGTCTCGAGCACCTAAAAATAAAAATCAACCCGAAAGAAATAGATCGCGCGAATCGCCTAGGACGCCATACAAATCATCACTGCCGCCCAATAATTGTTAAGTTCATGTTCTACAAAACCAAGGAAAGCGCCCTTGCAAATGCGAAAACTTAAAGGAATCGATTTCAGTACTGGTGAAGATTTTTTCCCTCTCTATTCACACTGCCCACCACCACTTAGTTGCTTTTGCCAAGCAGAAATCAGAAAAATTTCAAATACGTTTCAAAACCTTACACCTGGACTCGAAGCGCTACATTTTTGACCACGCATCGCAATCAGACAAAGAAATCACTTAGCATCACCGAGCCCGAACAGTAGACTGAACCACCCCTAATCCAATCACAAAATTGTGCTTTTTTTCTGTAATCTTCACGAATATTCGCAGTCTCATACCGAAGCGTCAGCTCGTGTCTAACCTTGTGGCATCTTCCAAGAGCAATATAATGATACTAACAGAAACATGGCTTACCGATCCAGTAACAGACGCCGAAGTGCTCTCGGATCTACCAGATTTTCAGTTATTCCACACCGACCGCAAATGCGGCCGAGGAGGTGGTGTGCTAACTGCTGTTGCCCCAGAAATATCCTGTTCTCTTGTCAGCATTCAATCTGCCATTGAAATTTTGTGGCTAATTTGTCGCGCTTCACCTCAAACAGTACTACTTGGGGTGTGTTACAAGCCTCCGAACACTAGTCCAAGTTTTTCACATGATCTAAACAATATCATGAACACACTCACGACCGTTCACTCTAACGCTCATATTTTACTTTTTGGTGACTTCAATTTTCCTAAATTTGATTGGCATAACCCGACACACTCGTCAGTAAACCCTGTCGAAGCAAGAGAGTTTATTGACATTTGTTTGAATTTTAACCTAACTCAACTAGTATTAGAGCCCACGCGCATTGCTGGCGATTGTGCTAGCACCGTAGATTTATTACTAACCAACCATCCTGATTGCTTGTCCTCAATTTCATACTTATCCGAAATTAGTGATCACAAAGTAATACATGCAGATTTTTTCTTCTCCCTTCAACGACGTGATAAAATCAAGAACACAATTACGTTATATGCCCTGTACATATTATTGCTTTTTTGCGTATTTTTCCCGAAATATCCCTTGAAGCATTGTACTCCCTGATTTGCTTATTTTTCCTGTATTTTACTTTCTAGTATTAGTGCCTTACATTAAATTTTACTCATGTTCTTTCCTTGAAGTGTACCTTTGTGGCATCTCAATACTTAAGTTTTTCTTTTTTCATGTCTTGATCTTTGTAGTAATGTTGATGAGCCCTGCATTGAGGCATATCTTTTGTACTAGACTACAGAAGGCTGCTTACTCATTTCTTTTTGCCTTGATTTTGTAACCCCCCTTACACAATGCCCCCATAGGGCCTGTAAGGTATTTTAAATAAATAAATAAATAAGAAGATAATTATGGCACCATATACAACAAGCTCAGAAACTTCTTTCCGGTTTTCGAAAGTAACTTTTCTACTCGATCCGTGCATGATTACTGGGTGATCTTTAAACATCAAATTAATGAACTAACTAGCAAATTTATTCCCAAAGTATCATTCCATGCCACAACACAGAAACCGTAGTTCACAAACAAACCAAACAGATTAGCAAAAAGGAAAAAAACCTCTTTTTCGCGCAACAAAAGTGAAGGAAACACCCAAAGCTTGGGCAAAATACAACAAATCAGAAAAAGAATATACAAGCGCAATTTGTAACGCAAAATACACATTTTTGAACAGAGATCCAAGAATGCTAGCAGATAACACACGAAAATTCTCGCAAGTCGTAAACCCTCACTCCACTTGCACCATCAACCTTACTAAAGAATCAGGACACGGTTCACAGATAAGCAATGCGCCAATGCCTTCAACACCACATTTTCGTCTATATTCACTAAAGAATCCAAGTACCTTCCCCTTCCCCCTACCACACTATCAACATCCAGTACGTGTTCCATCGTTTTTTGCACAGACGGTATTTCGCCTTTAATTCAAAATATGAAACTGTCTTCGTCAGGTGGCATTGATGAAATTAGTTCCAAAGTGTTAAATAACATTCATGATACCATCGCTCTATCCTTGTGTTTGATTTATGCACAGTCACTCTCCACCGACAATCTTCCAGATGACTGGAAAATGGGCAAGGTCGTTCCGATCTACAAATCGTGTAATAAAAACTCTCCATCGAACTACCGACCCATTTCCCTAACAAGCATCCCATGCAAAATGATGGAACATGTCATCTACTCTCACATTGTAAACTTTCTAGATTCTAACAACTTCTTTCACCCCAGCCAGCATGGCTTTCGGAAAGGATTCTCTTGCGAAACACAACTAGTAAGTGCAGTCCACTTATAACGATACCACATATAACGATATATCGGTTATAACGATGGGTCGACATGAGAGTGTCATTTTATGCATTAGGTCTATGGGAAAAAAACATTTATAATGATAGTTTATTCACTGCATATTGGATATAACGATCAAAATTTTGCCGTCTGGACGGCGTTTTCCGTGCCAAATAATCGTAACATTTGCGTTGCTTAGTTCCCTGAAACGAACGATGTCGAGACGAGGTGATGTTTACCTCCGCAAGTTCGTATCTGCCGCTATTACCGCGCAGCGTGCCCCGCCCCGCCCGGGCACTGGAGAGTAGCCGAGTTGGCGCAGCGCGCCACAAGATGACGCTAGCTGCTTCGTGCACGTCGGCCACAGTCGCTCCGAAAGAGAGAGAAAGAAAAAAAAGCGACAAGCAAAGCGGCATGGTGGCGCCCATCCCCCACTCAGTCTCTCTCTCTCTCTCAGCGAGAGCGATAGCAGGCTGAAGCCACCGAAGCAGTGTGCAACTACAGTGGCTAGAATAGGGAAGTGTGACGACCACCGAGCGTCTCGTATTGGAGGCGCTGAAGCCCGCGAAGAGGGAACCGCGTGGGGGCGCCCGCTCCCGCATGCACGCATTCACATTGGGACTGGGCTGAGTAAGCTTAGAAAGGCCTCCGGGAGGGTGCACGTGACCATATGCACTATCCCAGAGGTCCAGGGCCAGACTTACCAGATAGAAAGGAGGGTGGTTGAGGCCAATCGGATCATTAGGAGTCTGAGTGGACGACTCTGGTACAGCGTGAAGGAGGTCAACAGGGACATGTACGGAGCCGGCTCCCGACCTTTTGTGCAGGATGGCATTCACTACAGTGGTGCCACTGGCAAAAGGATAGGGGGCAGGATGGGTCGCCAGGCAATAGCTTTTTTAGGGGGACCCAGAGCCCTGAAGGAACTAGTGTAGGCATGGACGATGTGAGGCAGGAGCTACAAACAAGCAAGCATCTATACTGTAGGAGAGGCAACAGAAGTAAGCACGAGAGCCAAATTAAGTCAGACATAGGGTTCATTAACATGCAAGGTGGCAGGAATAAACTAAAATGGGAGGAAATCGAAGAGCAACTAAAGTAGGAGAACTTAATGGTTTATGGGTTTGTAGAGACACATCTTAGGGACATGGAACAACAGCCCTGTAACCCTGATTATGCATGGGAATACTGCAACAGAGTGCAGCCTAGCAGAAAGGGCGGGGGAATTGGAGCACTCATTCATAAAAATACAAATTGGCAAAGGGTCAAACAGGAATGCAAGGTGCATTTATGGCTAAAAGGAAAAGTAGCGGGGGTGAAAGCACTTCTAGGCTTTGTATACCTTTGGACTGGATCAAATGCTAAAGAGGAAAAAGAAAATGTTGGACTGTATAGCAGCGGACACCAGTGAGTCAGGAAAAGGATGTCAGATAATTGTTTTAGGAGACATGAATGCGCATGTTGAAGATATGGATGGGTACACAGACTCCACAGGTAACATGCTGCTGGATATGTGTGAGAGGCTTAACTTAGTTGTCTGTAACTCTACTGAGAAGTGTGACGGGATCATAACATGGGAGGTAGGGGGTCGAGACTCGACAATAGATTATACGTTAATGTCACATAGGATGTACGATAGCTTAGGAGCCATGATTATAGATGAACAGGGCTCCTGAAGTATAGGTAACGACCACAAACATATCAAGTTGAGTTCTAAGAAGGAAACTAAAGCACGAACGAGGCATGAGGAAATGCCAGATGGGATTTTTTACTCAGAAGAGCAAGAGGAAATGGAAATAGCGGCCAAATAAACTGAAGAGGAAATATCAGAGGGTACTGAAACTGATTCGACTTACCCAAAGTTAATGAGACTATTTGAGCGTAAGCTAGGTAAGGTGTGAGTCAGGAAAAAAAGGCAAGGGATATGAAAACTCAAGAGCTGGTGGGATGAAGAGGTTAAGAAGGCCATAAAGAAATGTCAGGAAGCCTCCAGGGAACACAGATATTCCAAAAGTAAGGGAGAACCTGAAGCAGAAGTAGAGAGGAAATGGGTAAACTACATAAAATGCAGAAGGGAAGCATCTTATTCGATCAAGGAGAAAATCAAGACAAAAGGGTTCCAATGACTGTCAGAAGTAAGCAATAAAAAAGATAAACAGGCAGCTAGGAAATTCTGGCAACATCTGAACTCCTTGGGTAATAGGACAAGCCTAGAGCAGAGGTATATAGTAACAGCTCAAGGTACTCGGTTGGAAAGAGAGGAGGCAATAAAGCATATAGGAACCATGATGAGGGAAAAATTTAAAGAACAGAGAAATGGTACATGCAGTATCTCGGAGAGGGATAGCCCGGTCAATCCACTGCTTTCGCTTGAACAAAGAGAGTGGGAAAGGGCCGAGCAGAGGGTACCAAGTAGCACATCGGCAGGCCCGGATGGTATTCCAATTAGTATGTTAATAAAGAAATTGGGTCCGAAATCTGAGGAAGCATTAAGGGAGGTGGTGAGCAAAATGCTAATGGATGGTAAAGTACCTGACGAATGGAGGCTAAGTAGGATCAGAATGATATATGAGGGAAAGGGGTACAAAGCTGACATAACTACCAGCCTATAACAGTGACGTCAGTGGTTTACAGGGTGGTTACGCAGATTATAAAGAACAGACTGCAGGCATGGGTAGAGAACGAGGAGGTGCTTGGAGTGCTACAAAATGGGTTCCGGAAGCATAGGAGGCTAGAAGACGGTCTGTTCTCACTGACACAATGCATTGAAATAGCCGAGAAGGAACACGGCCCCTATGGCTGGCTTTTTTGGATATCAAGGGAGCCTATGACAGTGTACTTCAAGAGGGCTTGTGGGGCATTCTGGAAACGTTAGAAGTGCAAGAGGGAGTAACCAATTTCTTAAAAGATATCTATAAATGTAACCGGGTGATTATGCAATGGGAAAAGCAGGTTTCGGAGCCTGTCATGATTAGACGAGGGCTTAGGCAGGGTTGTCCATTGTCACCTCCGTTGTTTATGCTGTATCTACAAGGATTAGAGGCCAAAATACAGCAAAGCGGACTCGGCTTCAACCTATCAGTTTTCAAACAAGGAAAATTGATTGAACAGTCATTACCAGGACTGATGTATGCGGATGATATTGTATTAATGCCTCACAATACAGAAGATCTGCAGGGATTGATGGACACATGTGGTATAGAAGGAGACAGATTAGGCTTGAAGTTTAGCAAAGGAAAATCAGAAGTCATGATTTTTAATGATGACATTTGTGGCGAGCATAGGATACAGGAGGCCGCGCTTGAGATAGTCGATAAGTACAAGTATCCTGGGGTGTGGATAAATAATGGAATTGAGTATCTGACAGAGTACGAAAAATATGTAATGACTAAAGGTAACAGAAGTGCAGCGATTATGAAAAGTAGGGCACTGTGGAACTACAATAACTACGAGGTAGTATGAGGGATATGGAAGGGGGTAATGGTTCCGGGCCTGACTTTTGCCAATGCAGTTCTATGTATGGGAGCAGGGACCCGGGCACAGTTGGAAACTAAGCACCATGGTGTGGGTAGGCCCGCTCTGGGAGCACATGGCAAGACACCAAATCTTGGGGTGCAGGGGGATCTGGGATAGTCTTCTTTCGAGGGCAGAGAGACTAGTAGCAAGATAGCACTTGAGGAGCGATTGAGAAAAATGGGGGAAATGTGCTGGGCTAGGAAGGTTTCAGTTACTTATACAGGAGGAATGTTGACACAAGGTGGAGGAAGCCAACTAGAAAATTGTCAAGCAAATACTTGGGCAGCAGTGGGGGGACAGATAAGGAATCATCCGTCAAGAAAAAGGTAAAGGAGACAGAGAGGGGTATGTGGAAAACAGAGATGCAAACCAAATCAGCATTAGAGACATACAGGATGTTTAATAGCCAAAGAAAATATTTACGATAACTCTAAGGGAAGCTCATTGTTGTTTGAGGCCAGGACAAGTGTACTGCGGACTAAAACGTACCGAGCTAGATACCAGGAGATAGACTCGTTGTGTGGGGCAAGTGGAGAGGAGGAGGAAACAGCTGAACACCTGATACTTGCTTGTAAACAACTTCACCCTGCAGTTGAATGTAATGGGGAACTATTCAAAACTTTGGGTTTTAAGGACAGTGAAAGTAAAATAGACCTTGAACAGGTAGAAATAAGTAAACGGAGGCTATCTGATTGGTGGATAATATCAACACAAAAGTAAAGGAGTAAATACATAGGTATGCATGCATATAGTAGTACCACTCAAGACTAGATGGCGTGTGCCACCACTGCCCGA
Source organism: Dermacentor variabilis (assembly GCF_050947875.1). Lineage (NCBI taxonomy): Eukaryota > Metazoa > Arthropoda > Arachnida > Ixodida > Ixodidae > Dermacentor > Dermacentor variabilis. The sequence goes on along the minus strand of NC_134569.1, from coordinate 217,054,196 downwards.
TTCAAACGGTTGAGCCTTATTCATCCATCCATCCATACGTCAAGCCCAGACACAGCGCAGAACACCGACTGTATCGGCAGTGTCGAGTGCGTGCAGCTTTTGTGTGAAGTGTATGTGCAGTAAATAATTTGCCCGCTTTAGCGTCTGTGCAGTCATGCCTAGAAGGCAGAGTCACTGTTTTGTGCCCAGGTGCACAACAGGCTACAGGTCAAGCAAGACGAAACTGTCCTTGTTTGGTGCACCAAAAGACTTAAGTGCGCTCGCACAATGGCAGCGTGCTATTCCTTGCGCTGACAAAAAACTGGAAGAAAACTGTGCAGTATGCAAGCTCCACTTCGACAAATGGTACGTGTCAAGTCACTTTGAGCTTTGAGCATAAAGTGAACGGTGAGCTCATCCACATCGAGAGAAGCAGGCCTGTGCTGCTTCTAGGCACAGTTCCTACTTTGTTCCCGAACCTCCCGGCTTATTGTTCAATGAGGCTGCCACCGGACAGAAAGCGTCCTACAAGTGAACAGAATGTGCCACCCAGGAGGAAACGTGGACAGGGATCTACCACACCTGTAAGTGCTGACAGTACGATAAACAGTGTTGACTTCGAAAATGCATTGTGCACGCCGTTTGACAACTTGACATTATCGTCGTGTTCATGGGGAAAACACAAGCTTAGTGCTTCGAGCCTAACTGTTGCATACAGTGTGTGTGAGCCCACTGAGGACAAGAGTATTCTGTTCACCAAGAAGTTAGTTGTGTTCACTCAAGATGAGCATGGAGTGAAACAAGAAGTGTTCTTAAAGGAAGTGCAGATACCGCACTGTGTGTCAGACGATCCTGACTGTTTGTTAAGGAATGTAGATGTCCTCAGCATGTGTGCGGGTGCAGGAACTCAAGAATTTCCTTTCGTCATTGGAAATAATACATTTTCTGTCTCAGGAACCGCAATCTCAAGCGAGAATTGCCAGGGAACCGCCAACAAAAACAAGCAATGCATTTCATGCAAACATTTGAGGAAAGCTCTTCTCAATCAAAGATCTGCAAGGAAACAACGCAACCAGAGTCAAGCTGCACGTATTTCAATGAGAAGGCGCATGCAAACGCAAGCCATCAGACGGCTGAAGGCTAGGCTTTCGCTGTACGAAGAAACCATTCAGAAACTGAAGCAGTAGAGTGACGAGCTCAAAGAAACCATCCTCGAAAGCCAACTAAAAGCCCTCAAACGAAAGCAAAGGCTCGCCGTCATGCAGTGTTTTGAGGGTGCTCAATGGAAGTCACCGAAAGGTATGAAATACAACCCGGGTTGACTACTGGAATGCATGATAACGAGGATGAAGAGCCCAAGGCTCTATGAGCACGTGAGACGGGAGGGCATACTGTTGCTGGCTAGTCGATCATGCCTCAAGGTTTACACACGCAAGTACAAGAGTGGGTTCGGCTTTAATTCTGCTGTCTTGGCAGGGATTGCTCAGAAAATAAAATCAATGGATGAATTCAAACGACACGGCGGACTCATAGTGGACGAAATGAAGTTGTCAGAAAGCTTGAGTGTTGGCACAGGAGAGAAGGTGGAAGGGCTTGTGGACTTGAGAGAGTTTACCCCTGACACCGAACGACACATTTCTTGTGATCATGGTTTGGCATTATGTTTCAACCATTGACAGGTTCTTGGCACCAAGTACTGGGTTGTTTCGCTTCCAGGGGAAATGTGAAGGCTGCACTGCTTTCGAAGATCATAATAGAAGCTGTGCTGCTTACAGAGAAAGCGGGCCTCAAGGTGGATTTTATCACCTCTGATGGAGCCTCGTGGAATCGATCCATGTGGCGCAAGTTTGGGATATCGGAGGCTTCATCCTCGATAAAGTCATCCGTGCCACATCCCGTCGAGATAGGGAGGCGCCACTTTTTCATTTCTGATTTTCCACATTTGGTGAAATGTGTCAGGAATGGCTTTACTAAAGCTCCTTACAAAACACCAGATGGTGCTGTTTACATGGAGCACATCAAGGTGGCGTACGATGAAGATAAATGCGCTGTAACATTGAAAGTGATGCCTAAAATCACGATGTCTCACATTCACCCCAACGACTTCGAAAAGATCAAAGTAAACTTCGCATTCCATCTGTTCAGTGCTGAAGTTCTCCGTGGGATATTCTTCTACAAGAGTGAGATATCTAAGCATTGGAGTGACCCGGCACCAACACAGGCATTTGTGCTCATGATGGTGAAATTAATTGAGGCCATGACAGCACGCATCCCATCAAAAGGGCTGAAAGTTGGTTCTCCCCAGGGAAGGAACATCATCGATTTTCAAAAGTACTTAAACAAATGGGAATCTTCCTTGTGCAGTTCCAAGCTTGGATTCATTTCCGCAAGCACTGCTGATAGACTGAGAGTTGCCTTGCACACTACTCTGGGCCTTCTAAAGTACCTCAATGAGAAACTTTGTTTCAAGTACGTCCTCACAAGCCGACGCAGCCAAGACTGTATAGAAAAGTTGTTTGGCATTATCCGTCAGTTTTCAGGGTGCAACGATCACCCGACAGCTACCCAATTTTTAATCACAGTGAACTGCCTAAGCTTCTATGATCTGGTAAAGGCACCAAGCAGCGGGAACCGTGCAGGAGGCTCGCTTACATCGCTGTTAGTCGATGGAAGGGAAGCCAAACAAGTGGATTCACTGCATGACAAAGGCAAGCTCGAAGAAGCTTCCGAGGTTCTCAAGAAATCAAAGATCATTCTTGATCATATGTATCTCGAAAAGACAAGCGATGCCCAACTTGTCTTTTTCATAGCAGTGTATGTTGCCAGGAAGATGACAGTTAAAAGCGACTGCAGCGACTGCTTTGATGAGCTTCTTGTATCACCGCAGAAGGCGAACAGAGACCTTGCTGTCCTTACAGATTTTTGTGATAACGGCGGCCTCCTTTATCCTTCGGAGAAGCTCTTCTCCTTTGTGGACGCCCTTGAAATCACCTTCACGACATGGTTTAGCTACAATAAGCTACACCAAGACAGTATGGATGAGCTGACCTCCTGCCTGCAGAAAAATTCTGTCTTGGTCGGCTTTGCACACCATGGTGTCGATCTTACGAGCCAGATTATAAAGTTTTTTTTCATCACACGCCTTCACTTCTTCACGAAGTCCCTGAACAAGGAACATGCATCTTCTCGCGAGAAAAGAAAGCATCTGAAGCTCAGTCGTCTTACATTAACACTCAATCGAAAAGGGACTGCTTCACGTCTGTATTTCTATATTATGAGTCCGAAACTTAGTCTTTTTATGGCAATAAAAGTATTTGTGGCCCTCATTCTCGTTTAAGGCACTGCTTAAAATCCAGGGTGAACGGAAACGCCATTATCGTGAGTATGAGACTGCCCGTCGCTTGGATTCCATTAAATGCCTGCCGCATTGGCTAGCTTAAAAACTTCTGCAGAAGATTTTGCCACTTCTTCGCACTAAACCATGTTACTTTAGGCTGTGTAGCAACATAAACGCTAAATTGAATAAAGAAACGCAACCAGGCGCGGCCTAGACAACGCTTCTGCTCCAAGCGCCTGACGTGTAAGCGGGTTACAGCATCACCCCTCCCGTTCCCTGCAAAGCATCACGACGAAGCAGGCTCGCTCATCACACTTCTCCTATTCTAGCCACTGTAGTGCAACGAATGGTACGACCCAGTACGAACATGGTGCTGACAAAGTGCAAAGCAGTGTCACTTGACACGAAGACGGATATTTTGCAGGATTTTCGACGCAGCTTCAAGGTTAGCGCCCTCATGAGGAAGTATGAGCTCACCCAGTCGACGATATCAACCATCTTAAAAAGCGGGAGCACCACGATTGTGAAGGCAGGAGCTATAAACTTTAAAGAACTTTAAAGTCCTGTATCGGTGGTGCATGCTGGAGTGGCTAATTTTAGCCATTGACCGTGCTGCTCCTGGCACACCGGGTCATGCAGACAGGCCCCCTGACCTGAAGATCAGCCTTTGAAAGGCATGCGCTTCGTTTATGGTGCTTGATATGAAGTAAAGCAGTCAACCATATACAAATGCTGCAAAAAGGCGGGCTTTTTGCGTCAGGACGAACTTCCCCAACCCACTGAGACCAACACGGTGGAAGCCGCTGAAATAACCTAGCTCTGGGAGCTTGTTCCTACTGGTGACACAGGTGGTGCGTCGATGGAGTTTTTGACTGCAGACAGTGCTGCCTCGTTCTGCGATGCGGTCACCAACGAGGCGATTGCGAAAGATGTGCTGTCTCGACAGACGGCAAAGTTTTGCGACGGTGGCGACGGCAGCAGCGACAGTGAAAACGAGATTGACAGTGGCTCCTTGACCCCGACCTCGATGTCCACGCAAAGTGCATTGTCGTCGATCGGCTCCTTAATTGATTTTATGCATGCTAAAGGATTGCCGCCAGTGTTTGCGCAGCAGCTGGAATCCATGCACACTGCAGTTGTGAAGCCGAAGCTGCCGCAAAAGCAAGTGCAGATTTTGGACTATTTCGGCGCACCTAACACTTGGCACGATCACTGGCGCTAGGAATAAAGTTTGTTTTTCACAGCCTACTTTCTACATCATCTATTCTTTAGAGCAAGTGGCGAATTCGAGTTCGGAGCTGCAAAGGTACGTTCAGCGTTTTCTTTTTCTTTTTTCTTTTTTTGATAACTGCAGTCCAGATATAGCGGTCATCGGTTATAACGATCATATTTTTCGTTTTTCTCGATATTGTTATAAGTGGACTGCACTGTAATCTTTCTTCATAGTCTGCATGCTAACCTTGACAACAACTTACAAACTGACACCATCTTTCTAGATTACGCAAAGGCATTCGACACAGTCCCCTACCAATGACTTATGCTAAAATTATCCCAATTAAAATTGGAACCTGATGTACTAAAATGGATCAAAGCATTCCTAACTAACCGTTCTCAATTTGCGCATGTCAATAACAAATCTTCCGACTGTCTCAAACTAACATCAAGTGTACCTCAAGGTTCAGTCCTCGGCCTCCTTATATTCCTAATATACATTAACAACTTACCCCTTTGTGTATCTTGCAAAATCCGAACGTTTGCTGACGACTGCGTAATCTACCAAACAGTAAATAACACCCACGACCAAGTAACCCTACAGAAAGACCTTAAGCACATTCAAGAATGGTGTGAGAAATTACTTGTATCTCTCAACCCAGTGGTAGGCCACATAAAGAAGACAGCTTTTTTGCATGAGATCGATTTTTTGCATTTGGTGGTTTCTGTATGCCCAAACATTCAAGAATATGCAGCAACAAAAACTATTCTCCTATCGTCATTAGTTCCAGAGTTACAGTACGTTTTCCATACCACGCCCTCGTATTACAAAACCAAAACCAAAACCACATTCCATGTGTTCAGAAAGTAAGTGTTTTTTCGTCTACATTATTATTATTCAAAATACTTTCTAAATTTTATTATCATTGAAAGCTTAATTGATGTTGTAAAACGTAGTTTTGCGTTTGTAACTATTTTTAACTCTAGAAACGGCCACAAGGGGAGCGAACGACACTTGTTGCATTGCTCGTAGAATATCTGTTGTTTTGTTTACCTTGGTGGCTACATCAGGCTTTGTTTCGTGAATTTCCCAAGTGCTAGTGCAACTACAGCAGTGTGTTTAGGCCATCTAGACCACATTCCGAGTGGCATGGCGAAATTCAGAGCACGCAAAACAAGGAAGCGCAAGTTTGCTGGGAATCAACACATGCCGAAGAGGCTGTCTAGGAACACAGTAGATGCGGGTGTTTCGACAACTGCCAAGAAGCTTGGGGACATCGCAAAAACCTACGAAGCTCCACTAGAGCATTCTACGCTCCAAGGAAACAGGGTAGTGGACATTTCTATCCTTTCTGATGTGTTTTTATCACTGGCATGTAGTGAGTGCTTGAAGACGTCACTGAAGGTCGAGGAACACTTGAAACGAGGGATATGCTCTACTTGCGCAGTCGTGTGTACTGATTGTTGGTTCGAGCTTGTATTCGATACAACAAGAAGAGTGGCGCATGGCAATGAGAACAATGTTCGTTTTGTTTACGCGATGCCCCAGCTAGGAAAAGGGTGTGCACGTGCGGAAACATTTTCTAAAGTGATGAACACGCCTGTCTCTCCATGTTTCATTTCCGCAAGCACTGCTGAAAGCACTCCACCTACGACAATATATCGTCTCTGCTTTCTGCAGTGGCTACAGAAGTGGCGTGCAAATCGATGACTGATCCTGCTGCGGAAGTCCGTAGTTTTGTGGGGAGTGCCGCATGCGGCATTTCAGGTGTTGGAACATGGCAAAAGCGTGGACATTCGTCTTCGAACGGCTGTGTATCAGTGATTTCTGCCGACACAGGAAAGGCCCTTTCTAGCTCATACAAGACATGGACTCTAATGCATCTCACGAGGGACCCAGCTACGAACCTGGTGCTTATTAGGTCCTTATGTGTTTTGCACGTTTCACTAAATCTGAAAACTTTGTTTATATTTTTCTCAAAACAAGATATTTCTCCAGCTCATGTGATGGAAACTTTCATAACTTTTTCTGGGTGTGTATTTTGAAGTGAAATTGTATATGCTCATTTCCAACGTATATACCTGTGCAATGAACCAGAATAAAAGAAAATGATGCAATACTTTTGAATTGAGAGCTAATCTTGCAAAGAGGTCTGTTAAAAATTGCAATTTTTTTGTTTTTTGAACATTACTTCATTAATATTTATTGTGTAATATTTATCCTGGTTGACTGCATAGCCCCAACATGTAGCTACACAAATGCTAAAGTTTTACTCAATTAAGCCTTTCATTAGTAAGTTATCACTGATGGCTGGCGTGACTACCACTTTTAGCCCATCTTTTGTCAAAAAATTACCTGCCAAAAAATAAAAAATATTTTATGCTCTAAACAGCTGGGTAACGTAAATAAACCATGCTTATTCTGAAGAAAAAGTTATATCAACCCTATCTCTTTTTAAAAAAAAAATTTTTTTAGTGGCCTATCCCCCTTAACCTGAACAAATGCAAGCTTCTTTTCTTTTCCCGCCATAAAAACTCCTTACCTTTTTCATATAATATCGCAAACGTCCCTGTAGATTAAGTATCATCATTCAAATATCTAGGTGTCGCACTGTCTAACAATCTCACTTGGAATGCGCATAGAACTAACGTCACTTCATCCGCTAACAAAATACTGGGCTTCCTAAAACGTCACCTACGTCATGCGCCCCAGCACATAAAATTGCTCACATACCAGTCACTCGTCAGATCGAAACTCGAATGTGCCTCCGCAGTATGGAACCCGCCCCAAACATATCTTGTAAATGATCTTGAGTCAGTGCAAAATCGCACCGCCCAATTCATTCACTCCCTATACTCATACAATATCAGCGTTTCATCCTTGAAAGCACAATCCGGGTTATCACCACTCTCTGTTTGCCGTCGTATCGCCACCTTTTCCCTCTTCCATAAAATTTTTCATTCTTCCCTCAACCTAGCACTTTACGTCATCCCCCTGACATACATTTCACACTGCGCCGCCCACCCGCTTCAAGTGTCACATTTTCACACCAGAACTGTCACTTTTTTCCGCCTCTTTTTTTTCAACGTGCAGCCAAAGATTGGAACAACCTTCCCTGCTCTATTGTTTCCATCACCTGCCCATCAACTTTCATTGCAAACGTAACAAATCACCTCTGTTGCTAAAACGAATGTGTCCAAATGTATTTTTTTATGTACAAACCACCCTTTATGTAATCGGAAGAAATCAACGGAAATCCATCAGAAGAAATCAACGACACAAGTAGAATACATGCCTCATTGTGCTGTCTTAAGGTCTGACAGCCTTTCAACCAAGATTAGAGTCATATTTGATGCATCTTCTCACGATGCTGGTTATATATCTCTAAGCAAAGGCCTCGAACCAGGACCAAACTTGATCCCAGATTTGCTTAAAAGGTGTTACCAAACTTCAGAATTCATCATCACGCAGAAGTTGAAAAAGCATTTCTGCAAATTTTGGTGCAACTGACAGATTGTGATGCCCTCCGATTCTTCTGGTGTGAACATCTCCCAATGAATAAAGACCCAGAGCCTCCCATGGAAGTCTGGAGAATGACACGGGTCCTTTTTGGCATGAAAAGTACTCCATTCCTCCTCGCAGCCACCGTGCACCACCATATGTCCATGACAGGAGATTACCCAGAAATAAGAAAAATCAGCAGCAAGAGCCTTTATGTGGATGACCACATAACAGGAGCAAACATAATGGAGGAGGCTGGAGACTTCTACCGAAAGGCACTAGATGTCATGAACTGGGCAAGCATGACATTTCGCAAATGGAACTCAAATTCCAAGAAGCTCCAACAGCTGTTCAATGATAAAGAAACCAGATGCACCCTTAGCTACGTGGAATGTCCAACACCAAGTGTCTGACTTGTCCTGGGACTTGTATGGGAAAATGACAGAGATCATTTGGCATTTTCCATGGAGGCCACCTTAGATTTCCTAGACTGAAACTGCAGCACAAAACAATTCATCCTTCAAGTATAGGCTCGTATGCATTGCCCGCTTGGTCTCATTTCTCCAGTCAGAGTGACAACGAAGTTGATGTTTCGAACAGTGTGGGAGTAAGGCATAGAACGGGATTCCCCTCTGCCTGAAGAAGTCAAAGCAGCTTGGATTGAGTGGCACGCCATTTAATGGGTATAAAACCGCCGAGACGATACAGTAGGTTGGCCAACAAATGCTGGAAAAATGCACACATCTTCACAGATGCTAGCCCCAAAGCTTACGGCGCAGTTGTATATCTGTGCATCTGCGGGGTCAAGGAAGCAAAGGTGACTATGGTCCTCTCAAAATCCCGAGTAGCACCGATTAAGAGATTAAGATACCCTGTAGGGGGGGCCTCTTTGCGGTAGCCGCCGTGAACGGGAGAGACAACTCCTTGACCCTCGCAGCCTCCGTCAGGGCAGAGACCCCAGCTGGGGCTGAGACCATAGCCGTGGCATCAGTAATAAAGCAACAAGACAGGGTAGGCGGGGAAGTTCATGTCATTACCAACTCGCAACAGGCCTGCCGTAACTTTACCAATGGACGAACACCGCTGCTGACAGCTCAGGTTCTAGGCCCGAGGCTGCAAGAATCCGATCAAATCACGTGGACGCCGGGCCATTTGGGACTGGAGGGGAACGAAAGGGTGATTGCCTTAGCTCGAGCGCTAATCAACCGAGCGGGGCAAAACCACTCGTCTCATCAATCCACACCCTTTACCTTCGTGCCCCTGCCATCCAATTACTGCGACCGACTCGAGATCCAGCGACTTAACCGCAGGATTTATCCTCCCCCTCACATAAAGCTCAGTACTGAAGAGGCAGTAGCTCCCAGATTTATTCAGACTAGCACATTCCCAAACTTACACAGATACACCAAAATGTACCCACATCCATATTGCGGCATCTGCCCCTGGTACGGCGACACACGCCCTGCACTCTTTCACATCTCGTGGGGACGTGGGGGCAAACCTCAACACTTAAAGATGCCTAGTACGTCATTTGAGCGGTGGGAGGTACAGCTGACTGGCGATACCATGGCGGGACAAGAAGCTTTCATCCAGCAAGTACGTCGAGCAGCCATGGCCAGTGGAGTCCTGGAATGAAGACACCACCCACTCGAGCAGAAACAAACGCGACAGCAATGTTATAACAGCAGCATTATATTGATGCTCTTCAAACCTCTCATTGATGCATCGGCCGGTTTGACCAACATACATTCTTCCGCAGCTTCGTGCAGAAGAATGTATGTTCGTCAAACTAGTAGATGCATCAATGAGAGATTAAAAGAGCATCGATGTAACGTCACTCGGGTAATCCTGAGTCATTTGGGTATTTATTGCCGAGATTGTTCCTGCAAAGCCATGTTTCAAAATACTTCCATTCTGTATAGGGCTCATAGTAGGATGACAAGAGCAGGGGCATAGCCGGGGGGAGGGGCTTATGCAGCTTCAGCCGCCCCGAAATTTTTTCATGCTGTCCATGCACCACCGATCAAAACAAACCCCAGTGCCGGAAATCATTCTGGATTTTGTCTAGAATGTCTTTTTCACGCTCGAAAAGATATCTCAGCGCGTAGATTGCGAACTTGGGCCAGATTTCGCGGCAACGCCCATGCACCGGGAGTCACACGACGCAAAGAGCCCCATCCAAGCACAGAGTTTCAAAGGCATTTTGACGGCGAGCTATGGCGAGCGGCCTGGATGAGGCATCTCACGGAGGCCGCGGAATCTACAGATCGCATGCATTTCATTTCCGTAAACTTATGTGTATAAAGTTCTCATAAACTTTTGATGTGAAAAGTGCATTGACATTTCTAAAGTCATCCTTTAGATTTTCAATTCCGGAACTTTGTGGGTTTAATATTGTTATAAACATATGGTACCAAACGTGCAGTGACTTTTCTAAAGTCATACATCAGAACATACAACGAGACAAGCCAAATCAATACACTATCAGACAAGTTGACAAGGCACGCAGCGAGGTCCGATGAGATGACGCGTTGTGGTAGTTCATTTGTGCTGTCATGTCACAGAAAAAAATATCAAAATTTTTTTCACCTATGCCAAAGCATCCATGTCGAGACACTAAAGCAAGCAACGGTAACTATTCTTATTTATTTTTCTACTTTTGACTTTTATTTGCGAGGACACATTGGGCCTTTTCAGTTTTCTTGTTTTCGCTACCCGCAGTCTGCCAGAGCCAGCTAGAGCGCATGCGTTTTTCTCGTGTTGCCCCGACCACCACGTGGTGCACTTCCGTGCGCATTCATTTTTCCCTGGGCGAGTGTATTTTCGCCTGGCAGAGTTTTGTACGCCTTCTGGCTAGCAGATGACAAAAAGAAACAATGGTTGCTTGCCAACATCACTGTGGGGACTCAACCTATTGAAACACGTTCGCTTGAGTGTAACCTCTCCGGAAAGTCTTGTCGTGCTGGTGTAGGATATCGAGCCATATGCGTATGGTTCTCTGTGGACCAAGCGTCTCACATTTTCTTCGGTATTCCCTTGGTAGCCACATTAGGTGCCCAAAATAGGCATTCGATTGTGGCCAACATACTTTCCTTTGCCTTTTGTCATTTCGGTGCCTCAGCCCCCCCAAAAAATATAGACATTGTTGTGGCGCATCGAATTGTCGCATGGTGAAAGTTCGATTTTGTTACTCCTTCTGTTGCGGAAAGTAATGGGACACGGGACGCTTCAGGGGCCAGATATTCTTATTATATTATTGCGATAGCAATTATATGGACACTCCAGGCACATTCCTGCAGTCACCCTCATGTTCCGTATAAAGTACAACGGCAATAACATTGTGACTGCGCGCTGCGTGCTGTATGTGTGAGTGAAACGTGGGGGCCGAGGCATGGGTGAGCCGACAAAGGTGGCTCAGTCTTGTCTGTGTAAGAGAGAAAAGTGAGGAGGAAGCATGGCACATTCCGTCGCGTGCGATACATCAGGGGGAGTGGAGGAAGGGGTGGCAGGCCTTAGGATTCTGAGAGCTGTGAATCTGTGGTTGTGCAACACGTTTATTTGCCTTGTTTGACGCATTATATACCGTGACTTTTTGTAGATACGTAGACTTATTAAAGAGTAAAATGTATATTTAAATATCTTGCGAGGTTTTATGTATATGCACAGTGAACTTTGTTTCCCAGAGACACTTTTTTGCCCTATATCAAGCTGTATCTTCGCATTTGTATATTCCATTGTATCTTCGCATTTCTAATACACAAAGGCGAGTCAGATGAAAGTGAGCCAACCAACCCCGCACAATAATGGTTCAGTTCATTACCTGCAAGGCATGCGTGTAGCATACAAGCATCTCTCATTTACAAAACTGACATGCAGTTGTGAGGATAAATGTTCTTTAATGCTCTCATACACTGGGTTGAACATGGCTGCGTGACGTAATGGACACTCCAGAAGTTGAGCAGCATGGTGCCGTGAGGTTTTTGACAGCTGAAGGTGTTTCCCGAAAAGAAATTAGTCACCATATGGCTGCCATGTACATTGAACACGGCATTTCATTGGCCACTGTGAAGCGTTAGAACAAACAGTTCAAAGAAGGACAGGAAAGTTGCAAAGCAGATGTAAGACCGTGCCAAAGCCGCCGTGCAATCACTCCCAACGCAATTGCAAAGGTTCATGGGCTGATTAGACAAGAATGCAGGATAAGCATCGATGAACTGGCAGAGCATGTGAACATCAGACACTGTTCAGTTCACACCATTATTCATTAACATCCCAGTTATCGGTTCTTGTGTGTGCAACAGATGCCCAAGGTTTTGAACCACCGTCAGAAAACTGAGAAGTTCGGTGCAGCCTTGATTCCTCTGATCCAGTATCACATTGAGGGTGACGACTTCTTGTCTGCAATTGTGACCAGGAACGAATTGTGGTGTCACTACTACGAGCCTGAAACATGACAGCAAAGCCTACAGTGAAAACATTCGAATTGACCACACCCAAAGAAAGCAAAGGCCGTCATTTACGCCAGAAAGGTGTTGTTGACTTTTTTTTTTCGATCGTCAGGGGTTTCGATCGTCATTTACTGATAGTATTTGCTAAACCTGGAGAGACTATCAATCGATTCCAATACTGTGAAACATTGGATCGGCTGCGTGTCGAAATGAAGAACAAACTACGTGGAAAATTGATGAATGAGGTCATCTTGCTCCACGACAATGCCCATGCCCACGTCACTGATGTGGTAATACAAAACTGGCAAAGTTCAAGTGGGAATCGCTGCAACATCCACCATACAGCCCAGACCTGTCACCTTTCGACTTCCTCATTTTGGGGCAATTGAAAGAACAGCTCAAGGGAACCAGATTTGTGCCGGACAATGACGTGACAGAGTCAGTTACAGCTTTTTTGAAGCAGCAATCCAAGGAGTTTTATGAGACTGCAATCACGTAACTTGTTACATCAGTGGGACAAATGTCTAAATGCTCATGGAGACTACTTTTAAATAAAGTGTCCCCTTTGTCATATATTCGCATTGGCCCACTTTCATTTGACTCACCCTCGTATATTTTGCAGAACTCCAGCTTTTTATATGTGCTCTCTGTTGCGACTACAATTTCAGTGCAATTACAATACACAACTGGTGACAGCTGCTCCTGAGCAATACATTGGAACAAATAACAGTGTCATTGAACATTATCACTAGCTGTTGTATATGTACAAAAATGTAAACAAGGTTCTTGACTGACAAATTTTAATTAAAAGATTTGTCCTCAACTTGTTCATTTTATAGCCTTTACATTTTTCCTATCAGTGGCATGCACTGCTTTGCTGGTTTTGAACTGGTCTAGTTCTAAAGTTCGTGCGATATTTTCTTTACTTATTAAATAGACAAAAAACATGGAAGCATTGATATCAGTTATTTCGGACACAACTCTTGGGACACACGAGTGTATTCTTTTATGAAAAAATGCATATTTTACTTGTCTTGACAGTGTGTAGCATTCAAGAATTCGTTTGTAGCATCTTTGGCAATGGCAATGCAGTTATTATTCATATATTGGATCACTGGACAAATTCTATAAGGAAGAGGCTGAGTTGCAACGTGAGCCCACCACCCCGAACGAAATTTCTGGCTATGCGACTGGACAAGGGAAACTGTGCAGGCCTATGATATTGCAAAATTAGAGGAAACGTGCGTGAGCAAGCCATCAGTGTCGCTATCTGAAAAGAAGAGACGATTCCTCGATTTATCTTTGTAACCATTGCAGTATATGTTTTCACAACGCCTTGAACACATGTACGGTTCATCGACATGCACCACTGAATGTTCTTTTTTGCTGTCACGTTTGTTTCCGCTCGTACGGTATATATTTATCGATGCGTGCGAAAATAAAATCTATAGTGAAAGTGAAGTGCTGTCTCTGTGTATCTGTTTCTTTCTACGTCCTCGTTCAGTCGCACTTATACACTCTATCATAGACTTTGGGAAGGTTGCGTGTGGTCTATGCACAGCTAGTAGGTTTCAATTTTTGTGATTTCACTTCTCTTAACACTCCACTTATCTAAACTTATCTAAAATTACAGTTTACTGTAATTAGTTTGTTGCATCAATTTTCTATTGTTTCCTACGTGAACTGTTGGTACCATGCGTCTCTGTTTTATGCATGTGCTAAGAAGCCCTGAAGTAAGATAGACTGCACAAGTGTGTACGGTTTCGGCTTAATGCAACATGGGTTGCAGTGTAGTTTTTGCTGTATTAAATGCATGAGCCCTACTGGAAACACTAAGTCTGCTGCTCAAAGAGTTGCAGTAGTGTTGATGAGCATGTACCATGGTAGCAATGAACCGAGATTGCTGCATGCTCTACTTACCGTCCATTAACACAGCTCCTCTTTAGTGCATGTCTAAGGCCTTTGTCCTAACAAGCAATACACACGATGCTACGTGATAGTACAGAAAAAGTGAAGCCTTAATGTAAAAACAATCAGAGGCCACATTTACTGTAGTAGTAATACCATCTCATTAGTTCTTTTTCTTTTTTTTTACCTGTTTTAAGTGACATGTACCATAAGTTCTGTTGTGCTGTTTTCTCTGACATTTTTAAACTAGTGATAATGTACGCACTTTATTGCTAAGACTTCTTTGTTACCTTCTGGTGCTGGTCATCTTTTGGCGCCTTCTTTTCATGCAGACATTGGCCATCGTCATTCTGCTTGCAGGACATGGAATATGCAGAACAGTTGTTTCATTGAGGGCCAGACATCACACAGGGAATCCTTCTCTGTTCTGGAGTTGTCTTTCATGAAAGCTGCAGGGGCCCACAGGTGAAAACAGCTTAATGGATCAGCACTTCTGTGGATAGGCTATGGTGCATTTGCTTGACATATTAGCATGCTGTATAAAACCAGGCAAAGACATGGTCTCATAAGAAAGATAAAAATGCGCTACCTTGCGCAGTCTTTGAAATACATATAGGTAACCCTACTGGCCAAGAAAGGTCTGTTCCCAATCTAGCAATTTTATTTTTGTTTTTGCCCCAAATGTTATGAAGGTTTTTGTGCCTTCGTATTAATTACGCTGTTCAGAACATTATTTCGCACAAAACTTGCTTCTCCCTATGTGCCATTTTGTAGTCAATCCTTGGACTCTTTATTATTCAATTATGTTTTTGTAATTAGGTATATCATATTTTGTTGAAGTTCTCAAGATGTGCTTTCTGAAATGGCTGCCTATATTGCATTCCTTCTTTTATGTTGCTTACATCTTTAAACCAGCGATAATTTTGCAAACAGGCCCCATTCTAGCTATGCAGCTACTGGCGATGTGTATTTTCCTGTATTGTACTGTATTGTACTTGTATTGATGTCAGTAAATGTGATTAGAAAGAGCATAGAAATATGTTTCCTGACAGCCACAATACAGTATAGTAGCCTCCCATATTTATAAAAGTGGTAAGCCGTTTTGAGTTTTTAAAATATCTCTCCTATTATTATAGAAATGTGATTCCATAGTGTGGCAGAACAGATTTTTTTACAACATGTTTTAATTGCAATATGTGAACATTTGTACCTCTCTGTCAGTGAAGCATGATGGATTCCTGTTCTTCAGCAGCTGAAATGCAGCACAGTATCCTTCACTTGTTTGGGAACTGTGCACAAGCATGTCTACAGGCGTTGCCCCTGCTTTGGTGGCCATGAGTAGCATAGTCACCGTGCTAGAATCTGCATCACATGATGTGGAGTCCATGAATATGATGGTGTGTGGCGAGTCCTAGCTCTGGGCCTAGTGCATAATGGGTGTCACAACAAGCACTGCCCAGCTGCCTTTGGATGTGCCCGTTGAGCAGACATCTGTGCCTGCACATTCACAGCAAAAAGTGTGAACTTTTCTACGTGAATAGTTGCATTGCTAACGATAAATACTTCAGCACGCAGGGAACATGTGAAACCAACTGCATAAAGACGGCAAGTTGGGCCGGTTGGTTAGGATGGTTGGGTTAGGTTAGGTCATGTTGTCGCTTTATACCTTCGTTTTGTCTGTGTCTTGAGTTGTGCTGCAACGAACCTTACAATGAAACATGTGAAACAACTCATACTTTCCAGCTATCAAGTATGCGTCGTCATTCTAATGGTGAGTACCACCTTAACCTGGCTTAAAGTGCTACATTTTCTTTTTGGATTAAACTACCAAAACGTACATGCAGGTGCACAGCACCTTCCTTAACAACAGCAGCGTTCGCTAATCTGAGCTTCCCATGGCCTTTGATGAATGTGCATGAGTCGCCCCAGCTACTACACAAGCGGAAAATTGTACTACCTGGATTGCCCAAATTTGACATCTCGAAAGCAGACACACATGCTTGCCCAGGGAGTAATTCAAACATTATCTGGGCAGGAACAGCATAAAACTATTCCAATCTGTTTTTGTTCCACAGCCACCTTCTTACCTCCATAAGAGGTCAAAATGGCTTGGGCCTTGCCTATATGGGTGCGGCCGCCCACATATGTTGCTAAGTAAAAGTATTAGCTAGAATGCTATGCACAGTACTTCCTGAATTTGCACTCTTGGTGCCACTATACATTCCTTTTCAAACATTTTTCAAAGCGAAGCTTTCGTTGCCTCTCCCTTCGAATTTCCCACTTATGCTGCTGCTGTCTGGCACGCTGCGTGGGGAGGTGGTTCAGAGCATGTCTATACATGACAGGAGCATGGCAGAGAGGAACGGCGACGCAAGAAACTTGTATTTTGCACAGCGTCGAATGAGCACAATGCCCTCTAGAGCTCCCTGGGCATTGTCACATTAGCCTCTTGACAGTTGTAATTATCCGTGACCCCTGTAAGAGCATTGCAGAAATTGCAGCGCTTGCCTTTCTACTAACGTCCAAGTCCAGAGGGAAGCTAGATATAATGGTAGAGAGGAGGGAGAAGAGGAGGCAGAGAATGGGCAGAACCGATGCAATCACAAAACGAGTGAACTTGTAACTCTTCACTCGCAGTTTCCATACAAGGGGCGGGAGGTAGAGAAAAGGTGACGTGAGATGATAAGGAAACTATAGACACAACAATGCTTGTGGGCAAGTGGGATTAATTTAAGTTCAAGGTATGGTATGACACATTTCTGCTACTTCTGAAAAATAAAAACCATGCAAATTTGTCAAGCGAACAACTTACTCAGGGCATGCAGAACCAGAGCCGCATTAAAGTGCACCGTAGGGTCTAGGTGACCCTACGGAAGTGGTCACATGTCAAATCAACACTTCTGTGCCCATCACAGTAGCTTTGCAGCTATGGCATTGCTCGAGGTCGGGGGTCTGACCCCAACCACAGCAGCTGCAGTTCAACAGGTGCAAAAAAAAAAAAAAAATCACTCATGCACTTATATTTAGGGACGTGGTAAAGAAAACCACGGTGTCAAAATTAATCTGGAGTCTGCCACTACAGCGAGCCTCATAATCCTATTGTGGTTTTGGCATGTACAGAGCCATAATTAAATTAAATCTTAATACTTCTAACATGATGCATGTATGTGCTGTGTGAGGCAATGGATACGCTCAACCCTCTAACAGGTTATGAAGTATGGTGCACAACTACGCCTCAAGCAAACACCTCCCCCTGTGTGTTCTGTGTACTCTGCAGATAAACAGCAGTGGTGCATGCAAGGTAACATTTAACATCAACTCGCCACTCTCTTATGGGCTAAACGTTGAAGAAATTAAACATTTGCCAGCAACATCACTACTAATTATCGATAATCAAAGCAAACAGCACAGAAAGCTTCGCTTACATCAATTCCCACAGTGCATGGGATCCGCATAATTTTTTTGTTGTTGGAGCATTGTTCTTGATTCTTAAACCATTGTAGAGTGCCTAGATCATCTTACAGGAAATACAACCTGCATGCCTACCCTGTCTGCCACTTTATTTTGATAGCTAGGGAATGCTATAACTACCTTGTTAACAAGTTGGCAACTAATGTCGCAACTTTTGCCGCATAGCTTTTATGCCAAGTTATACATATAGATGTCATAAACGTGTCTTACCAAATTTTTGTCTCTTTGAAGAAAACTGCTTTGTATTTGACACTGGTAGGCTCTGGAAAAATTACCGTTCTCACCAGTCCCTGCTATGATCAAGCTCCCATCTCTTTTCTCGGAAATGATTGCATTCCTCTCTGATGGATGAAGGTAGCACAAGAAAGTGGTAAATGCCTCAAGCTGCAAGATGTCAAGGTACATTTTTTTAAGGGCCTTGTAACAAGTCGTCACTACACGAATTGTCTCTTCAACTTGCAGGAAATAGCACTTATTCACAGTGAGAAATTACATCCCTCTTAGAGCACTTGGTGCTAGAAGAACCTTGTGAGAACACTCCTAAGTTGAAAGCAGTTTATTGGAACAGGCCGGAACCCCATGGACACCTGACCTGGCAAAAGGTTGCTTGGTGAAACATGTCACCAAGATGTTTTAAGCGAACTAAGTAAAAAATACTGCAGTATGTGTTCATGGCATCTATCACCAACCGAAGGCTGTAAGGGGCTGAAACCACTAGTGCTGGTAGTCTTCCCAGTGCCTAGTAAGCACAGTCGTCTGTGCACAGAGGTCAGTAGCCAATGGATTCATTAAAAAAATTCCTCCCTTCAATATGTTCCTACATAAGGCAGGCTAGCAGATATTATTGAGGAAACACAAGACAGGGAAATACATAGGACAGGTGCTGAACTGACAACTAACTGGTTTATTGCCAGTCAGTTGTTACTGCAGCGCCTGTCCTGTGTATTTCTCTGCATTGTGTTGCCGTTATTTTTGCACTGCTTTTACCATGAAGATCAACCAACTTGCCCATTATTGAAGGGGCACATAATGAGCTTGAAACCATTCACAATGTGATTCACCTGCATATTGTTTCAACTGGGATTACTGCCTTGACTTTAAGAAGTGAAATCTTGTGGGAATGGAGCGTTGTTCAGAAGTGGAGATATGGTCAAGACGTGACAACTTTTACTCAATGCTCTTCCACCAGTGGTGCCGTGCAGGCTTCATTGCACTTGGGCATCAATCACTGCGTCTCAGGGCCATTTCCTTACTATTTCTGATCAATAATAGTGTTTTCAGGGATATTCAGTTCTTTCATGAAGGCTATACAAAGGAGGGAGTTCTTGCAAGTGATTCCTTCCCGTAGATGTCACCAAAAAGCTGTATTTCATTGTAGTGAGTGCACACGTCAAGGAGAGGCTCTGATTTTTACTTCCAGACATTGAGGTGTTAACTCATTGTAGAGGAGCAGCTAAAGTTACCAGGCTACATATGCTGTTGCCTAAGCAAAAGACATGCGCACAGAAAACTTTACTGTGGCTACAATGTGAGGTTTGGGTACTTCAACATTCCAGTGATCTGAAAAGTATGATCTTTATTGCACTTTGTTCATGTTTCATTTTGATACATGTAGTTTCATTGCTTTATAAAAATTATAGTTGTTAATAATCTCCTGTGTTGTACTTTTTCTTTCAGCTTTTCCTGTTATCTTTGCTTAATTTCAGGCTTATTGTAGACCATGTCGTCCAACATCAAATATTAGTCACACAGTTACCTGCAAAAAAGTTTTTTACATATTGTCTGTTTCTTTTTCTGCTCATGAAAAGAAATTGCAATTCCTCGGTAAACGTGTGTAAAAAAGAAAGCTACATTTTTGGATATGTCTCACTGTGGACATTGCCACCTGCAGTTTCTCATGTAATGATATATGCACGATGAACATAATAAGCGTTGTGTACTGAAGCTGACTGCTAAGTTCAGCAGAATAGTTGAGTAATGTTCTGCACCCTGGGCATGGGAAGTCATATATATATTTATCGGTGTTAGCAGGTTGGCCTGCTGTTATGTTGGTTTCATGCGATGGCAATAAACAGATATTGCTGATGCCTGCCTCGTGATGAAACCTGCACAATTTGACAATAAGCATGTCAAGGTGTTCCAAGACTGCATGTATTTTGGTAACAAGAACTACTATGCCTCAGTACTACCTCATCAATGAAGCCAGTCATAATCTCTGTCATTGTAAGACTATGCACTCTTACTGTACTTAAAAAAATTGCTCTTTCATCCATAAGATGTGTATACAGGATCCCAAAGCTTATTTATAAGGCTGTGGGAATATTAAAAAAATGTTCAATATTATAGAATATTATATCTTTAATAGTCATATTCGCTTTGGAAACTAGGTATTTGGAAATTTTCATTATTCAAAGAAAATCGAATTATAGCTGGCTGTACGGCAGCAAACACAGTTCTTAGCATTTGTTTCTATCTAACCTAAGAATGCATATGTGATCTTGTGCTGAATTTTACAGTCAAAATCATTTCAGCTGTAAAATCATATTGAGCCAAAAAGAGAGGGTCGTTCTCCCATCTCCTGTAGGGCTAGAACTGCTGCTGGAATTCTCACACCACATATGTACTGTTGGAGTGCAGCTCCGACAATTCCACTGCCAGATTGTGACGAGTGTAGTTACGGAGCTGGTATTTTAGGCTTCATCTTGGTTGGTATATGGCTCAGATTGCACCGTGAGGTAGGCTACACGGTGGGCATAAACTTGCAGGTTATTTGCGGCGATGTTCCTTACCAGGCAGTGTCATGGCAAGTGCTTCCTGAATTTGCTGTCTGATGGATTGTTGACTAGCCTCAAGTTGGGCATCTAGTTTGGCATTAATTTGGCTCAGAGTGATGTCATGTATAATGCCTTGGGCAAAGTTGTCAGGAGCGGCTATATAAGCCGTGAGTGTGAAGTCTTGTGTGCCGAACTGTAAAGATGTGTTGCATTGGATGTTGACTGTCAGGCCTTCCTAAGGAGTGCTCGCGACTGCAGTGTTCTGTTCAATGGCTAGTATGACGGCAAGATTGCTGAGGTAGTCAGGTGCTGGGTGTCTGCTTGCAGTCTTGATGCTCACCGCGATTTGTGTGGTTTATCTCGTGGCCGGATTATGACTTTTATGGTGTGCTTAAAAAGCGGGGGTGGGTGTTGAACGTGTACGTCGCGAGTCTCGGTGGGAGGACTGGGGGTTGTTTCTGGTAGTGCTTGCGCTGCCTTCCTTTGTTTGTACTTCACCGTGAGCCACTCGTTGCCGGCGTCGCCTACCTGGGCAGTCTTGGTCTATTTACATATCTGGGATGGCAAGCGGTCGAGGTATCTGATCCGCGGGCCAGCGATTGGTTGTAGAGGCGAAGGGGGACGGGGTACAACGACCGCCGGAACGAACTCCTAGCTGGCGACCCGTAGACGCGCCGGGGACTCTGGGGGCCCCCGGCTGGGCGCGGCGGCTGGAGCCTGGCTGCGTACTCGCAGAGCGGTAGTAATACCGGCGTCGCACGACCACTGTTGATAGCAATGAAATCACGACCGAGAAATTCGATTCGGATCGGGCATGATCGCGATCAAAAGTGCGCCGTGTGACAATTGTATACCGATGTCACACGATTACTTCCGATCGCGATCATGCCCGATCCGGATCGAAATTTCCGACCACGATTTGCTCCCTCGCGCAGCTCGCGCAAAGGAACCAATCGCGACCGAGAAATTCGATCCGGATCGGGCTTGATCGCGATCGAAAGTGCGCCGTGTGACACCCGCTCTCAACGAGTGTGCGCGAGGTGTTTCCCAGTGAAATGTCCAACTAAATCGTGTGGTCTCTATTTGTAAATGGTCGCTACGCAGAAACAGCGTTCTTCCCAAACACCGATGAAAGCTTCGCCTAAACAAATTCCAGCAGCGCGTGGGACACGCAATTTTTTTTTTTTTTTCGTAGCATCAAAAGACACTTGCACGAGAGCTACAGCAGGGAATCGTGAATGCCACCGTGCAGTAATGCTATTTGGCTTATTAAAAACAATGCATATTAGATTATTCAATGAGCTGCAGCCGAGCTGCTGCTCAAACACGTTGTTGAAAAAAGCGCGAAAACACAATCTGATGGAAGAACCGTTTAACCACGTTGTCGTTTTCTTCCGTTCACGTTCTGTCAGGCATTACTACTAAAGCATTACTCCCTGAACCAGCCCCAACCTTATGCTACAGGCATAATGAGTGGAAAGATTAATTACTCACGTTGAAGATTGGCACATAATACCTACAAATAAAAGTATGCAACAGTTTCATCCACCATTAGTACATTGTACCACCAAACCAGCTCATGTTTAGTACCACTCATAATACCGCCATGGCTGCCGCATTCCGGAACAAGAACTCTACAGTCTGGAAGGTCTGGAACCTCTGGAAGCCGCGAAGCGGCCTGGCCACCGTGGCGAAGTCCAATCCATATCCACGCCTTTTAAATATGGCGGCGCCAGCGGGCTCCGGCGGGCCGGTGCGCGTCGTGGATGGGAGCATGGGGTCGCAGCTGAGCGACCGGGGTTTGATACCGCCGACAGATGCTCTCTGGAGCGCCAGAGTACTCGTCTCTGACCTCCCGGCGATAGTGGACGTGCACAAGAGTTACATCAGGAGCGGCGCCGACGTCGTCACGACGTGCAGCTACCAAGCGAATGTCGACAACCTGCAGTTTCATCTGGGCATCGGCGCTTCTGAGGCCGAGGCCCTCATAGCTCGCAGCTGCATGGCAGCCGTCGCGGCGCGGGAACAGTGCGGACGACCAGGCGTGATCGTCGCTGGCTCCGTCGGGCCGTACGGCGCCGCGCAGGCGGACTTGTCCGAATACACCGGCGGGTACGCAGACGTCAAGAGCGTCGAAGAGCTCGTCGAGTGGCACCGGCCCCGTGTTCGGTGTCTAGTCGCGGCCGGCTGCGACGTGCTGGCCTTCGAGACGATACCGGCGGCGCGCGAGGCCGTGGCGCTTGTACAGCTGTTGCGCCAGTTCCCCGGCACCCAGGCGTGGCTCAGTTTTAGCACTTCGCCGGATGCACCGCACTGCACGGCCAAGGGAGAGCCGCTCGCAGAGGCCATGAACGAGTGCCTCCTCGCCGATGCCTGTAGACAGATTATCGCCATCGGCGTAAACTGTTGTCCTCCGGAAAATGTGGCGGCCGCCTTGAGGTCGACCGGACACCTTCGGGTCCCCTTTATTGCTTATCCAAATAGCGGCGAGATGTTCAGTTCGTCCGGCAAGGTTCCCGCCGACCGAGCGCCGCGCAGGCCCCTTTCGGCATACGTCCCCGAATGGATTGACCTCAACGCGCGGTGGATTGGCGGCTGTTGCGGGACTGGGCCGGACGATATCAGTGCCGTCGCCAAGGTTGTAAACAGTCTCGCGTCAGCGTAATAAGCCGTCTTCGTTGCGCCATCGCATAAAGAGCGTTTACCGTTGTTCCTACAAAATTTCATAAGTCTAGTCGCAGTAGCACAGGCTGAACGTGCATGTATATACTAGCAATAAACGTGCCTTGACCACACTGATTCTGTTAGATTTGTCAGTTCTCGAGTCTCTTTTGTAGCTTTCAAACACTTGCCTGATGTCTCATATTGAGTTCGTGTTTGCTGAATTTTTATGAAGCAACTGAGACTACAAACGCCAAACACAATCAGTTTTCTGAGCTGAAAGTACAGCAAAGTCTGCCTGTTCTGTTTGCTCCCAACAATTTGCATTTTCTTGTCTGCCATCAGTTTGCATGTCCCTCTTTAAAAATTATGCAGGTACAACGCACGTCAGAATAAGCTTTTGTTAGGCAACTCGTTAAATGCTATAAGACTAGATGGAACATGTAAATTGCCATACCATGCTACATGCAATCTCATGCAATGTCTGTTTATGGACTACACCACAAGCTGTGCCAAAATGTATACAGCAGTTCCTGCAAATGCACACTGCAAGATGTCAACGCAGTGACATCACAAAGATGAACATGATGTTTGTCGATGGGTGTTAGTCAATGTTCATCTGTATTATTGTTCTTTTACAGCATCTCGTTGGTTGGGATTTTTAGCAGCACACTCACCCAAAACTGGCAGCTTGAAAAGGGATTTGTGTTTCAGTTTCCACGTAACAGAATTATGTTTTCTCGTATATTCGAATTACAGTAGTTCGATGCTATCATGTCTGTAGGTTGTGTGTAAGTCATACTTTACGAATGTTATCACACATATTACTTTGCGAAATTTAATTAGTTCAAATTATAATTATAGTTGATAGTAAGCACTTATGCCAGGCGGAGGGCCTACGAGGATGTATGCTGGATTTCCACACACGTGCCGTGTGCATACAATGTATCTGTCCTTGATTTGTGGGTGCTTTGCCTGTTGCATCTGTCGCATAGTGTGTGCTGCAACCATTATCGACATATGTACAACAGCAGTACCACCTCGGCAGCTGGAAAAGGTGTTTGTGTTTGGTTTTTCTCATAACAGAATTGTTTTCTTGTATACTCTAATTACAATCTGACGCCATCTTGTCTGTAGGTAGTGCGTAAGTCATACTTTTTGAATCTTCTTGCACATTTTACTTTTAATCATTAATTTAGTTCAATAGGGCACTTGCGCTTGGTGGATGGCCTAGAAGAATGAGGATGTGTGCTGCACTTCCGCACAAATGCGCACAGCGTACGTTGCTTGTGGTGGTGGTGCTTGCGTAATGTTGTCTAATGTCAGTTGGGATGGTGATACTTGTCTGACATCTGCACCAGCTTCACTGTACATCCACATTCACAGGGTGGAATAGACGTGGCCATTTTTGTGTGCAAGTTTGCTTTCCAGTGACACTTGGTTCAATTATTTTCTTGTGTTTGCTTTGCTGTCTTTTACTGATGCTATGTAATGTTTCCGACTCCTGCTATCGCCCTAAATCAGGGCTGCAGTATATGTAAATAAATAAGTGAAGTAATAAATAATGAGGAGAGGTGCATGCCTTGAGAAAGTAGGAAGTGAACGACAGCAGTCAGGTTGACAATCATTTGTCCATTTCATTCGAGCATGTGACAAAATGGAAACTGGTGTGTGTGGATGGCAGTTTTGCATACTGTTACTGATGTAATGCATGTGCCAGTCTTGTGTAAGATCTACTTGGAGTTGGCACGAGACAAATATGTGTGTAATCGTGGCCCAATTGTTACAGCATCAGGGTTTGGTGCTGGGAGGTTGAGGTTTGATACCACCATAGTGCACACATTTCTTTATGTTTATTGTGTGAGCTACCCGACAAGACAACAGCAGCCACAGTCAGCAATGTTCAAAAGGGTTCACTAGGAAAGCTTTGCTTTAAAGATGCAAGTATCTCGACCCTCGCAGTTTTAAAGGGGCACTAAAATGAAAGACTCAGTCAGTTTAGATTTTTAAAAGTATCTTTCAAAGACTCTACTTTCGGTGATTTTGTGGCAATAGGTTGATAACTAGAAGAGAAAATGGTGGTCAAAGTTTCATTTTTTGAATATCGCACCAAAACCCCACGGCTGCTATATCAGCATGACATCACAGATTTCAAAGCATTTTTTTCGCATTTCAGTCATCGTCGTTCAGTAATATTCTTGGAACTTCCCAAGTTCAGTCCTTTGCTCTTTTAAAATATGATGTAGTACATTTTTGCTGATGATAATTTAACTGGGCCCAGCCAGGTGGCATCAAAATCTATGGACTCGCGCAGAGCAGGAATTTCAAGCCGTTTTCGCCACCCATTTTCTTTCTTACGTCTTTTCTGACTTCCCAAACATCTTCTAGCGGTGGGAGAGGCTTTTTCGGTAATGTGGACGGCTGATTTACTGACACAGGTGAAATAATTTTTTCTCTTTAGTGTACACTGAACATTTGACTATAAAATAGTTTGCATCCCCTTCAAGAAAAGAGGTAAAAGCACAAAAAGGTGAACCAAGTAAAAAGGACACCATAAAGTTTTCACTCAAACCTGACTTATTTCATTTCATTATACAATTAGTCAATTTAAAAAATGTGTGGCTTCTGCCATACAATCGTGCCACCTGAGCTTAAAACAGAAAAGGTAAGCACATACACATTCTCCTGTCGCCAAACGCTGGGTGTCTGATCAAAGAAGCCGTGTTGTGCCTTGAAGACTGGCTTACATGTGCTTGAGCATAGCACATTTACTGCAGTTTAATGTGGCAACCACACTCTTTGTTGTGGGCAACCAGTGTATCGCCACTCTAGGTTCACATGTACGTGTGTTCACTTGGCCATACATTAAGACACCTGTTCCTTTGCGTGAGAGAAGATACCTCTGTCAAATGCCTTCTCTGTGTGTTTGTTTGGTTCGCACTGTGATGGAAAATTTATAGGGGTGTGAACTAAGATGGAGTTGCTCATTTGTAGTAAACTTGCAAAAGCATGCTACGATTGAGACAGAAAAAATTAAATTATGGGGTTTTACGTGCCAAAACCACTTTCTGATTATGAGGCACGCCGTAGTGGAGGACTCCGGAAATTTTGACCACCTGGGGTTCTTTAACGTGCACCTAAATCTAAGTACACGGGTGTTTTCGCATTTCGCCCCCATCGAAATGTGGCCGCCGTGGCCGGGATTCGATCCCGTGACCTCGTGCTCAGCAGCCTAACACCATAGCCACTGAGCAACCACAGCGGGACGATTGAGACAGAGACAAATAATCAGGTATGAAAAATGTGCCACTACTTCCAACTGGCATTTATTAAAAGGTTAGCAGAATATATACTGAAAAAACAAGATAACAAGCAGACACAACAGATAATGTTGTCAACAAGGCATGCTTGCAAGCTATCCGGGTTTTTTGTTTCATAATGGTCCCTGTCCTTATTCAACAAAAAACATTGGTACCTTGCACACATGCCTTAACTATGCTCACAATAACATTATTTGTTGTGTCTGCTTTACTTAACACAGATTTCGAACATGTGCGTCGGATCTGCATAATTTTCATCTTGGCTTTTTCAGTACTAAAATAGGTTCTGTCAACCTTTTGAATAAACCAGGTTCTGCAACACCAGGCTCTGTAACTAGTTGTGAAAGGTTAAATGTGTGTGACATCAATAAATCTTTGCAATTCTGAAGAACTAGAATTAATATGGATATTCACTATTCCATGGGATAACAGGATAGTTCAAATCCCCAAGAAGAAAAATTGGAGCTTTTGGGAACTTAGTGACAAAACTGGTTTGGACAGTCATGCAAGTGATCTCTGAATGTTGTTTCTGCATCAGATGGACAATAACAATCACACAATAATACTGCAATTTTGTTGTTCATTTTAATACAACTATAATTAAGCTCAAGAGATGATGATAAATCAGCATCACATGAAACTAATTCTTCAGAGACCGCAATCATTACATCACCATTATTGTGGCCTTTATGATCACTTCTATAAGCAGAAAATTTACTTTTGCTTGTGAAAAGTTAACTGCAATCAACATTGTCATATTACAGCCATGTCTCAGTTAATACCACAACATCTGCAGAACAGAGCACATCAGTTGGGCTGACAGGCAAGCACTCTTAATAACACTACAGTCGATATGCGTTATTTTGACCCTGACAGGACCGACGAAATTATTGCCATGCAACAACATCGTAACCTCAGCACGGTGGGATCCCACAGTCTTTGCAAGAGATTAAAAGCTGGTTGCCATTAACTTTCGTTACCTCGCTGACAGCCCAGGGTTTAGTTCAGAGATGCCACTCATAGAAGGCAGCTTAATCATACGCATGCAGTCAGTCGCAAATAACAACAGAACCTGCTGCCGAGGGATGAGGAGCATAAATTGATTAACTTGAGCACTTGACTTATAATAAGCAAGAGTGACTAACCCAGATAAGACGATGAGCAAAATGAGAGAACAAGGTAAAAGCGGGCACCAACCTTTCTACAAGTGGACTTATTTTTTTCAAGGCGACAAATGCTTTCCTTAGTGCTGCGATAGGACAAATGTCTGTACCAGTGTGGGGACTATGTGGAAAAATAGTGTAAGATACATAAATGGTATGTTATATTTGTAATTACCTGTGTGTACCTTATTTTGGCTAATAAAATTAGGGGCAAAGACCTTCTGATTCATCCTCGTATAAGACAAGCTGAAGAACGGGCAGACACAAGTACTTGCACCCAACCCTGTTTTCCTCTTTCTTGCATTCCCATTTGTGCTACACCCAGCTATGGTATACTCACCAACTAGCCCCCTCACACTGCTTGTTTATGCAGCACATACTTTTGTATTTGATGTAGAGACAACAAAGGCTTCTTATGAGCCAACCAATGTCTATAGAGCTAACTGCAACATAGTTTTCTTTCCTTTATCTTATCATATCTTTGAAGTATGCAACATTGTGCTGCCAACCAGTGCTATGAAACGGTGCACACAGTCACTGTTACCCTTGCGTTTTGGCTCTCCACATAATTTCAGTAAAGTACCGAGGCCAGATGCAGACTATAGGCATGTCATCTGGCTTCAGTTGCATGAACTCCCCAGTGTATGCTTTTATTGGCGGCGAGGAGTTACGGAGTCGCCATCTATCGGAAGCGCCTCGCTGGCGTAGTATGAGGGATCATGCGGCGCGCTCCTCATAGGTTTTGCTGTCAGCGCTCACTGAAAACACCACGCGCGAGCTCTCCCGGACATTTCTATAAGTACTTTTGAAACGAGGGAAGTTTCTTACTGTCTAAATAAAATCTTGGGCAAACTGAAAGCACACAATCGTTTACAGACGCTATCTCCTTACCGAATACGTACAGTGAACGCCATTGCGCGCGGTCGCCGCGATGGAGTCTCCCGAACCGGCTTCTTGCGTGAAAGGTAGGTAAACGCTGAGAGCAAACTATGTGAAATATGTTCTTATAGTGTTTGTATAACTAAATGGAGCGTAATAGAACGAAGCCTCAATGCAGCGATCGCGCAGATTCGCAGCGACCGACTGCGCGTCTGCACGCTTGTCCGCGCACTGTTTCGCTTTCTCCGCGCGCGCGTTTTCGCACCGTGTCATGAGCTTTAGGCCGCATAATATGAACATTTGACAGTATACAAGCAACCATTGTTGCGTGGGCGCTATCAGAGCTGTTCAAAAATAATTTCATTGTAGAGACTTTGACGCCTACGGCGACTGTGATGTCCCGCGTACGTCGCGACGATTCAATCTTTTTTTTTTTTTCTAAGTTCTTTGACCTTTCAATATTATTTCTCGAGTTGAGTCGCACTGTATGTTTATCGGTGTTCTCAGCGTGCAATTTCCCGCTGCTCCTGTTTAGTAATCCAGTGCATTAATTCATAACACAAACATGCCCATATGCCATGCTTTTTTTAAATGTGCTTTTTACCGCTGCCTTTCCACTCCACTGAACTTGCGAGTATCTATAGCATCGACAAGTTCATAGACCAAACCGTCATGACATTGGTCGGGCAGCGGAGTCGCGCGAGCGCCTCGGTGCGCGTTTTGAGAACATCGCAGACCGGGCGACGTAGCAGAAATCTTCGTCGCGTCTGTGCTTCCTGCATACCCAAGTTGTAGCCGATGACTGTTTGCCGGTTTTATGTTTCGCGAGCCAAGCTTCACGCAGCTTCTTGTCCTGCGGCTACGTGTGAATAAGGCTGACACCGGGCTCCGTTGCGTGCGTCCGGCCCTGCGAAACCGAGCAGTAGCCTACCATGTTGCGCGCCTTCAAAGGCAGCCACTACCTATTGTAGTGCTTTGAAGCGTTGTAAAGGAGACACTCGAAACGGGAAAATTTCGCCACTGAATGAGGACCGCAGCGTACGAGGGAATTTAAACTCGTTTTCAGCTCGCTTCGGCGCGCCCGAAGCAGCCGACGCGGCCGCTATGTCCACGTGATCCCTCCTAGCACGTCACGCCGACGGTGGCGTCAGCTTTTCCAGTGGTGGAGCTCGAGGCCAATATGTGCTTACAGTCATTATGACCAAACAGCGAACAACCCGCCGTGGTTGCTCAGTGGCTATGGTGTTGGGCTGCTGAGCACGAGGTCGCGGGATCGAATCCCGGCCACGACGGCCGCATTTCGATGGGGGCGAAATGCGAAAACACCCGTGTGCTTAGATTTAGGTGCACGTTAAAGAACCCCAGGTGGTCAAAATTTCCGGAGTCCTCCACTACGGCGTGCCTCATAATCAGAAAGTGGTTTTGGCACGTAAAACCCCAATTATTATTATTATTATTAAACAGCGAACAATCATGCGCTTTAGAGATTGCATACAGTGGAAGCCTTGCGATGTATACACACCTAGGGTTCCGTCAGCTATCTGACAAGCCGCAAGAGCAAGGCACAGGCACAAGTCGGGATTGCTTGAGCATTTATTGAAATTCTATTTTTCACCTCTGCTCATAGGCCTTGGCAAACAGCCTGTGAGAGCACTTGCGAACCTTCTTTTGTTGCCAATGTGTTCCTACCATGTCTCGTTGCTGAAGGCTCTTAAAGGGGCTCTGAACCACTTCTTATTGAATAGTAGAAATGCATTTGAAGTTAAATTAGGCTGTTTCAGACATACTTTACCGCTAAAAGTACTTCAATGCGTTCAGCAGAAGTGGAATTATTGGCAATCAAACTTGGCCTACGCGGTGCTTCTGCTCCTTCTTCAATGCCTTGCACTGTGAAGGCTATGGCAGAGCGGGGCTTTCCCACAACAGTCCACCCTCTGAATCTCACCATGGCGCGAGTTCAAATTTAATTTTGGATAGCAACATAGATGCTACTACTTTTGACGACCTACGACAGGCCAAACGTAAGCCAAACGCGGTTGTCCTCAGTGAGCCGCAGTGTGCTTAGCCAGTGGACTTGTCACAGCACCCCGCGGTGGCCACGGTATTTATGCTACATAGTAGACCGCAGCTACTTGCAACTGTAGTGCTTACGCTCAGGGTTTGCATTGTGCACAACAGGGCTTGAGTGCGTGCTCGCACTCGTGTGCTACATGGTGCAGACTGGCTTTGTCCTTCACCAGCTTGACCATTGTATAGTATCCACATCCAACTTTCACACTTTTGAAACGCTATCGATTAGACTGCCAAGGTGCCTAACAGGACGGGCCAGGAGTGGGTGCGTGTCAGCAAGCGTGCATGTGGTCTGACCTTAAGTGTTGGGTCGTTTGAGGCTAGTTGAGTGTTCAAAACTAGTCGAAATTAGCAATACACACCGGCTATGACACCAATAAGCAGGGTGGCCAAAGTTCCTATGCGGGTTGCCGCACATGGCCAGATGATAGTCTACTTTTTCCGGATGTACTTATGTAATTATTATTGAAATTTGAAAGCACATTTTCGCTTACTTTAGCCTGTTCATTGAAGTTCACCAATAAAAAAACTCACTGACAATTATGATATACTCCCTAATGTGAAACTTGAGCGCAGCTCTATATACATGTTTTGATTTCGCAATACATTGGCTGGTGCGGACAGTCTGTCTCGTCCGGTACATCGCAAATGGATTAAAGTACGGTGCCACTGCCTCGCTAATCTGGAGATCGCAAGAGGCAGCGCATGGGTGCGATTCACAGCTGCCGCCGCAGACAGACCTCCCAGATGATGTATGCTACTCTGGCGCCATCGTCGCCACACTGCACTTTTCTTTTCATGCTTTCGTCATACCCTCCTCCTCTGTTTTCCTCCTCGTGTCTCATTTTTCGCTGTGCTCGTTCGATCGCTTACTGCGACGCTCACCGCAGGAATGGGAGCAGTAGAATGAAGCGCACTCATCCAAGCACCCTTCTTGAATGACGTCACCTAGATTGGCCAATAGCTGCCGCGCATGGGAATCCACTTAAATTTATTATGAAATAAAGTGTCCAGGAGAGAGCGAGGAGCAGGCTTCTGTCGAAAAGAGAGCGTTTGAGAGTAAAGTGACTTCGCGCCCACTTGTGGGTTCCATGCGCTGCGTATGACAGCAAAGATTGGCTGAAATGTTCACAGCAGCCATTGCAGCAGCGCATGCTATCCGCGGACTGTCTTTCCACCAAGCCCGAGGGGTGGTTCAATTAGTACTCCTTTAAATCGGTCCTCTGACACGTTTGCCTCGTGCCACAGCTCGCGCAGCGACTCCCGCAGTTCCGAGACAACTTCAGCAGCAAGTCACGTTCCTCGTACTTGTATGCACTCAGCCGTATCGCGGCGTGCATCTTGTCCACCTCACGCTGCAGCGTGGGTCTCGGATGCCTCGGTGTCACGTCGCGCCGAAGCTCTGCTTTCAGTGTCCGGATGGGGTACACATAACCAACAGGCGCGCCTTCTTGCGCTCTGCAGCCTCACGATGCAACCCCTTCTGCTTCGCAGCGCGACACCTCTGGTAATGAATCCTGCAATTAAACGGCAGTCGATGCAGGCAGCGCGGTCGTTTAGGCCGTTGCCTCGCCGTCAGAAGCTGTCAGCTCACTGGCCTGGTCGTAGTCCCTGAGACGTACCAGTGAGCCTACCTTGCTCGGTGGGTGCGGTGGGCCCCAGTCCCACAGCCTGGTCTAATTACATCTATGCGCGATCCGCATGCGTGCTCCCGGTTGTGCGGGAATACTAAACCATCACAGAGGCAAAAGGATAATATATCCACCACCCCACCCATCTTATAACACAACACGAAGCAGTCGGCTGGCGAAGGATGCCGACAGGAACATTCTCCAATCTACACATCCTACATAAAATGTTTCCCAGTCAATACAAGGACACATGCCCATGGTGTGGAGCCATCCCAACACTATATCACGTCGCATGGAAGTGCAGAAATAACTTCTCTTTCCACAAAGAAAAAAAACCCAGTGCGGAACAGTGGGAGGGCCTGCTCACCAGCGGCGTGCTCACAGTCCAAAAAGGATTGGTGCAACACGCTCTCAAAGTGGCCAGGCTCAACGGTGCTCTGGAATAGGGGCGCCGACCACTCAAGACGACAGACACTTCAGCAAAACATGAAGACTTCTGTTAGCCGCTGAAAGCTGTAAATAGAGCAATAAAATTTTTCCTTCCTTCCTTCCTTCGCCGGAAGGCGCTAGTCCCGCTTGTTCAGCATCGTGAGACAGCGATCGAGGCAGCGTTCATCGTTAAGCTTTCGCTGCATCAAACTCCACCGACCACTGCAGGACGTGGCACGCTCTAGTGGTCGGCGTCCGACGGGTCGTACGACGTTCTCGGGAGCAGCGGTTCCCAGCAAGGAGCCACGGCTTCGGTATCGGTGCTACGTCGCGCGTTCGCTAGCCACAGCGACCGTTGACACCCTTTTGACCCATAAGTTGCCCAGTTCTCCCACAGAATAAATAACTAACTTATCCTGTTCTCCTGTCACGTCCACACCTCCACGAGGAGGTCGTTGTGTCGTGGTACCTATGTGGGTCTCCGTGGTCACTTAGGCCGGCTTTGACTGTTCACGCGGTTCTTCCCCGTGTAGGGTAACAAACCGGACATCCGTGTTAACTTCCCTTTTTTCCTTGTTCCTCTCTCCCTTTCTCTCTTCGCAGTGCTGGCCCAGGCGGTGCCTTGATGAAAGAAGCTGCTGTGACTGTGCAGACTGGCAACCCTCAAAAGCTAGTCGGATTTGTAGTCAAATCCAGCCATAACCGAAGTCAACCTTCCTTTTTCACGTCAAAATGGCAGCGACCACGAAGCGCAAACGTGTGGGAGTCAGTAAGAACCGCAAAAAAGCGTGGAAGAAGCATTGCGACATCAACGATGTGGAAGAGTTCCTTGAGGACCAGCGCTTTGACGAGCGTATCGGCGGCTCTGTGGCCAGTAAGCCGGACGAGCAATTGTTCTTCGTGGATAAGCTACCCGCAGCGCCTAAGGCCTCGGCTCATGCTAGTGCTGCGAGCAGGAAGCTGCGCCGCAGCCGCAAGCTGACATGCTTCAGAAACCTCGAGCCAAGCTCCAAGGTGAAGGCACCGGTGCAGCCGCGCCGTGTGCGGGATCCTGATGCCCGCAAGCCCGCCGAAGTTCGCGAAACGCAGAGGCAGCGTCTCGCAAAGCGGCTTGAACAAGGCACCGTCGACCGCCTGCGCAGCGTTGCGCGAAAAGCAAAAGTGACGACGAGCCGTTTTGACTTGACAGGACTTAGCGACCTCTGGAGCAAAGACAGTGAAGAGGTGTCACCATTGGCTGCGGATGGTAAACATCGCGTGCCGTCCCATCGACACCAGAAACCATCGCTGCTTCCAGCAGTGGAGCCGCCGCACCCGGGAACGTCGTACAACCCGTCGCACGCCGACCATCAGGACCTTTTGCGGCGGGCGGTGGAGGTCGAGCAGCGAAAGCTGCACGAGGAGCGCCGGCTCGACCGCTGCCTTGCGATGCCGAATAAGCGCGACTGGCCCACCGAGCAGGACAGGCTCGCCGAGATGTCGCAGGGACTTTACGACCAGGAAGAGGATGACGACGAGGCCAGTGAGCTGACAGCTTCTGACGGCGAAGCAACGGCCGAAGCGCCCACGTTACCGGCACCGACTGCCGCTCGTAAGACTCGGCAGCAGAGACGTCGTGCTGCGGAACAAAAGAGGTTGCGTCGAGAGGCCGCGGAGCGCAAGAAGGCGCGTGTGCTAGCCAACGACGTGTACCGGATACGGACACTGAAGGCGGAGCTTCGGCGCAACGCCGAGGCGTCCGAGGCGCGTCAGAAGCGCCGCCAGCAGCGCGAGGTGGACAAGTTGTACGGCGCGCGGCGGCTGAGCGCGTACAAATACGAGGAACCAGACTTGCCGTTGAAGCTGTCTAGCGAACTGCGGGATTCGCTGCGCGAGTTGCGGCCCGAGATAAACGTGCTTGAGGACCGCTATAAAAGTCTACAGCGTCGAAACGTGATCGAAACACGCCAGCAGCAGAAGAAGGTGGTCAAGTACAAGCCCAAGAAGGCTGTAAAGCGCTCGCACAGGCAGTTTGCCGAAGCCGACGAGCAGAGGTGGAAAAAGGAGCTTCAATAAACGATGAAGTCTCACTTCCCTATGTTCTCGCCCTCGTGTCTGTGTCTCGCTCTTGCAGCTTTGTCAGATGGTAACCGTAAGGAAGCTGATGGTTACCACTTTGCGTGACGAGTGCATTGTGCCATCTCCAAAGTGTATGATTGTTCAGGGCGTGATATTAACACTCTTATGAACACTCTTTATCTAGCAGTTTCTACAACTGAAGCCAGATGGCACTACAAGACCTCTGCCTATGGCTGGTCTTGTGTGGAGCAAAAATGAAGGCTTGCAGTGACTGTGTGCAGTGTGTATAGACCACACCATTTTACTCTAGCACACACATTTAGAGTCGGCACTTTTAATAGAGTCTTAGGGTAGGGGATGCGAGTGTTGGGGGACGCAAACTGCTGGGTGTACAAAAGAACCCAAAGTGAACACAAAAGAGCACAAATTGCCCACTGCAAAGTTTGTGTTCCCTGAATGCTTGGGTGCGGCCTGCATGGTATGCGGAATGTGAACGACTGCACTCTTTTTTTGAACATGAATCGCTTGTTGTTCACTGCCACTGCTGGAACACACATGCCGAAGCCACTCTGACACAGTGTGGTGTAATTTCAACGCGTTTTCTGCATTTGGTACCGGAATTTGCATTTGTATCAACAAGATGCAAGAGTCCCACCTCTGTCAAGTTCCTTCATCATGCATGCAAATTCATTGTGATCGTCACTGTAGAGGCATTCACAATAGATGTCCATGTGAAGCCGAGGAAAGCATAAGGGAAATTATTTGCTTTTAATTGAACTGTATAAACGACAAGGTAAAGGAAAATGAAAGAACAAGAATACTTTCCGCCCGTGGGAGCTGAACCCTCATCCTCCACAGTACGGCATTACCCACTTTCCTTTTGTCCATTTTTATTTCCCTTTACCTTATCATTTTTACTTTTCAATTAAAATTTCAACTAACTGCCCTATGCTTATTGTGACTATCAGAAACCGAGCCCCTGGGTTCCCCTTCTCATTCAAAATAAAATATGAAAGGTAAAAGTTTGACAGAAACATGGAAGTGCTTTCTTATACGCTCAAATTTCTGGTTGAGCCATTTCATTGCATTATCAACAGGAATATATTGGTCCTATGTAAATTTCACAACTAGCTGATGCTTTTTATTGGAATTATGTATGTAGCGCTTACGTGCTGTAAATTATGTTGACGAAAGGAAAGTCCTCTTACTCCTCTGGCTGACAGAACATTAAGGAGTGATAACATCATGAAATGATGAAGCAAGTCTGTGCCATTGAGTTGCCGAGTCATTAGCTGCACCAGTTCTTATGTTCAAGTGTGGTAATTCGTAACCTTGCAACAGTTAAATAAGTGTGTCAACTTTCTCAGCTGCCTGCTAGTAGTCATTGAGAATTGTGCACAGTACAGCTGGTTATAGCGTATTTTGCACGTCAGGAGAGGCAAGGATTACTTGGAGCGAGCATTCTGAATTGAGTGGTTGAGCGTACCAATAGTCTCTTGCAGCCTGCCACCACGAGTGACTTCACATGGTGTACTCTGTTGCCCTGTAGAATGCGAGATCAAGCACATATTCAGCTAAAACTTTTCTGTTGTCTCGTACAATGCAACCTGATCCCTTGAACTTTTCTTCCACAGTCCTTGCCCCCCCCCCCCCCCCCTAGAGACACGGTACCTCTCAGGCAATAATCATGGCATTTCATTGGGCCCCATGCTGGTGGCCTGTCCCATGTTATGCGCCAAATTGGCGATTGTGCCACAGACACATCTCACTAGACCTTCGCTTGTTGGCCCAAGGCTGCATCAGGCTTCCCAGCACCATGAAATATTGATAATCGAAAAATTTGAAGGGGCTGTGTTTTTTGTAACGACTTCACTTTCCATTCTTTTGTTGCTTCGTAATTGGCTTGGGACACTTGGGACAATGACACTCAGTACGCCTGAGAAGTTGGAATGAACAGTTGAAATATATGGCACCAGATCTCTCTGGGTGCTTGCAGAGTCGTGCATAGCAAATATGTAACTGTTTTACCTCCAAATCCTGAGCAGTTGTGTGCAATCTTGTGCTGGGCTTACCACAGTGCTGTGCAACCATCTTTGAGGCGCCTTAGGGCAGTGTGCTGAAGTATGCCACATTTTTTTTCTACTTGTAAGCAGCTTAAAAAGCGAAAACTTTGACAAGGCACATTCGTGGAAACTAATCTCATTCCATCATGTACGGTCTTGCAGGCAATGTGGTGGGCCAATTCTCAAAGCAGTGATATCGATTACACATACATGGGAAAGGCTACAAATTTCATAATGAATGCCTAACATGTGTTCACTGAAGCAGAAATGTGTAACACAAGCACTTGACCATAGTTTTAAACATGCAAAGACAAAAAGTCAGCCAAACAAAGCTGGTTCTAACAGTTTTTTTCTTTTTTCCATGGTTCCTTACTACCTCGTGTATGTTGCTTTATTTTTTGGCCTGTGACCGTTCACAAAGATTTTCACTGTTGGCAAGTTATCAAGAAATTGTATCAATACTACTGTATCCTACTCTACTGTACCCAGCATTACTGTAGCCTACTGTATCTGAAATTTCTCACATTGTCACATCTGTAGTGAGAGAGAGGCACATCTAATTGAATTGTATGCATGCTGCACCATCTTCGAATCTGCAGGAGCACCAGCCATTACTATGGAAGATCAGATTCTACAACTGATGGCCGTGCTCTCCACTATCGTTGTTTGGATGTTGCTTTTCATTCTCGGCATAAATTCGTCCAATAAAGAGCTGTAATCACACTTTCCGGTTGCCATTCCGCTTCCTCACCATCACAATATCGCAACATTTTTGAAACACAATTCAAAATCAGTATGCAACGTTGTCACTTCTGAAGAGAGCAAACGAAACTGCTATATTTGTAGCAACCTTGCTACTTGCAACATAAAGAGACTGCTTGCTTTCATCTGTACACTGTCGTTCCTTTAAAGATATGCTATAGAGATGTAGAAAAACTTTTTAATGAGGCTCTTGATTAGGAGCTAACAGACAAGGGCCACGGGCAGCAAAAGCAAATGAAGCGGGGCAGGGAACGGGAGTCCTTTATTTATGCTCTTTCCTAGCGGGATGACATGGTTTCCGAGTCCTGTTCTAATGATTGATCATATGCATGATCCTGGCCTGTGGCATACATGAGGAAGCTGCTCTTGCAGGTCTCATATCTTGCCAATAGCCTTGATTAGCTCAATAATTGTCTCGGAATTCTTTTAGTACATCCTCACATTCTTTGATTCTTGCAAAGGGGTTAGCGTTAATAAATTTTTGTACTGCAGGTTGAACTTGCACGCAAGTTATACATTAGCCACTAATGTAACTTGTGTGCTATTGCTACCGTCAGTGTATTCACTTTGTATATTAGTGCCATGGAATTTGCTGTGCATCCCTCTCTTATGCAATGCCTGCAAAGGCCTGAATGGTATTTTTAAATAAATATATGCCCACATATGGCATGCGCATTGTCAGAGTAGGCCTCTGTTTTCGGTTGCCCAACATGTGGCACGGCCCAAGGCCACCGTGAATGCTTGGAGTGTCTGTGTGTTTGACTTCACAGCAGCTTGCCAGTGCGTGAGGGTACCGCAACACCAGCATGCGAGGATGTGCCCACAACACTCGCACCTGCAGTGATAACACCTTTGCCGGTTGCATTCGTTCAAAACTAATCCAACGAACGGGCCAGCACGGTTAGCAGAGCCTCTGCCAAGCAATTTGCCCCCGAAGAAAGTCAGGTCCCCATAAAGAGAAAGATGTGTATTATATAGCAAATTACCTTTCTACAATACCCAGAAACATGCACTGGAACCATGAAAGAAGGCTGGCTAAGCCATAAAAAGTGCAAGAAGGAAAGGCCAGTGGTGATGACAATTTTAAGTTCCAGCACTAAGTCGCTGTGACGTCATTAATTAGACTGCATCTACTTGGGCTTAGCAAATGTTTTATCCGCAAAGATGGACTGGCATTGTATTCTAAAGGAGCCAAAGAATGAACTTGGCAAGCTTCGCGAACTTCCACTGCAACACAACAGCCCAGACACAAAGAAATACTTTGAAATCCACTACGTTACACTGACACATTGGTGCTGGGGTTTCGGTGCAAAATTAAAAAAAAAAAATGAATGCTTGACCTTCATCTGTCTTTTCTAATAACCAACTAATTATTGCAAGGTTAATAAAAATAGAAGTTATAAAGGATACTTTATCATTCTATTTAGTGTCCCTTTATAGAGGAAAGTTGGGTCTTAGACAAACATTTTTAAACTAATAGATATATGTAATTTTATGAGGTTACTATAAACATCTTTGTTCTCATTTGGTTTTAACCCTTCGAGAGTTAAAACCAAACCGTGCAACAAAAACAGAGAGGGAGGCTTGCGAAAAAATTGCCCTGTATTCCCACATAGTGACAGCACATGACAGAAAAGAGAAAGTTAGGAAATTGACATGCTTTTTAAACGTACAGACGGTGCCATAAATATACAGCATCGACCATTTTCGGACTTGTTTGCATCGTCGTATATTTATGTCATTGACCCTCAAAGTTTGCATAATTTTCCGGAAAAAAATTGGTTCCTTGGATTTCTTTATACGGGGTATCGATGACTTCTGAATAATTCCAACCGTACTGCTGTTCACCATGGGACACCAGTTGCAAGACTGACTTCAGAGTTGACAAACTGGAATACACTCCTGTGAGTGTCAAGTTCGCAACTCTTGTTCTAAGGTAGAGCAAAAGGCTTGTTTTACTGTATTTCTCAAATCATGCAAAAGTCATTGCTACCCTCTTTATTGATATCTGAGGGACTAATAAAAAAAATTAGGAAAGGACAACTAGCATAAAATTAAAACTAAGTGATGGTAAACAAAAATGGACCTCCTATTCAATATAACCGCATAAAATTCATATGTCTACAAGTTTTACATACGATAACACAAACAAACACCAAAATATTTCTGGTCAGATGGTCAAAGACCCTTAGTGTAGTTAACTTGCTGAGTGGTACCAGTTTGTGTTCTGCCATAGCAGAACATCGCCCAAATGGATGCTCTGCAAGGCCAAGCAGGCATCCTTGTCAGCAGAGCAAGGAATGTCGAAGCAAGAGGCACAATCGAGGTCTCCCCAAATTTAGTTTAAAACTATATCATGAGATACAACCACAACATGAGTTATGCATAGTGTTCGGCTCATCATTTTGCAACTTCCAATCGCCATCTGTGGGCAATCGTGCACGCAAGACACAGTCTACGGAAGAAGCGACGTTTCTAGTCCAGGCAGTCTGCCCCTTTCGAGATGAAAGTCCAGTGTTGCACTATTGCTTAGGCGAGGCCAAAATGTCCGCACACTCCACATCTCCACTTGACAACACTCTATATAAGGGAACACACAAAATTTGCAGCACGAGAATACACTACACCTCGCAACAAACACATCAATAAGAAATCCAGGAAAAGAAAGGTAAACAATATTAACAGACAATAGCAAAAACTCGCACAAAAAAAAAAAGTTGCCTAACTCCACACAATACACCAAACAGTTCACAGCCAGGGAAAAAAAACGTAACACGTTTCCACACAGTAGACAAAACAGGTCGATAAATATATATATATATATATATATTAAATGAGCAACATCTGGCTTTGAGATTGCAAGTAAACACTTTTTGTAATTTGCACCAGCACAATGCTAACGCTTTTTGTAAAGCTGCCATTACATCTCACTTGCGCAGTTCACGGACACCATCAGTGTGCATCAGCTGAATGGCAGGCACCGGTGTACTGCTAAAACCCACTAGCAACCACAACAACAACAGCGATGACAAAAGATTTAAACTGCTTGCGCTCCTTGATTGAAAAACTAGTGCTGCTGCGACACCCGTGCTACTTCATCCTCAAACCAGCACTAGTGCACCATCACTCTTTTCTTGACTGACTTCCGTGATCACTGTTGCCATCAAAATTAATGGTCATAATGTGAGATCTTGCATCCAGGTTGCACCGACACGCCTGTCTTCGAGGCAAAATATGATGCTCCATACTTTCACAAGTGTTTCGAAACCGGCTGGTGCTGCATACAAAGTGAACACTGTGAGAGTGTGTCACATACTAAAGTCATGAGAGCCAAGTTTGGGCTGCAGTCTTTAAAAGAGGCAACATTGTAGTGCAGTGTTCATGCAACACACGATGAGGGCATAGTTTAACAAAGGCCACAACAATTCGGAAGAGGGAGCCACAGATATTTCTAACGACAACTTGGACCGCATTTTTGGCACACCGAGTTGTAGAAGCTGTCTTCACTTTAATGGTTTTTCCCTGGCGTGACAGATCTTGAATCACTGATGCAAAGTTAATAAAGGCGCAAAATATTCAATACAAAGAACGTGGTGACCCCGCTGGCAAGGTCGTTTGGCAAAGTATAATCCCCTAGCATAGGAGACAATCAGTGGGGAAGGGCACTGCCAATATGCCGCTTTCGTTCAAACCAGTGCTGCAGTGCCTAGTTGGACGTCAGGCAGAGCATGGTGCAGGAGTTGTGGCTCACCATTCTTTCTCTTCACGTAACTTCGCCAGAAAATCAAAAACAGCAGAGTAAGCACACAACTTCTGCACATGTTCTATTGTACATTCTGTTGAGCAAGACTGCAACTGTTGCTGGGAGAAGGCCATCACTGAGTCCCTTTGCTGCACTTGGGTTCAGGGCAGTGCTAGTAGCGAGCCAAAGTACACTGTGTCAGTACACGTGCCAAGTGCAGTCACGTAATCTTGAAGAGGCCAGAGAAATGGAGCCAAAACGGTGACCTCGCAAGCGCAAGCGGTGGGTACCTAACAAAAGAACTAACACAAACCAACGCATGCTACATTCACTGACTGGACAACATGAGCACATAGTTTACCTAGATCACCAGGTAGCACCAGAACATTAACTCCGCCCTCCATAGTAACGGCAGTACATGTTAGGCTATATGCCACACCAACGAAGTACTGCACAGACGCACAACCGGATAGTGCTTTGATTCATTAATTGGATAGCGCTTATTGCTACCAATCTTTTTTCTTTTTAGGCAAGAAAAATGTAAAAAAAAAGACAGGAAGTGATTCATGCACTCAGCTCATTAAGCACTGCTATTTAGGCTGAAAGGAACTCACTTGCTGAAACTCCTAACATCTTACAACTTTGTAGATATAGACAATCTTTTCATATGCATCTGCTAACCACAAGACAATGAGCCAAATGTTGTAAACAGCACAGTCAACAAGTGCCCATTGGTTAGGAAGTGTCCGCAACCTTTACACTTCCTTAAAGCAGGGCTAATAATTACAGAATACAATGTCATTGATTTCCACGTACCACATACGTACAGGTCAAGCATGCACCTACTGCAATATTTTTTTACATTGATGTTGCACCAGACACAGGACAATTCAACTGGTCTTATCGCTGGGCTGCAATCACACGATGCATCTGGTTAGACCACCGAATATAAGCGCCAAAACAAAAGAACCACAACAACTTTCACCACAAAGCTACCAGCATCTGTGCCATGTGGTCTGGAAGAAAGTCAACACAATGCAAAAAAAGTGATTGCTGAAATCACCGGGGATGACTGAACTTAGAAGTTCCAACAGAGGGGTTACAGCAGGTGTGGTAAAGACAACTGTGGGATTTGGGCAGTGCTTGTGTAAGAGGAAACACCTCAGCGATCCCCCCTCCTCCCTCCTCCCTCTTTCCTCTTCAACAAGTAACAATTACAGCCTTTTGTCAGTTCATGATTCTGCCATCGCAAAAAAGAAAGAAAAAAATCTGCAGCAATAAAGTAAAGATGCTCGATGTCAACATCATCATGTATCCACGAGATTGTAGCCAGAACAACATTTCTGACAACCCAAGCTGTGCAGCTGCCACAGTATCCATGACGTACAGCAACATAGATGTAAACAAAACAAATGTATTTTTACATGTGTTGTTGTCCCAAACACATTCAGCAGTGTCTCCACCCAGCCTGTCCACAGTCGAAGTTGTGAAAGCTGGCAGTGAGGTAAGGCCCCTTGCCGACAAACTGGCAGGGCTGTTATGTACATACAAGTTTCTCTGCCTCGCACTTGCAGCATCCCAAAATGCAACCAGTCACTGGCACGGTAACACCGCCGCTTTTCCCAGTGGGCGGGCACGTAACGAAACAGCGCGATGCATGGGGCATCCAATCTACATGTCGACGGCTGATGCCTGCACCTCGCTCAGCAGTCGCACAAGATTGTCTAGTCCGAGCAGGTACCCCGCATCTGGCCCACAGTGTCGCGTGGTGTCCCCCTCGTAGCCCTCGTGCGTCGTGTGTGCAAAGTCGATCATTCGCACATCCACACGTGGTGGTGATGGCACGTCGTCCTCTTCAGACTCGGCGGCAGTCCCTGCTGTACTGCTGGAGTGACTGGCCTCGTCGTCTTCATGTGAGGAAGAAGATGGCGAGGAGCCTTCGTAGATCACAAGCAGCGAGGATGAATAAAAACGGAATGAGTTCTGCCGCTCAACGGCACGGCGCAGCCCAAGTAGTCGCTGCGTGACCAGCGCCGCCAGGTCAGCACGCAGCCTGTAGCCGTCGTGGAAGAACTGCCGCAGACAGTGGCGCAGGCCCCGGTCGTCCAGCCTCCGGCCGTAGTACTTGTCCCGGCACATGAAGCTGCCCGACTGGTACACCTGTGTATGGACGAGCCAAGGAAGGCCGCACATGTGTTAAGCACATCAGAAACACGCGCAAAGCGTGTAAAAACAACTACAGCCTACACATGCTAAACAATGCCGGTAACCTAACATGCTGACCAGCACTGCATATTTGAAGTGGACCTCGGGAAGTAGGTCATACACAAACACTGCAGACAACCATAAAGAAGTCATTCTTGAGCTTCCACTTGACGATATCACGTTGTCAAACACTGCAATCAAATTCCTTCCTTG
This sequence comes from Dermacentor variabilis, assembly GCF_050947875.1. NCBI lineage: Eukaryota > Metazoa > Arthropoda > Arachnida > Ixodida > Ixodidae > Dermacentor > Dermacentor variabilis. Next base: position 217,010,369 of record NC_134569.1, on the reverse strand, counting down.
CCTTCTTTTCAAGCTGTAGCTTTAACCACTGCTTCACGGTACAACCACTTTCACTTTTCAATGCAATTTTCGTAATTGATTGGCAGCTTTGTCTTCAACCTTCTAACAAACTTGGAGCAGCATGACAAACTAAATGCTTGTCGGGCATCATAAATTCTACAAGGTAAAATTTTATCAGCACCTTTGCCAGTGTTTCCTACTCATTAAATGTGCAAGTAAAGTGAATGTGAACGATCTCCACTGAGAGCGAACTGATCAGATTGCCAAGCAGCAAACGGCTGTTAGAAATGGTTCGAAATTCTAATGCATGAAAAGGCAAAGATGTATATAAATAGTGTTGCATGTATTTGAGTGCACAGCTCACCTTTTTGTTATAGGGACATGCAAAGCCTTATAACCATAAAGAAGGAAGGAATCAGAATCACATAATAACATGAATTTAACATTTCTCTTAAATGCAGAACAGAAATGCACATGTAGACTCATTGCTTAGTGCAAAATTATCTGCCATAGTTGCTATGGTGCTCTTCTGCTGAGCACAAGGTCATGGGTTTGGCTCCTGGCCACAGAGGCCGCAGTGCAATAGGGGCAGAAAGCAAAAACGCATATTTACTTAGATTCAGGGCACGTACGTGCAGCCCAGGTGGCCGAACCCATGCTCCCCACTGCAGTGTCCTTCATAGTCTGTGGTTTGCTTTGGGACATTTAAACAGCCCATTATTTGACTCTGCACATGATTGCCAATGTTAATGCTGCTACTGCATCACCAACCTCATGTGCAAGCCCTTCTGCGCGCAGACCAAAAACACTAAGCCCCTAAATATAGCATGCAGATCACTGACCTGCATGCCGCAGATGCGGACACCCAAGGAAGCAGAGGTGCTGGCGGCACACTTGGCCATCTGGCGATGGCGTTTCTCCTCTGTGGCATCGTCACCGTGCTGTCGCGTGCCCATCTTCAAGTCCAGAATGCACGGCCGGCGGAAGTGCGACACAACATTCTCCAGCAACAGCAAGTCTGGGTCGTGCAGGGCTAAGGAAACCAAAGCTTGCTAGCACTGGTGCACAAACAGCTAGAGATCTGTGAAAAGCTTGAGCTTCGAGCCCCCGTAAAAAAGGCACAAGAACCACTTGTTGGGTCTGGTTGGATTCTAATCATTTTAACCTTGCAAAACCCAAATGCCATTCCACACCAAATGTAATTAAAACAACTACTTCACCTTTATGCCTGGCCATGGAGGGTATATTCACATAAAGAAAAAGAACAATTGAAGTGTTATTTGAGCTATAAATTAATGAGTAATAGGTTTGGTATGCTGTTCACAACTGAAACTGCTTCAGCATGTCAAAATATCTTTATCAGTATCGAATTAAGCTTCTCATGCCTAAACCTTCAGCACATACATACATATTATATATATATATATATATATATATATATATATATATATATATATATATATATATATATATATATATGCATACACAAATAAAAAGTAAATAGAGTGCCAACAGTAGGACACGAAGTTGGGAACAACCAAGTTCAAGTGTGAGTGGCTGCTTGTGCTGCTTTTTCCACCTTTGTATTCATGTCCCACAGTTCCCAATCCTCCTACAGCCTACAACATCCTCCTCCTACAAGGGGAAGAGCAGATGGTGTTCTGAGAAAGAAAGTAGGCTCTCTGCTGAGCATACAGGGATGATACTTATCATGTATGTTAATTACACCATTGTCAAGCAACTAAATAGGCTCACATGTTCCGGAAGTGTTGCAAGCCAGGTTCGTTTAAGCAAGAGCAGTGGCTTTGCATTGTAAGCTACAAATGTCTTGGAGACTTGAGAACTGTGGCTCCATCATACATCAATGAATTTGTGTGGCTAGTCCACGGTGGCAAGGATACATTGACTTCCACTCCAAGATGAAGACTCACGCAGCAGCAGGCGTTCCTCGTTGCAGCTGCAGATTTGCACCCTGCAAGAAAGAAGTGTGTGCCATTCATTGCAGGGGCACTTCTACCACTTCCCTCTTTCTGTTCATCTCCTTCACCAACTCCCTTGTCACCTGCTACCACCATCAAACATTACTGTCATTTACTACAGCTCAAACTGGGCTAGTTATTACCACAGCTACTTGAATAGTAAGATCAAAGAAAGAAGGGAGGATCTGCCACGGCTGTGAGGAGGCAGATGAGAGCCACCACCGAGTACACACCAGTAAAATAGGCATGAGTGTACTCTTGGCCTGTGTTTGGTCATTACAGGGCCTTGACATTTGGAAAGGGGTGTTCCTCCCCAACTTAAGGGCATCCCCACCTAGTACGTGCTTTGGGACAATACATGGGAAATTGCCGCCATGGAAGCAGCCCAGAGCTGGCCCCTCATAAAGTGGTTATGTTTGTGCTCAAAGGATTTCCATGGGCTTTCAAGGCGCAAGCTCCTTTCCCAAGCGTATCGCCCCTGAAGAAAGCGAAGTGCCAGGTTGCGGACACTTGTGCCCATTGCGGTGAACTGGTGCGTGACTGGCAGCAGCGAGAAACAAACATGCGACCTTCCGTAGCCGAGATGGGCACTTTACTGCGAGGCCACGACTGTGCTAGTTATAACTTATTACTATTAAACTTGAAGGAAGGAAGAGAAAATGTATGAGACAGTAAGGCAATCGCGGCAACACAGAATAAAGACATTGCCTTTGTAATACACAGAAGACCTTACTTTGACTCTCACATCATACACCAAGGCATGAGAGCAGCCTAGTATTACTTGGGTATCACTTAAAAATCGCTAAAGAGTTAAAATAGCATGACACACACAGGACTGAAGAAATAGGAGACACATGCTTACTACCTTCAAACTGGCAATCTGATGGACACCCTCCATCCAGTGGACTACAGCGCATGCACAAGCCCAGCCACAACCACTCCCAATGCTATAAAGGTACATGACGATAAAATAATACACTGAAAGCATAAAATTATGTAAGATGAAACAAAAAAGGGAAAGGAACCTCAAGCATGCATGAAAAACAATTTACAGGAAACTGCACGCAGTACACAAGCCCGAAGAGCCCTATCTGCAGCTTAGCACTCCTGTGTCTTGTTCCATTCTTTCAGTTCCGTAGTATAGCACGATTTTTATCTTTTTAACCATGCTTAATTTTCACTTGACTAGTTTTACACCTGCTGTTGCATTTTGGTAAGGTGCAGACTGTCCCTTATTTCATTTAACTTGTTTTACATTTAACAAGGGACTCACAATTTACCAGGGCTCATTGGTATTTCATGATCATTAATTACAGTTGAAGCACAAGATCAGGACTGGGACAGCAGGGGAGATGTGGGCGAATTAATATTCAATTGCACCAACATATGAATAAAGCTAACTGGGGCCCTGACCCCCACTTGGTAACCTACTGTTGAGTACCAGGAAGCAGAACCAAAGTAGAGAATGTCTTGTTTATTTGATGCCCGCAAAAACGACTAAAGAGACTGCGGGAGCACGCCTGTGTCCTCGCTCGCTTGTATCTTCCTCTCTTCTTTCCCAGAGCATAATATCTCACAACTTCCAGCCAAAAAATTTGCATGTGCTTGCTTTTTAAAGACGAATGTTTCTGAAGTATCGGAGCTTGTCCAGCAGATTCTAGTGGCACCACGTTGCAGAGGGCAGTACAGATGCTGAACCACCTAGAACCTGCTGGATGAGCTCCGATACTTCAGAAGCATTTGTCTTGAAAAGAAGCAAGCACACGCACATTGTTCAAAAATACACCAGTCTCACATGATGCGATTTCTGCTGCATGCGACAAAAATAGCAGTTGCAGTGCAGTGTTTTGGGAAAGAAGAGAAGATACAAACGAGTGAGGACACAAGCGCGCACCCATATCCTTTTTAGTTGTATTTGCAAGCGTCAAATAAACAAGACATTCCCTACTTCGGCTCCGCTTCCTGGTTTCCAACACCTACCATTGCAGCATGTGTGACTGGAAACCACAATTTGATGAGTGGATGACTGGGCACTGATATCAATGTCGGTGGATGAGAGAAATTACAGAAACTGGCAAAGATCTGAAGTGCTCATATTCGGTATGCTGGTTTGCTGTTTACTCACCTGGCATTTCAGACAGAATTAACCTTCTCCCCGAGCCTGGGTGCTACGTGTGCTGTGTAGTAGAGTGTGGTTCTGTGTGCACTGTAATGGTTGCCTTCGTCTGCATCTGTTCTGCTGTCCCTGTCTTGATCGCCTGTTCCCTAGTCTAGCAGCTCCATACACACATGACACAAAGCACCACAATAAAAGGGAAGTGACAATTACAGGGAGAAACCAGACGACATGAAATCCACGGAGAAAAAAATTAGCAGGAGAATTCACTGCAGGAACTGCCCAATGATGAATGAAAGCCAGCTTGTGAAAGCCAGCATGAAAATGAAAGCCAGCATGAAAACAAATGAAACATTGTTTCATTTGTTTTCATGAACACCTGAGCCTCCAAAACAAAAGCCGTGGCCTTGCAATAATACTGCTTGTTGTCACTGTAAAATTTGTTAGCTTCTAAAGGATGCAACGACTCTCACATAATGTAGGAAAAGCTACCATCTTCACCCTGTCAGTCTTGAGACTTCTCAAATTTTGCTCCTCTTGTAAGCACTGCTTAGTCACATCTAACCATATATGGACAACAGTTTTTACTGTGGTGCATCACAATAAGCATGAAGAGCGGCGGAAATTTCAGGAAATTGAAGGAAAGGTCAGGTAGTCTTCTTTAGTAAAACTGTAGTTTCCCTGCAGTGCGTACTGATATGACCTGGTTCATGTTCTCACGAGAGCGGTACGTTGTGGCTAGGCACACTTATTTGCAGTGTTTCAGACACGTTGCCGAGTCCCTTCAAGACTCGAAGCCCCCAAACACACACCTGAGTTGTGAGGCTTCGCTACTGGAGGGCTTCCCCGGGCACCACGACTCATCGTCTTCGTCGTCCTCATCCTCGCTGGCGTGCCCATGGTGCACCTGGATGACGCCCTTGTAGGCGGGCACGAAGGGTCGCATCTCACGCGGCACATGCAGGTAGAAGTGGAGCTCTCGTGGAATGAGCGGCTTGCACAGGGTGCCCGGGTCCAGCAGCAACATGCGGCTGTGTCCCCCCACCTGGTGGGCGAATGGCAGCAGCACGGCTTCTGTGTCCCCACGGCCCCCACTGGCCATGTGCACCACCATCACTCCCTGCACATGATAGAATGCGCACACAGGGTTGGTAGTTGCAAGATAACCGATCTGTACTGAAGGCACTGGGCAGTGGGCATAGTGCTTGTGAAAGAGAAGACGACGAAAATTGCTTGCTTCTCCGTTTCACCATAGTACCGACCTGTTTAAGCCTACCGTTACAACCTAGAACTAGTGCTGCTAGGCAAACACCCCGTTGTATTCAATTCAAACACCCAATCAAATCAATCGTCTCAAAACAATTAGGTGACTGCTGCTTTAACAAAGCGCCACAGGGACTATTGTCGTGGAAGATGTATATTGCTCAAGCCTTTTTTTTTTCAGACATTTCCGATATTGATGTTCCTCTTGCCTTTTTACTTTTTTTTCCCTATTCCTATTTATATTTCTGTACATGAGTGACACTCAACAGGGGTGTAGCCAGAAATTTTTTTCAGGGGTGACACCCATTTGACTAGGGATGGGGAGGGGGAGAAAGGGGGGAGGGGCGCTTGGAAGGCTGCATAGTAACACACAAATTTTGGAAGGGAGGGCATGTGCTCAGTGAGCCGCCCCATGGCTAAATGGGGGCATTGTCAGCTGCGAAGTGCTGCCCTGTAAGCCATTGTGGATTGAGCAGGCCAGCTCTTGTATTGTGCTAAAGTCCATAAAGAAATAATCATTATTAAAGGAAACTTATGCGATTAGAGAAGGTTCATACATAAATATTTGAAGTGAGCCTAAATGGTCCAATACAAACAATGACTAGGAATACTGAATAAACTGTCACTAGTAGTAAATACAAACAATTGCTACACACAACAATTAGTCCACAAATTATTGTGCAATACAAACAAATGCATAATAATTAGCACAAAAGCAACAAATAGAAATACAGGAAGTGCATTAATCCTACAATTCCATTCCGGTACTCTGGAATTCCGTTCCGGCATGAACAATATTGATTTCCTGTCCGAATTCTTTTGCCTTTTTCTGCCTTTTCTGTTTAATTGTGCATTTATATATGTGATATGCACATGTCAGCAAATAAAGCGTAGTTGATAGTACAGCGTCTTGGATGTCATCTTTCATCCACATATTTCACAATGGTTTAGCGCTCCTGATGTAAACCAAATAGCCCACACTTCCACCCTGCTCAAAAGGACTTGTTTTACCCCTTGCGCACTGACTGCTGCATGATTAACTAAGACAACTATGTACAGCAACCAGGGCAGATATCATCAGTGGTTGCTGAAGAAAAGAGCCCTGGACTGAGAAACTGAGAAATGCACCCTCACAATTTTTGAGTACTTACCATCCTCATAATATTAAGGTGTCATTTTGGAACATACATCATCATCAGCCTGCTTTATGTCCACTGCAGGACGAAGGCCTCTCCCTGCGATCTCCAATTACCCCTGTCCTGCGCCAACCGACTCCAACTAGCACCCGCGAATTTCCTAATTTCTTGGAACGTACAGCAGTGACTAATTGATTACTCGATTCAGTTTAACATTCCACAGCAGCACGTAAGCTACAAGAAATGCCATAGTGCATGGATTAAGTTGACTGGATTAAGTTGACTGCCTGGGGTTCCTTGACTTGCACCCTCCCCCACCCCTCCCCCACCCCAGCGCAGCACATCAACATATTTAAATACCCCCCCTCACTAAGAAATGTAGCAGCTATGACAGAGATGAAAGCTAACCCTTAACCTTGTGTTGTGCAGTGGGACACTAGAGCAGGGTGACTCGCCCCACTGTGGCCAGGTGTCGGGCACATGACACAAGACAAAGAATTCATGAACGAAGGAAAGGTAAATGGGGAAAATGTGCAGCGCTGTCCCTTCTATGTCATTTCTCTTATGTATTCTCCATTGTGCATCCAGATTGGTACTGGACATACACGGTGCACTGAATAGTTCATTCTGAGAACAGTAGTCCCAGACACATTTGGCAGTGCACTGTGTGGGCTGCTCGTGTCAGCCATAGTCCAACAGAGCGTGGTGACTGTACCCTGGTGCAGTTCGCTAACTGCTTTGCTCTCGCCATGCAGATGGAAGTCTATCTCATCTCCAACTTGCTGCTTCCTGTTCTGGCATGCGCACACTCAGATGCCTCGCCAGTGCAGGCTTCCCCTTATCACGAAGGCCACGTGCCATCCTTTGCCCGGTTTCAACTTATCACAATTTTCATCGGCGTCACCGTTTGAACGTGAGCTACCGGTCCTGGGGTCCTGGAGACAACTTGAAAAGAATCATTGCCATCGACAGCCCTACCAGCTACAAAGGAACCACCACCGTCGACGCAGCTCTGTGGGCCCAGTGATTGTACTCTGGCGCAGTTCGTTAACCGCTTTGCTCTCGCCATGCAGGTTGGTCAAACATATGCACTTCTTGCTAAAAAATCAAGCAATTTTCTGGTACAGCTCCCAAGCCCACGGTGCTGCATCATGATTGCCTGATTGCCACTGAGTGCATTTATTTCATCCATATGCTACTAATCATATCTGGCGACGTCGAGACTAACCCTGGTCCTGCCAGCCTAGACACTGTACTGGCTGAATTGCAGAAACTAACCACAGGCCAAACAACACTTGTGCACGAGCTAAAGGGCCTGAAACTGCAGCTGACCACCACAGACAAAACAATCAGCGACCTGAATACGCACATGACCGACTTAGAGGCCCATTATCAGTCCCTCATGCCTCTACGCCAAGACAGAAATACTACAAACAACATCAACTGAAACAAGTCGCCTGGTCACAGCGTTAGAGGCTCGTTTTGCCGACCCCAAAAACCGATCCCGCCGCAATAACCTGATCTTCTATGGAATTACTGACCCCACTACAAATGGAACACTTACCAAGTCTGAAGAATTAATCATTCATATCTGCTGTAATCACTTACAAACCGAAATCAACCCCACAGATATAGAATGGACACATCGCTTAGGAAAACACACCAAAGATTGGAATCGTCCAATAATAGTAAAATTCGCACATTGAAAAATGAAAGACTCCCTTCTGTCAAGAGCCCGAATGCTGAAAGGAACAAATTATAGTGGAGGTGCATATTTCTCTTGCCTGACTCAGAAAGCACCGGAAAGCCCTTTTGCATTTCGCCAAATCGATATCACTTGCATACTCTCTACACTATAAAACCTTGTACATTGGTCCTAAACAATATATTTTTGATGAATCATCTAAATCTGTGAAAAAAATTGCGTAGCAATCATCCCGTCCTTTACAAAAAAAAAAAAAAAAAAAAAAAAAACAGATCAATCATAACTTGCACCCAGAAATGATCTTTCGTTTTCCGCAGTCTTTACTAACGCACGCAGTTATCTTCCGAAGCGCGAGCTTGTATCTGACATCATATCATCAACAGGCACCAACTTGGTCATTTTAACAGAAGCCTGGCTACACAATGACGTCACTGATACCGAAGTTTTGGACGAGCTACCTGACTTCCAAGTTTATTGAACTGACCGTGTAGGCACAAGGGGCGGCAGTGTTCTTGTAGCAGTTCACTGGCAACTTTTGTGTTCATTTATTAACATCGCATCTAAACTCGAAATACTATGGCTACTATATCACACATCACCACTTACAGTGCTGCTGGGGGTTTGCTACAGGCCTCCCCATACCACTCCTGAATTCTGTGGGGAGGTCAATAACTTAATACAACTTACGATAACCTACCCTAATGCCTCCATCCTACTTTTCGGGAACTTTAATTTCCCAAACATAGACTGGAGCAACTTACCACATTCTTCAATAGTAGGTCGCCCAGAGGCAAGGAATTTTATCTACATCTGTTTGAATTTTAATCTGACACAATTAGTTTCAGAGCCAATGCGCATCGCACCAGAATCCACAACCATTCTGGATCTAATCCTGACTAATAATCTCAGTACCCTCTCATCAATTACACACCTTCGTGGAATTAGTGACCATAATGCCATTCATGCTACTTTCTCTTTTCCTGTAACACCAAATAAGACACATAAGAAAACTATAAGACTTTACGAAAAGGGTGACTATGACGCAATTAACCGCGAACTTGAGGCCTCCTTCCCCACATTTGAAGCCGCGTATCGCAATCAGTCAATATTTGATAACTGCTCGATGTTCAAGTTAACAGATCTGGCTAACAAATATAAAGTTCACATTCACCCCAGTAATAAAAGAAACATGGTTTACTAACGCCTTAAAGAAACTAGAAAATAAAAAGAAATGTCTTTACTGAGCGGCTAAAAATAATGGGAACTCACATCGATGAGAAATCTACTACAAAGCTGAAAACGAATATCTGACTGCTATACGCAGTGCAAAGTGTTCCTTTTATGGCACCCAACTCCCAAATTTGATGCGCACTACCCAAAGGCAATTTTGGCAAGTAATAAACCCTCATCCTGTTCGCACTATTATGCTCACTAATGACTCACACGAGACAATCACCGATACTGAATGCACCGACACTTTTGATTCTGCATTTGCAACAGCATTCACGAAAGAAATCCAAAGAAATATTTCTTTAGCTTTGTACAATATTGAAGGTCACATGCCATGCATCACATTTTGTGCTGATGGAATTTCATCCATAATCCAGAAGACTAAGCTATCATCTTCAGTTAGCATTGATGAAATTAACTCTAAACTTCTAAGAAACACAAGACACATGGCTGCATCATACTTGTCCTTACTGTTCTCACAGTCACTCTCTTCAGGAAACATGCCAGGTGATTGGAAAGTGAGAAAGGTTGTTTCAGTCTACAAGACAGGTAACAGGAATCCTCCATTAAATGATCGACCAATCTCACTAACAAGCATGCCGTGCAAAATCATGGAACATATTATCTACTCTCAAATCATTGGCCTTCTTGGACAGTAATCACTTTTTTCACCCTTCACATGGTTTTCACAAAGGTTTCTCTTGCGAAACTCAATTAGCTCTTTTCGTTTATGACTTGCATACTAACCTTGACATCAATGTACAAACTGACGCGATCTTTTTGGATTTTGCAAAAGCATTTGATAAAGTATCCCACCGACATTTGCAACTAAAACTTTAACTGTTGAACTTGGACCCTAATGTTCTAATCTGGATAAAGGAATTTTTGTCTAGTCGCACACAAATGGTATTAGGCAATAATAACCTGTCAAGTCCCCTCCCAGTAACCTCTGGCGTGCCACAAGGATCTGTTCCGTGGTTCCCTGTTATTTTTAATATACATTAACGATTTACTACAGTGTGTCTCCTGTAATATCCGCATGTTTGCAGACGACTGCGTCATCTACCGCTCTATCAATAACTCCTCTGACCATACTGCTCTCCAAAATGATCTTAACAGTGTTTTAGAATGGTGCATAACGCCAACAAATGTAAATTCGTGTCCTTCTCCCGCCATCGCAACCCTTTCTTCTTCCCATATACAATAACGCACCATTAGAATTGGTACAATCCTACAAATATCTAGGTGTAACCCTATCTCACGATTTATCTTGGCGTGCATATGTCACTAGCATTATCTCCGCAGCTAACTAAACCTTAGGTTTTCTAAAACTGAATCTACGGCATGTCCCACCGCATGTAAGATTACTAGCATATAAGTCACTTGTCAGGCCTAAACTGGAATACGCGTCAGCCATCTGGAACCCGCATCAAGCATATCTCACCGACGCAGTAGAATCAGTTCAAAATCATGCAGTTAAATTCATTTATACCTCATACTCATATGACGTCAGCGTTTCATCTCTGAAATCAAAATCCGGCTTGGCAATGCTTTCATGTCGACGTCGCATTTCCAGTCTTTCCCTGTACCACAAGTTCTTTTTTTCCCTTAATCAAGAGCCTTACATCACAGCAGCAGCATGCATATCTCATCGCACCAGCCATCCACTTCAAGTAGCGCGCGCATGTGCAGGGACAGCCGCCTTCGCAGCCTCCTTTTTCTTCCGTATCGCCTCAGACTGGAACGGCCTTCCCGCCAACATCGCTAATACCACTTGTCCATCTTCGTTCACAGAACTTGTAACCAACTATTATGTTAAATTACTCCTCACAATGTTTTCGCTATATTTATAAAAACCCACCCCTTATGCAATGCCCCTACGGGGGACTTTAAGGTAATAAACTGAACTGAACTGAGCACATGTACTGAGCGGGCACAGATATCCATTAACAACAAAAATTATAGAAGCCAGGAGCGTATGCGTAAGCCAGCTGTCTATTTAAGCTTTGGATGATGGCATAGGCGCTTGTGGAACTGCGGATTCCTTGTTACTTTCTTGTTCTTCAGTGTTCATGTTATGACTGTTTTGATCACATTATCAAACCTGCATCCTACAAACAGCTGTTGCCCTGCAAGTGTGTCACTTCTGCAGTACAGTGTCAGTTGCTAACACGTGGCGGCATTGTTTTCCTTTTGTTCCTTTGTTTGTTTAGAGGCACTGTAAAATATTTGCCTGCTTCCATGAAGTGTGAGCTCGGCTAACCTGTGTAGCCGTTCCAAGCATGTCTTGCCGGCAGGGATTCAGATTGTTCAGTGGCCTCTAAACGACCTAAACAATCCGCTCGTGCCCGAAACAGCTATGTACAGGGGAAAGAAAGAACAACCTTAGGAGTGCATCAAAACAGAGAATATCTCTGTAGTATCTGCAGGGACCAGTGGACTACAACGACAATGACATTTTGCATTCAAGAGTGCAACCGACAATTTTGATACATAAGTGTAACAACCACATGAAGCCAACAGAACCTGGCTCGCTGCATAGTGACTTGACTCGGGCAGCCTTGATGATTTGAGATAGTGTAGAAGGGTTTACTAGCCATTTGCGTGCTCCCAAGTCCATGTACTATGTGATGCAGGCAGTTCGAAGGATGCTCCCCATCCATCACCATGGCTGTGAATGGTCCTGGCTAATACTCCCAGGGATAGGTTTAGTGCATACACAAATACCGAAGAAAGTGAAAAGGAGGGTACAGCTGCCATCGTAGCTCAAGTGACGGAGCATGGCCCATGTCGTGCGAAGGCTGTGTGTTTGGCTCCCACTGGCAGCAAGTTGTCTATCCTTCCACAGTCATTTCCATTTTCCTTTTCAACTTTACTGTTCAATTAAAAAGACACCATTTCTTACACATTTATTTTTAAGGCAGAAAGCTGGGCTTATTCGTATAAGGCGACATCGCACTAGCGGGTAAAAAAGGGCACGGACAGGAACATTCAGTGTGTTCGATGCGTCTTTTTTCATGTTCCTGTCCGTGTCCTTTTTTATACACTAGCGCGATGTCCCCTTGTACCTATACATTTCCTTAGTTTCACAATTGTTACCAGAGAGTTTTTCTTACATTACCTTGAAGAAAAGGTGATGACACTGTTTATTGGAGTTTCCCGACAGGTGCACTCTTTAGCACTTAAACATGTCAGCGCTGTTCGCTTCGTGCATGTTGAGTCGTGCTTCAAGAGCGAGAAACAAAAGGACGTTACAGACCATTTTAACCTACAAAAAATATTTGAATTAGTCAATTTTGCTGCCATTTCTTAACTTGACCTTTGGATAATTTGAAAAAATTTTGCACTTCTGCAAGGGCTGAATTAATGAGATTTGACTGTAGGACTTCCCTTGGCACCCAGTCCGATACAAATCCCCTGGTCAGCTGTTCTATGCACCACCATATATCTGTCCACTTCCTCAAAATTTTAAATATCACATCAGCAACCCACTTTTCCTTTCTATCCTGTACAAGAATTCCTCTTTAGTGTTTTTTTAGCCCTTTACCACCCAAGTACTTTCCTGCAAAAATGAACCAAATATGCCCAATTTTTTTATTTTTTTCGTTCGATGATGTTGTTCGATGATGTTCGTTCGATGATGATGTGAAGAAATATTAACTGCACGGCTTATTTCATGTACTCAATGAAGACATTGAATAACACAACGTGCAAGAAAGGCAGCTTTTCCAACAATATGTAAATGTATTATAAACACTTTTCAGTGTCACTGACGTATCGGAACTCTTGCGCGTTTCTGTCCTGCCATGTTCCTTTTGATACTCCTTTTGTCAAATAGGAATGCGAGGACCACAACCCAAAATAGACCGTTGCGTTTGTTTTACGAAATCCGAGAAAAAAAAACCCTGACAATGAAAGGGTTAAATACTCTCTCAATGTATGACAGCAAAAGAAATAGTAAACTGCAAAATAATATGTAGCACAAGTAAGTGCCCACACTCCACAGTAGGCAGTGAAATGAGCAAGACATGCATGACTCATTGTGCGGATGAGTAGGATTTGTCCTTGGCAATGTTAACAAAAATTGGCACTTTCGCCCGAGCGGTGAAGTGCAGAACACGACAGTGTTCTAACAGCACGATGGGACATGTTGGCGCTACGGAGCATGCGAGATAACTGGCGCTGCGCAGAAGGAACAGCACCCAGGCCTACTGCAACGCTGACGCGATGACAAGCCCAACAAATGGCATCTGCGGTGTCGCACCTCGATGGCACATGAAACCAGGCCAAAGGGAAGGCTTTGGTGTTAGAGTTGAATGAAAGGATAAAGATAGTTTTGTTTTACCTCGACTTATGCTGTCTGTTCTGCTCAGACTGGTGTATGCACAGCGGTGTGGTGTGCACATAGCTGCGCAGCAGGAACGCTAGTGTTCGTGCGATCGATGCTCATGCCAGGCCGCACCAGGCAGAACGCTGCCCTGGCCTCGCTGTAAGAGATGACTGAGCCGAGCCTGAAGGCGAATCCTCTCGGCTTTGTCGCTTTTGCAGCCAAGTGCACTGCAGGTTGCTGCTGTCTCTGGAGGCCCGTCTAAGCTTCTGGGCATGGGCTGCGTGTGCGTCGATGATAACGTGACAGCCTAGCGGCGACAACAGCGAAGGCGAAAACATGCCGCGACTGTTGTTACAATTGCTGTTGCAATAAAAATGGCAGGAACAGTTCAGCTTGGCCGTTAAACTATTAATAATCTTCCTAGGTACAGTAAAACCTCAATGTATACTCACCTAATAAGTAACTCCGGTTTAAACATAGTCGTGATGAAGCCACCACTCTGCCACCATTGAACTTGATATATTCGCAGACTGCTTAAGCTGTAGTCGCTTACCACATGACAAATGGTTTGTGTGTGGTATTTACTTCAACTTTCGGCGCGCGCAAGGATGAAATCTGCAAATATAATGCGCGCAGGCTATATACAGTGAAATTGTAGCGCAGGGATCGTTCGCGGACTGCAGTCGCCATCGACAGCGACGCCGAAACATGGGGGCTGTGGTACGTTTCCTGCTTCCATAGGTTATGGCGCTTCCATGTCGTCCATGGCGACGACGGGTGAGTGCATGATGGCCTTTCTGTACGCAACGTGGCGTGACCATTAATCGTTGTGAAGGCATCTGCAGAGAAGTGGGGCGCAATGGAGAAACTGTCTCACGACCTTGCCGAGTTCGACGATGTCGCAATCGCTGCAAAGCTGCCATGACAGCCAATGAAAATTGCCGATTTTTCTTGCTGCCTGCTCGCAAATAAAACTTGTCTGGATGTGTGTTTGAGTGAGAATTAAGATGCACTTCTTTTCTCGCTGGAAAGCCAATAGCCGCTTATCTGCCGTTGTCGGTTAATTAGTACATCGCTTTGTGTGTACCTTATCCTTATTCTCTACCAAATACGTATTAACAAGGTTTTACTGTAAATTCCTGCAGTGATAAGTTGTACATAGCTGCTTGAGGAGCACCTGTACACTCCCATTGCCTTGGAGCAGATATTGGAAGTACCTGGTCATAGTGTTTTATCACAGGAATCACTCGGGAGCCTTACATAGTACAGCCACCAGGAAAGTTGAGAGGCAGGACTGCCCAGCTTTACTTCATATGGCGAAGAAAGAGGTTAAAGTCTAGATCTAGTCTGGTCAGTGCTCAAGTTATGTGCATTGAGTAGAAATTCTAAGACTAGCGAATCTTTCAAGATAAATATTCCCAATGTAGCGGTGTAATACATTGGCAATCCACGCATTACCTTCAGCGGAAGCGTTTTTTTTTTTTATGCAGCGCCGCACAAGGCTCTGTGAAAGGGAGTGTTGCCGTTCACTCTGGCAGATAGATAGGTGGCCAGCGGCACTGTCGGGTGGATGACAATTTACCCTCTTATTCACTTCCTTGGCTATGTGAAACACCAATCTATTTATGGTAAATTTCGTGGTGCAACTACCTCAAAAATGGCACTTGTCTCAAGACTTTCACCCAGTTAACATGCTACTGGGACCAATTGGTGTCAACTTCACAAGTGCCCTAAAGCAAGTAGGAGCTCAATCATCAAAGTGTCGTTAAAGTTATTAACAATGACTATCGAACAATATTTGTTTATTCTTTTACATTGCAAGTAATATTTCCCCTCCTACTAAGCCACTGCATTATTTAGACAACCCAATCCTTAACTTTCGAAATATTAGGGGCAAGGAGAAATAATGCTAAAATTCTGTAATAAAATACTGAAATTAACTTTCCTATGGCGAATGCCATGAAGAGGCACTTGGCTCTTGTGATGGAATGAGCTATCACCAAATGCACAAAGTATTCATAAACCTTTTCTTTTCTAGGTCAACCTTTACATTGCTCTTGTCATAAAGCTTTTTTGATAAATGAATGAAAGCAATAGTTTTTAAAGAATACTGTACTATAATAAAATTATTTTAGGTGTCCTTCTAAGATATTAAGAGGAGGACACTCCCAGGATATTCTGCAGCTGGGAAAAGAAGGTCAACTGCTTGCAGGTCTAAAGGCTATAGCAGGCTCTTCTCTTCCTTTTGGAAAATGCTGTGAGCTACACCTGTTGACCAAGACCTTCTGGCAGAAATTAGCTACATTCAACTTCTCCCAAGTTTAGAAAATATTTTATAATGCAATGATAGCATATGTCAAAGCAAGAAAGAATAGAAAAGACAAGACACGAGATACATCAGAAGATCACACAAGGACAACAAACCAGAGTAGGTTTACTGAGGACTAGTAGACTCTTTATCTGTTAGCTTTTCTCACTGCTCAAGAGACAGCGATAGCACCCACAGATAAAGACAGGGCAAGTATCATGTGAAGAGGGCTGGGATAATGTAACAATTCTACTCCAACTCTTTTCCTTCTTGTGCTTTGCTCAGTGGTCCGATTGGCGCTTTGACTACATTTTCACCAGGATCAGCCTGTAGATGGGCAGTGGGCCTTGGACTCATTGCTCAACAATGTTTGAAAATTGATTTTCTCAGAAAACTTTAGCCAAAGTTCACTTTATGACAGAATTTTTTTACCACTGTCTCCCCCGTAAATATCGTTATCAGGCTTATATACTCATGCACTGAAATATGTTTTTTTTTTATTTCCTTTTTTTCCACTCTCCTTGGGAATCTCTTAATCCCCCTCCCTCTCTCCATGCAGAGTAGCATGTCAGTAGTCATGAGAATACCAGCAAGAACCTCTGTCTTCCAATAAATAGCTTATCTCTCTCTTTCTGGGAGAGTTTCTAAGGATTCGTTACGAAACAAGGGTAGCGCAAAACAGACAAGGAGGAATAAAGGCAATGTCTCCTATGTTTGTCCTTGTCTTTCGCACTGCTCTTATTTCATAACAAATAGAATAAAGCGGAGAAAGATCCTTACATTATGCCGGCCCTGGTCTTACATTCAAGGAATACTATTTGCCAGATTTTTGAAATTGTGCCTGAAACCAAATGTGTCGACATGGTCACATTTTAAAGGAATTTAAACGAAATTTTAAGGCACAACTGATTAACTTACTAAAGGAGACCAGTAAGCACCAGCATCAATTCAAACACTGCAACTAAACGCAGGTGTTACAATTGTAACATCAATAAAAACCTTGTGCCTGTAATTTGCAAGAAATCATAATTTATGACCAAGAATTTGAGAGAAAGATGAGGGTGTATTCAGATCATAACAGTCACAGGCAGGTCCAGACAAATTTTTTTTTTACTTGAACAAAATCCCTCCATACACATGAATAATAAAACTCAAGCACCGTAGGCGAAGCTTACATGAAAAGTTATTTCACAATATTTTTTGATGGCAAACTGGTATTGAAAAAAATTAGGCACGTTTTCCAGCCACCTTATGCACCATAACAAACAGACCACAAGTTCAAGGTGCGGGAATATAAATGCAACATTTGCTATGTTTTCTGGCACAAGAAATAAATGGAACTGGCTGCCAGTTGCTGCTGTAAGCTTACGAGAAAGCAAAACCTTTGCTTTTTAATGCTCCCCTCCTTTTGACAATCTTTCTGTGTGTAGTGATAGTCGTTAAGGCACAGTAATCACGACGAAATTAAATTCAGAACCCAGAGTATCCTTTTGCACTAATGCTTGGCAGTGCGTAGCTTACTTTATTTTAGTCAAGCTGCTGCACTGATCCGTGCATTGAATAAAGCTACTGCATCGATTCATGCACAAGTTGCCCAAATCCTTCACACAGATTACAAAGATAAGCACTAAGTGAAGTAAGTTTCCTATCTCGTAACTTCCCTCACATTAATCTTCTCCAGGAACTACCACATTTCCCTCGTAACACTACAAAGCTATAGAATTTTTGAATAAAAAGAAACAGCTGACTTGGCATAACCTTTCCCATTTCCTTTAGTTTGTTCTTCCTTCCCGCGCATAACAAAAGGCATGCATCGAATGCAAATCTTTATCTGTCAGCTCAACTGATGGAGAATGACTACTTGAGTTTCCAGGTACCAAACTCTGGAAAATGAAAATACTTCAACAAACCTGAAGCTTTGCAGAAATTTTAAGGTTGACATCAGGCTTGAAGTTATCACTGAAACTCGGCAAGTGATCGCAAATATTTGTATTTTAAGAACGTCCAGTTGCGTATGCAGTTGTCACTGTTCAAAAGTTAACTGCAGCCTGTAACGACAGGACAAGAATGCAGAGGAAAGTGCTTCTCTTTTGCGGTGCATCTCCTCAGCAATGCCACGCACCCACACAGTGGTAGCGTTGACTGGAGGTTGTGACAGTGAATGAGCACCTTCAATGTTTCATTTATGGCAAATATACCGATACAATGCCGTAGAACACGAAAATACAAATTCCACTTCATTGTGGCAGTCATCTTTTGCGAGGCTCTTTTTTTCATCTGAATGGAAACCTGCCGAACTTGGGGGGAAAAAAAGAAAGAAAAAAAAAAGCACAAAGTGGACATCAGGAAATGGTAGGTGACCCTAACCTTTGGCTTGGGTGTCTATTAGTGGCAATTACACAGTGGCATTGGTGCTCTTTCGGTTAACTTTAGGCAAACACAATGCACAAACCAAAATCAGAGGCAACAGCTTTCCATTAATTATCCGCTTAAATATCACGCCACCTCCTTGTGTGTGACATCATTAGTGACGTCATTACTTCCGCTTTTTACTTACGGGTTTCCAGGAATTTCGCAAAAGTCATGCTCACACGATTGTGCTTTGCTGTGCGGTAATCAGTGTTAATTCTAATTATTCCAGACATTTCAGTAACTCAAGTTTTAACTAAACTTATGCTCTCATATCATATATATAATGAAACCCATAAATCTTGCACTGTACTATTTATTTTTTCCTATTTTTTTTCTCATTTATATTGAATTTTGTGCCCAGTCGTCTCGGGAGGTGAACCACAAGTACTGGGCAACAAACAAGAGTGTCACTCAGTGCTCGTGCCACTGAAAAATGTGGCAGCCTCTAGCTTGCACGCCACAGAGGTGCTGCTCTCAAGCACACTGCAAACAAATTCAGTGTGCCCGATGCCTGAACCAATGGTTGCATTGGCTTGCCAGGACATCTGTCTTAGTATGGTGGCACAATTCCTGGTAGTGGCGAGCCGTGCATCTAGTCTGATAGCAGAAACGGTGCGAGTGCAGCGGGCACCTTGGCAACGATTCCCATTTACGAGCAAGATTAGCAATTACACGGTGAGAATTGGCTCTTTTGCAGTGTGCTTGAGAGTAGCAGTGCCACAAAGCGCAAGCAGGAAGCTAGGCCAACTTTTTTATATTTCGCAAGCTTTCTTTTAAACACCAGGAAAACAAAAAGTGAGCCACACAGAGAATAGTGCATGCTAAGTTAGGTTTTTGGAAGTGTTAAAACCTAGTATTCAGAAATCTTCCTTAAATATAGTTAGCAAAAAGTATACAAAAAAATATATAGGAGGCATCTTGAGGGTCTTGCTAACACAATATAATTGATTTTATCTGTGTGGAATGCTGTGCTGCATTTTAAAGCTCAGTGCATGATAGCTGGGTCATCTTGTACATATCCTTCCAGGTCAGCTTTGCTAAATAAGGAACATTTCTGTATAGAGCCAAGGCACCAAAGCAGGCTTTTAAAGAGCACCCTGTTTGAGATGCAGTTTATGCTGCCTGAAAGAGAAAATTGTCATCCACCCGACTGTAGCATGAAGCTACAAAGAAAACCCATCCGGGTTTCTCGGAAAGAAAGTTTTGCAGTCCTGGTCATGTTGAAGCAGAGACCAACATCTTTCTGGGGTGGCTTCTCTACCATCCAAGCTAAACAGGAAGCTAGGAGATTGCAGAGTGAGGCCGCATTGATTCAGAACTCTAAGCACAGGGTCACTCGATGTGGCCAATCAGTTCTGCGGACTCCCACTTTGTAGAGGAAGTTCCATGAAAGGAAAAACTGTCATCCAGATGAGAAACTACAGATTGCAGAACGACTGCTCTGGAAAAGTGTTGGTTCCAGATTAAATCCCTGGGCAAGGACGAAGTCATCTTCTACTGCAGATCTTTCTTTCACAGAACCCCACAGTGAGCTTACTTTGCAAGTTTGTGCTACTCTCTGGTGAATTGGTGAATGACAATTTTTCGCTTCCATGAAACTACCTCCACCTTGCAAATTTCTGCAGAACTGATTGGCCATGCCCCTTTACGCTGCTTTGAAAAAACCTCCGAGACAAAAAGAAACACGGTAAATTGGAACATAAAAACAATTACAATATATCTTGCAAAGATTCTTCAACGTATTCGTCATGTAACAGCACTACCTTTAATGTGCAAAGTGTACTTTAAGTTAGCAAACTAAATTACTTAAGTCATTTTGCCATGCATACAACACAGCTTAACTAAAAACAGGAGGAAAGTGCCAACGATTACCTCTCAACATAGCATAAAAATATCTCAAAGTTAATTTTGAGACCACAGCAAAATCCTGAAAAGCATCCCCCTCTCCCCATATGGACAAAAAAAGACAAATTTGTCCCTTCCTCTCTCCTTGGTTCAGTGGAATATCTGCAACATAACTAGAACAGGAAGCAAGTTGCATGCTACACAGCAGACTTTTTTTTTACGTTTTATGTCAATCATCATTACTGTGGCTCTTTTAGGCCATCATCATCATTAGCCTACTTCATGTGCACTGCAGAACACAGGCTGCTCGGCGATCTTCAATTACCCTTGTTTTGCGTAGGCAGGCTTCATTCTATGCCTGCAATTGTGATCCCACGAACTGATTCTCTGCTGTTCTCGACCATGTTTCCCTCCCACTGGCCCCCCTAGGAAAGCTCCAGTTACTTGCCCTACACATTGCATGGCCTGACAAGACCTGTTGAATTCTTAATTTCAACTAAAACATAGACTAAAAACATTTGCCTTTCAGTATATACCGCTAACACCTGTCCTAAACCTTGCACAGAAGCTTATATTGTTTAAACTGATGAGGCATTCATTCTAATGCGTTATTTTGTTTAACTCTGCGGTAGCAGGTTGTTATTTGAAGAGAAAATAACAGCCGAACTACAATTCAGGAAAACTTTTTACACCGCAGGCCTTAGCGGCAGTACGTCAGTGTGATGCTGGATTTCGATGTTTGTTATTGAGCCATTGTGGTGCAATAAAGGTTCTCAAACTAAGTTAAATCTTTGGCTCAATTAGAATACAATGTGGTCCATCCTTGCCGATGTTTAACTAACTAGGCCCGAGCAGGCACCGGCAAATTCATGACATCGGGGAGAGCTGGCGCAGAAACATCAAGGCAGCGTCACTGCAGTGCTTTCATTTTCGCATCTTTTCTGGCTTATCGGGCCTCTTCACACGGTACGCGTGGTTGTTTTGGTATTGGAGAAGCATGATTTATTACTACAGCCCAGTATATTTTTCTCTCTATCGCCCCTTTAAGTATTTTTTTCGTGCCACTGCTCGTTATGAGGTCGTTTGCCCCTTCTCAAGGTTCCCATAAATCTCGGCAACAAAAAAATATTGTTTCGCCTCACGTCTCAGGTTCTTCAATGCTTGGAGAGAACAGTCACTGATGCGCTTTGTAAATCACCACTTTGAAGAGTTACACGCTTACGCTGGGCTGGGCTGAGCAAAAACATTAAGTGAGGTGATATATCAAAGTGGGAATTAAGTGTATTCACACAGTAATATTTAAACACTGTATGCGCATGCACCATTACACGCTTTGACGAATTCTGTGAGGTCATGTGGTAAAAAGTTACTGAAAAATAAAGAAGGTGCCGACAACTGCCCCACCAAAACAAACGAATGTACTTCTATAGAGGCAAATATATGTAGGCACTGATATATAGGCACAAATAACAAGAACTTCCACGGCACAACCGAGGATAAATTATTGTTTTCTGAGGAACACCGTTCACTAAACCCCTGTTTAATGGAATTCACTTTACTTCCTCGATAAAACAAAATGAGGCACGTTGTGTAGTTTACAAGGTTCATCTGAAATTTTGTATGCCTAGACACCACGATTTTCAGCATTGTTCCAGGGACTCGGCAAGCTGCACAAAGAAAACCGTATTCAGCTGCAAGCAGGAGCGAAACCTTTCACGTTCAGCTCTCCGAGGTGCAGCCCCACTTGTTTATAAGGCAAAGTTGGAACTGCAAATAACGCAGAAAATTGGCACCATATCACCTGTTGACGAGCCGACCGAGTGGTGTGCACCAATGGTAGTCATCCCAAAGCCATTTGAAGACGCGAGAATTGGCGTGGACTTCAAAGAACTAAACCGCCACGTTCTGAGAGAATGGCATCCTATTCCATCCGTGGAGCACGCTCTCTGACTTCTTCACGGGCCAAAGTGCTCTCCAAACTGGAAGCTAACTCTGGATTTTGGCAAGTTTCGCTTTGTGAAGATTCTAAAAAGCTTGCGTCTTGCATTTAGACTGTGCAGTGGTTCACTATCGAAACCGATGCCAACATCATGGGCACTTCTGCAGTGCCGCACTGTTCTCCCCTTCCACAAAGGCTGTTTCGCTAGTGAACCACTTCCAAGTCTGAATGCAAGACGTGAGCACACAAGTTATCTTAAATTTAGTGTGCCTAGACGTCACGAGAAAAGTTGTGAAAGCAGTGACAAACTAGCACCACATGAAGGTTTTGCGGGGTTCATGTTGCATCTTTTTTTTTCACTCAGTATTGGTTTGTATACAGAAAAGGGACGCTCAACATCTACTGAAGCGAGGGGAATGTACATGTCCTCCGGAACATTCAATGATCCAATACCCTCTGAAATGCCAGTGTTCGCATGTCAGAACCTTTGAGTTCTCTCAGTACCAATAATCCGGGATTTTGGACTCGGGCTGATGGAAGTTTCAAGCTCTATAAGCAACAGGTCCGTTGGGGATGGCGGCAAACCTTTTCTGAAAATCTTAAATTTGGGTCCAGAGTTTCGTACGAGCATTCAAGTTTCTCGATGATATCAGCTAAATATGTGAAGTGAGCTCACAAGTATGCTAAGTAACCTTAAGCGTATTGTAATGTAGCGCAGCTTGAGATCTCACATTGATGCTCTTGTCTGCTGCAGAGCTGTCAATAGCAGCCTCCACACCTGCAAAGTGTTTGTGGTAATAACTGGCTGCCTTCATCCAATTTCTCCGGTGAGTGATAACATTATAAACAAAATAAGGCTAGGACAAAACATGGAAAAAGGAACTTTTAGGCTCTGTAAATCCAACAGAGGCACCAACACCGAAAGAGGCATTTATAGGCACAATTTAAGTGCCACTAAAATGTTTCTAGACCTATATGTAGTTCGTGCTTATACTAAATAGGCACGATAAGGACGTAAGAAAAAGAATAAGAATTTTGCCTAATGTTCCAGTCCACTTATGACCAGCGCATAATGTGAGACAAAGCATACAAGTCGAAGACAGGTGCAATCCTGGAATGCTTGATTTGTAATGTAGCCCGGCTCTGCTTGCAAGATTTAGTGGAACGTGGTTATAACAGTACGTTTGAGGACGGCACACAAGAAGAATGCAGCCAGGACAATCACCAATCCTCTGTGCATTCTTTCTTTTGGCAATCATCTTCTGTGCATTCTTTCCGTTTCCTGTACTCAAACGCGCCGTTATAACCATGTTCCACCAAGCCAGCAACTAACTAGCCCACCTAAGTCTCCTGCTTGCAAGGGTTTTCTTAGTGGTGTCAATGGACTGAAACCGTAGTCTTCACAGTGGCTTTTGCTTTGATGAATAAAATAATGCTAAGACTATGAAAGTATGAAGGCTGGGGAACAGATGGCATCGATTTCACGGCCAAAAACTCTTTCCAACATGTGGTTGGGTCTGATGCTGTGATAGAAGACCCAGCACTGTCCTATCTGACCTTGCATTTTCTTCATCGCTGCTATATAAAAATATTTCATTACACTCGTGTTAGTACTCTAGCAACTTCTTGTTCCTTGAGGAAAGTCAAGGTGAATGGAAGTTTCAGAACTGCTGAAAAGTAGTGGTTGGTCTTGCTGAAGTGGCTTTATCTCTAACACAAATTTAACCTTTAAGCTTATAACACGCTGAATTTACCATCGTCTTGTTTCTTCAGATACATTATGCCTATATCATAAAGCAATAATACACTGGCTTGCCACGAAGAGCTTCATCACAAGATGCTACTGTTTCTCAATGGGTTAGTGTACTATTGCTTCATGATATAGGCACTGATCATCCAGAGAAGGTAGATGCAGGAAAACACAGCTGTTGGCACACAAAAAGGCAGAACTATTCCTGCTTTCTTCTCAGGTACATTGCATGTTATTGCCATGAACTTGACCTGAAGACTGCTCCCATCATGCCTCATACATTGCAGCTTGCACTGAATGCACCAGTACAGAGACATATACTAATGTTTAAACGTGGAGTGTTATTTAAAATATCAACCTGCTGCGTTTGCGCATTTCAGTGTCCATCCCATCCTCTAAGTGCCGTGAAACTTCTCACAGCGTGGAAAAGTGTAGCAAGCCTGAAGGCTTTCAACATGCTCAATGAATGCATTGTACAGTGGAGCTCTCACCCTTGCTGCACTGAACTGTGTTGCATGAGGCAGTCATAAACCAGCAATGGGCACACAGAAGTCAGTCAGCAAATATAGGCAGCTCTCTGTTACTATGTAGCTGCTAAAAGTTGTGTAGGTCTCAGCAATATATATTTATTTTTTTGCCGACTACCCCAACGCCTCTTACTAACCACGTCCCCATTCGTCCTGGTGCTTGTAATCATTACTTCTTCCATTGCCGACCCCAAGTAGGGTAACCACATATCTCCTCCGAGAATGGGCAGCATGGGTCATCTTTCTGAGCTCAAAATGCTCATACATCATATGTAGACATTTGTGTGTGATTTGTGCGTGTAAATAATTCATTTGCCGAAACCGAGGTCCTCCTTCCGAAAACGACGCTTTGGGGGACAGTGCACATAGCAACTCTCAGTTGAAGTAGCATGCACTATGTGCTAGTTGGGGAGCATATGTCAAGTGGGACAGCCTGGCAAGGACACCGTGCGCTGCCCTATCTCACAGGCGATGAGCCGCATTCTATCACTTGTCCACTACCACCAGAGGGCGTCACCACCCACACTGTTCTGAATTTTTTTCATCACATTCTTTACAACAAACGGGTGATCACAGCTGAAGGTGTGCCAGGCACTGCCATTAGATGATAAACAATCATCAACCAGTGGGCAACACCCACCTGCCCAGAAGAGCCTATTACAAAATGCTGTTCCCTGCACCTGCCCAGACAGCCCTTCCACCTTCACGCGATATTCTCCCAATTCTTTCAACTCAAGCTCCTTCGCTGAAACTGCGAGTCAGCAAAAATTAGAAACTTTGCCATATAGCCATTCCGCCACCATGGTTACCCTTGTCAGAATGAACTTGTTAATGTCCATGAATTTTTGAAAGCAAAGCATGATCACAACACTTTCTTTGGCTACCTAAATTGACAAAGCACATCAGGATTATAAAAACAAAGATCTTCATTACAGTCTCAACTAGAGTACTAGTAAGAAATAAGAAGAGGCAGCAAGGACAGACCAAGTGTTACAGACATTGCATGCACTTGAAATTAAAAAAAAAAAAGGAAAGAAAGAAATGTATTAGCAGGAAGTGTTCCAGAGTCACTAGTGAATTCATATACACACGTTTTCTGTCCAAGGTTGTGCCATGCGTGATCGATGCGAAGTCCAGACCACCACCAAGCGGCACTGTAGTTAAGTCAGGTGGGTATTACATCTGGCTACACTGTGCAAGTATGACATTGGATAACAGCTGCTTACCTCATTCTTTTGTAAAAAAGGGGTACTGCATCATCATAAACCCTCATCCTTTAAATTATTATGTCTACCCTTTCTCATTTGCCCCAGTGTTGAGTAGCAGGCCCAGAGGCATACACCTTCAGCCAACCTGTAACTTAAACTTTTTTCGTTCTTGTAGCACTGGCTGGACGAAGCAGAGCACTAGCTCTGGCAACCTTGCAGCAAGTCAGAGTCCACAATGGCTAAATATACTCCATCAGAAGGATTAGGGTATCCTTCATAGCCTTAATACAGTTTTAAGATTTAAAACCCCACAAATTACTAGTGTGTCATACATTAAAAGCATATGGCATACTATGACAAAACAAAGAGTGTTTGTGTTCCATTGAGGTGTGGCCAAGTTATTTGCAGCATATTAGCATATTGCGTACATACATGCAGGCACGAGCATGCCCGCATACACACGCAAACAAGTGTAAACTGCACGAGAAGAGGAAATCTATAGAACACTAAGGCATGCCAAGATGAGAGCACTGGTGCCCTATATGGACTCGAAAAAAAGGGGGCACCAGCGAGACACAGAGGACGCGTACACAAGGAAAAGGTGTCCTTTGTGTCTCGCTGTTACCCCCTTTTTCCGAGTTCATCATGCACAAACTGCCCCAAGAGGTTGCGCTGATGCCCTGTATGAAATATGGCAGGATTTCCCCATTCATACAAATTATTCTTGGTTTGTTCAAACATTAGCACATTGGCACACACCTAAATCTAGCACAACACATCACCGTAGGCAATGGCGCAAGCAATTGCAGCATGCAGGAACAGGTCAGTACTTCATGCATGCTGTGCTCCGTAGTTGCTTAAGGCCCTGCAATGTGTGTAGTGTGTTCGGTTCGCACATGCAACTATGTGCCTTTGATATTTGTTTCCTCAGATGAAAGACTCTACGTTTGACACCTCGACAATGTGGAAACATTTTTCAGGTGTTTTTTCTCATGTCCCAGCAAAATGTCACCTGTGCATCGGCAGTCCAGGCATTGAAAATAGAGCGGGGAGTCGACTGTCTCCGTCAAGTGAGAGCTACCACCTAATGGGTGCCTACACATTGTGACACAATTAATGCAAAGGCAACAGGCTCTTTGGAGAATATAAAGACATTAATATTGTTTCTGCTGTGCTGTGGTGTATTGATGAGACAACCAGGGAGATACTTCTATTTGAAACACTCTTCACTTTTGGCTTGGCCTCACTTCTAGCATTAGTGTTTATCCCTTGATGCTTGAAAACCATACTTCAACCACAGCCAACATGTGTTTCAGGTTGTTGTGGGCCAAAGTCAGTACCAACATTTCTACCTATATTGCAACACAAGAACTAACAAAGGGGAGGGGTGATGTATCGCTAGGTTTATTGTCAAAAGGTCGCGTGCAGTGAAGAAGAAAAAAAGGAAAGTTGTACTGACATACAATGGGAAAGTGCATCACCAGAAGGTGACATTGCCATACAAAAGCTACGGGCAACACGATGGGCTTGCATTTTTGCCAATATTGGGGTTTCATGGGTGAAAAGTCTCATTGGTCCATTTCAGGTTGTCTTTTGTTTAACTTTATTTAAAAAGGAATCTCCTTACAATGCATGAAGACAGTGAAAAACAGGCAAATGCACACCAATTACAAGGTAAAACTCAAAAATTGACTAAAGGCTGTGAGTGTAAGTCTAAAATCATTCAGATGGCTACGTTAGTCAATACCATAGGAATGCATTTCAGCCATAATAATAACATGGCAGCTATTAGGCTATTTGAAATGGATCCTCAAATGTCTGGCAATATTACAGCAAGAGGCGATATTACAGCAAAAAGGACAAAATATGTTTCTCACTGACATTACGCATGTCTTCAGGGTAATCTCTCCTACCACCTGAACTAACCAGAAGGCTAGCAGATGGCCACAGGAAGCGTAAAACAAATGAATTATTCAAATAAGTTCTGCAGAAACCCACAAGGGAATGCAACTGTGGTAGGTATGATGCACCACACCATGATTATTTTTTCCTAGTGAAACTTCCGCCACTCCGCGCACTTGCTTACAAGTTACTTTCTCCCCATGTTCTGAATATACTGTACTGTCCTCGGAAAGTCGTCCACAGTCGTCTACATGCAATTGTAGTTTGTAGATAGCGCAGAGATGAAGCGACTTTTCTGTATTTTTGAGATTGCAGACATTCACGTTTCACTTATTTGACCAGAAATTAGCAATTATGCATTATTGAAGATGCCCTCGCGATCACAAAATCAGCTAATAGCTTTGGTGGGTCCAGCTCATTGCGTTAAAGCTGCATCACAACATCGTGGAACCAAGAGCAAGCAATTTTTCGCTATGTTTGACACAAGATTGTCCCTGCTGCATACTGTGCAATAACAGTTGGCTCACATGTTCACAGAAGCCTCTACGAAAGATCTGCAAAGTTTTCTTACTATGTTCAAAAAGCGTTTCAGCACTCCTTTAACGACATTACACTTCCAGCCAACTCCGCAGAGTTCCAAGAGCTGAACTATGTGGCAGAGGTTCAAATTATGAGGGTGCATTTCAGAAACACTTCTGGGCATTGAAGCATTAACATACGAAAGCCTGTAACCTACAGCTCACAATAGTTGCCATTGTACCTTGCACATGGAAGTCAGGACAAAGCCTTTTTGTCATTATATAGCCACAATATTTCGCAGAGTTGCTTGAAAAACATGTTTGCGTACAGACGCAGAATAAAGAAGACAGTAGTTATTTGACCTAGAAAGAAACATGCACCTCAATACAAGAAATGCTGCAAGCATGAACAAATTGCTCAAATACTATGTTTGGCAGAAATCTGCAAGCTGAAGTAACTTATTTATTCAAACTTCCAGCACTTTGGGCTGTAAACAGGTTCGGCCTCAATCGGACCTCTGTTAGCCCGCTAGTTGGCTCAGATGGTAAAGTGACTGCCCTGAAAAGGCATTGGTCCGAAGGGCTCCATCACCAGAGCAGGATGAATTTTTCATCAACTGTGAAGTGTGCTTTCTCAAGGACAACAAAATGGGTCCCTTTGTAGCATTTTGTGGCAGTTAGGTGGATTCCAATTTTTTTCCCCTTTAAATGAAACGATGTATCTGAGGACTTGCAGAACTTCACTGAATAATGCAGAATGTCTGTGCTTTGTGGATTACAGAAATTCAGATTTTAGAATAGATCATTATTACCTATATCTATCACAATTCTTTTGGGACATTCTGTAAGGCTTTTTTTATCTAAGACATCTCTATATTTCAATACAGATGGGTTTACTGAAGCAAGAATTTACAGCATATCAGAGAATCAAGGCCCTTTCATAGATGTGGCAAAGACAGAACTTTTTTGCTACCATGGTACTATGGTGCATTCGAATTACAGATTAGGTTTGAGCCTTGTGAACTGCACACCGAATGTGAAAACCCTTTAAAAAGAAATTTTAGCAACTCACAGTATCAGTCCGTACGTCAAGTCCGTGCGGGCCCTATGGAAAGTGAGGGCTTCTGTTGCTGTATATTTTTCTACTAAAATTTGCTTTCTGCTATGTCAGAATAATAACTAGCATAGCAAAACCAGAGCTTGGCTATTAAGAACAGCATAGTGAGGGGCTCTGGAATTATTCTTTCTTTTTTTACCGTCCGAGGCTTTTTGGTGCGCAACAATATCTCGCTACATGAGCGCCTTCGTATTTCGCTTCCATGGGGACCAAAATGCGGCCACAGAAGCTGGAAAATGCACTTGTAACTTTGTATTCACATTAATGTGATGGTTTGTGCATTCCTGAATAACTTATAAATCTAATAAGTATACAGATGATCTGTTTGCCTATGATTTAGATCACATAAATGGTCACTTGTGAATATTTCCTTCCTCCTCTCCCATTTTCCTGGTGCTTGTTGCAATACAGATATGAAAATTATCCCCTAGTATCAGCATTAGAGTCCTGTGTTGCACCTTGAGGCAAGTTACGACCTTTTCCAGACATTTTTCCATTGCCCTGTACATGGTCACAGATGTCCCTCCAATACCCCCAACTACAAAAGTACCACAATGTCATTCATAATAGGCTAACTATAATGTTACCAAATGATTAGAAAAAAAAGACACTCTCTGATTGCACTATATCCTGACACTTGAAAAGCAACACAGCATCCAAGTCCAACCATCAAGAAGATTGCTGTACTTGTTATTTTCTAATGACGCATCTTGCATTTCTTTCTTTACCCGCAAATGCCATGTACAGAAGGCAGCTCGCCTCCACAATCTCTTTCGTCAAAGCAATGAGTCAGACACTCGTGTTGGTATGCAGATATCAGCACAAACTGGAAGCCTGCTATTTCCTTGCTCAGTATGCAGTCAGAGATGACAACACATCCTAGGTGAAATGTTGCCCCGTCAGCACCAGCGTTATAACGACTTCCTTTCGTTCTCAGAGCGTGAAGCATGATGACATCTTTTTTTTAGATGTTTCAGCAGTGCTGTGCTATGTACGCAATGCTCTCTTGCAAGGTCTTTCAGAGTGCTGCTGGGGCACGCTGTTCCTTGAGCATTCCTTTTGGGATAATGAGCAATCCGAACATATGTATGTCGAACTCTGCAAAATGATAATCATAATCTGTGTTATCCTTGTTAAAGTGATCTAAGCTCTCTGCCACACCTTTCAAACAAAAAGGCAGCTATACAAATGTAAAAGAATACTCCCAATGTGCTGTCACATCACAAATCCCCAGTCAAACCTATGAAACTAAACGCTGAAAACGAAACATGCTGTTGTAATATATGCGCTCTTGCAGAAGGAGGGTCTTGGCAGCACACGTGGCCTTGTGTCGTGCTAGGCCAATACATGGTTTCGTTCTTCAGCGGGCACATCCGTTTCCGCTGATAATCGTACGCCCACTTCAGACAAAGTAGTAGCAAAGGCGTTGGTAGTAGGTGTCAAAAGGGGGTGACGGCTGAATACGAAGATATGAGCGAGTATTTACTGCGGTTACTACAGTAGTTCGAGCAACGCAGTGGCATAATTATCAAGTAATTTGAAGATTCCTGCGGGCACAAATTTTTGCTCAGACTTCTGCGAAGTAGGCGGTGTCATGTTCGCTATGTAACTACCAGTTCGAATGCCTATTGAGGCGCATGTCTTTTTTATATATGCACAGATATAGTAGTATAGATATAGTAGATATAGCAGTATAGGCCTGCTAATTTGTGTAGTGAGCTACGTTACGTTTACATATGAATTCAAGCCGATCTCGTTTAAGCTACTCGCTGTACCTCCACAGCTGATCACTTAAATACTAAATGGAAACGATAATCTCGAGAGCTTTATCATCACCGTTTTCAAGTACGTGAGAAATGACACGGACAGCTGATTCGCGCTCCGCTGGTTAATCCGCGCAAGACCGTGGATCTTATCTGCTGCCGCACGCGTACGCTACACACACAGCGCACTATCATCTGGGTCGCGCCTCTGCGAGGCCACATCGGCACGCGAACAGAGCGCGCCGTCGCCAAGCCCCATCAGCGGGTCACTGCCACTGGAGCAGAAGTGTGAAACGTGAGGGAAGCGAGCCGTCGGCTCGCGTAAACCAATCGAGCGACGCCGTTGCATCATACGAACGGTGAAAGCAGCCTTGAGAACGTGCCTCGCACGAGAGAGACAAGCAGCACCAGTAGACGCTACCGTGTGCATTGATACTCACACGAGAGATCACAACGCGTGTGCACACACCTTGTGGGGGTTGCCGTGGGGGAAGCCTACGCAGCAGACCGCTCGACGCCACTGGAGGGAGAGCCGACGCCGTGGAAAAACACCGCGTGACCCGAGAGATGCCTACAGAGCCGATGTTGTTCTTGCTGCTGCTGCAGTGATTTCCAGGAAGAATTGAGAGGGGCTGCGCCGTTCACTTCCTTTCGTTTAATTCTTTTATTTCCGTCATTCCCTCCCCACACCCCACGCCCGCCCATCGCCAACCAAGAAGGTTTATTATACTTTGTTTGCTTGTCTCTCCCGCTCTCGAGGAACCGCAGGTCGCGTTCTTTCTTTCCAAAGAGGCGGCTGCGAAAAAAAGAAGCCTCCCACGATCTCCTTCTCCCCACCCGAGCCCGAAGAGTAGAGAGAAAACAGCGTCCGCGGGCGCCACGGGAGACATCCTACCTTGTCAGCGAACACTGCGAAAGTGTGAGTCTATCCGCACTGTGCTGAAGACGCAGGCATCGACGACCGTCACACCACCACTATCGGACAATCAGCCAACGACACGACGCAACACTCGCACAGCACCGCACCGCTCGAGCGTACACCGAATATTGAACGGATGCTCAGCTGGCGAGGCAAGCTGCTGCGCGGGCCAGCATGTGACCTCGAGAACGATTTTCCACAAATTCCTTAGTGGAACAAGCGAGAGTAGCTCCCGGCGAAGTCCGCTAGCGCGGAAAAAAATGCACAGGCGCCCGACAAAGCCCAACGCAAAGAGCGACTATAACGCTCTTAGCGCCACTTGGTAGAGATTACAGGAAACCAAAAGCACCTGCTCGACGCGTGACACTTTGCAGCGGCGCTACGAGCGCAACTATGTTTTGGCTTCCGCGCAATGCTAAAGTTTGGCACCATTTGTCTCCACCACTGACAACGTAGGCGGCACTATGTGCCTCCGCTGTCCATGTGACGACACAGACGCTAGGGCCATTCAGACCACTGAGGGGCTTGCCTTGCCGCGTGACGTTGCAGTAGCGCCCAATGGCGAGCGCCTAGCAACCACGGGAGCGCGGTTCTCCCCTGTTGTTTGCTGTGTTTTGATTCTGTGCAAAGCAGCCGCCGGCTGCTGTTGCCGGAGCGGCTCGAGGCACAGTTGCTTACCCCAGAGCCTGAACCCTCCGCGGTTGCGGGCTAGAAACAGCTCGCGATTCCGTTAATTTCCAAGGACGAAAAATTAGATGTTGCTCGCTGCCGCAGCACAGCTACGCCACGCACGCAATGCTTTCAAAACCGCAAAAATTGCGCTACTTTCACGAGAACTTTCGCAACTCGGGCTCGCTGTTTTGAAAAAATTGTCAACCGCGAGCGCTGTAATTGAAGGAGCTTTTCTCTGACGTAAGTGTAGACGGTGTTAAGTTCTGTGAACGCTGTCTTTAAAGTTTCCTGTCACAGGCAGCGCACTCAGTTCCTCCATGCAGTTAACACTTGATGAGGAGGACACGGCTTGCGCAACAAATTGCAATGACCGAGCAGATAATACATTTCAGCGCTCCATAAATTAAGATGTCATTTAATTATTCAGGGCACGTGCAGCAATTGCTACACTGACGTCGGGACCGTTTTGGTTGATGCCATGTCCATTTAGCTTAAATCCTGGGGACTATAGCTACCATTACGAGATACATATCGATCCACAAAATCTCCCGCAAAAGAATACTGGCGTTCCGCTTCGCTTTCCTCCGCGAGAGAGGCTTGTCGTGTGGGCTCGATGCTGGCTTTGGCGGCCGCATTTTGATGGGGGCGAAATGCAAAATCGCTTGCACGTGCACTTTGATTTAGGTGCACGTTGAATAACCCCAGGTTATCTAAGTCAATTCGGAGTTTCTTTTTAGCCCCAGGAAGCCCTGCATCTGCGATTTGCCAACCAATGTAGACAGTTACAGTGCGGTCAGCCGTAATTTGCTTCCTTTGTCTTTATTTAGTTACTTACGTTACCTATTTATTTATTTCAGTAAACAACCAATTACTACATGATACAAGTAATATGTTCGCTGATCAAGCAATTTACGTGAAGAGGCGGTGGTGTGTAGAGGTGCCATATACGACATTTCTGAAGAAAAGGTAAGCCAGCGATATACACCCTTTTGAAATATGGAATCTCCCACGCGAAACAACAGCATTTAGTCACTTGTATGTGGAGGTGAAGCTGCGCGACACACAGCTGTGTGCAAGTAGATCCGCATAAAATTAAAAATCCTTATCTGGAATTTGATGTGACCGCAGCTTGTAGTGCACATAACGCAAGCCAGGCTACGATATTACCTCCTTATCGTGATCGAGGTGGACTACGCAGATATATCCGAAATTTCGTATATACGTCTAACGCATCGAAGAACGCAGCTCATTTTCTCCCTACAAAAGGCAATTTGTCGCACGTGGAACTGCTAATGACTATCATACTTATAGTATATATTCTGCCTCAAGCGCACTCTTTCAGATTTGTTTTGCTGACTTGAATTTTTTTTTTATTCGAACAAATATTTAAGACGCATATCCTTCGCGTTTTTCGTCACTAGAAATAATCGATACTAAAAAAAAAAATGCAGGCCGCGCACGGCGTAATTCCGCCTGTTAGGATTGATTAACCTAAATTCACTAAGTGAGTTCCCTTCGGGGACATGTTGCGATGGTGAAATTGAAACCGAGCAGAATTTAAGTCATAGCTTGGCACGCAGACAACCAAGCAACTTCGAGATATCTGTGCGCAGAAATTTCGTATACTAAAAAAAAAAAAGATACATTGGCGTTCCAGCTAAGTTCCAAACTGCTATACAAGGATGTGCTTTGTGGGTAACCGTTAATTGGAACGCCGACGTGTTCGGGGCCCATTTCAAGCACGGATACCATATAATGAAAGTACACTACTCGAAATACTTCTACTAACAATGAAGAGATGAGTGCGCAATTGAAACGTGTGCTTTAAGGTGAATAATTAGAAAGAAGAAAAGTTTATCGGCAAATCTTTTTAATTTAGCTATCCACAAATTGGAATTTCTCACGAAGGTAGTTTCTGATTCATCCAGGAATTCATGTGGGAAGGCGGGAAATGCAATCTACAGTCGCAGGCCATTTCCTTATTATTATTATTACTATTATTATTATTATTATTATTATTATTATTAGTAGTAGTAGTAGTAGTAGTAGTAGTAGTAGTAGTAGTATTATGACCGTGCGCACATGCTGGAATCCATGTTAAGCGAAGCTTTAGTGAAGCCGTGACTTAAATGTCATTACAAGCAGCTATAAGTGCAATATGTACAGTCGTGCTTAATTTTCGTCTCATATACAACGTGCAACCTCGTGCAGCGTTCTTTCTTAATAAAGCCCAACAACGTTCACAGGCGATGC
The DNA here is from genome assembly GCF_050947875.1 of Dermacentor variabilis. Classification (NCBI taxonomy): domain Eukaryota; kingdom Metazoa; phylum Arthropoda; class Arachnida; order Ixodida; family Ixodidae; genus Dermacentor; species Dermacentor variabilis. The sequence continues at coordinate 216,975,477 of NC_134569.1, read as the reverse complement.
CGAAATGGAAGCATCAAATCCACAGGTGCATGCACAGCGTGAGACGTCGACGCGGCGGGGTTAAAAGAGAGGTTTAGTTTAGGGGACGCAAACGGCTTGCGTACGCAAGAACTAGGGGCGACGGTACTGCGCATGCGCAGACCTTTACGTCGGCGTCTGCGCATGTGCAGTGCCATCGCCCCTAGTTCTTGCGTACGCAAGCCGCTTGCGTCCCCTAAACTAATACTCTCTAAAGTTTCGCAGTGACAGCGGCTAAAAAAAAAAAAATCCCAGACAAAACGAACCTGCGAGTAATAGTGATGTGACGTCACACCCATCCCGCATCGCGCATGCGCCGCCGCGCCTCGTGACGTTGTGCCGATCGCTACTCTCCACCTGCGCGACCGCTGTGTTCAAACCAAAAAGGATGACTCAGAAGGGTTTGGGTGCGAGCTAGTTGGTACGGATCATTCATATTTAAAACAGCGCCAAAAAACACGGACAAGGGAGGACACAGGACAGCGCTCGTCCTGTGTCCTCCGTTGTCCGTGTTTTTTGGCGCTGTTTTAAATATGAAAAAAAGGATGAGCGTCGCCACTTGCGCTGCTTCCTCGGAAAAAGGCGTCAGCGAAGGCCGCATCGTCGCCGTGGCTGAGCAACGGTGGCCAGGCGCGCAATATTCGGGGAAGCGCAGCGCGCCCGACGACATCTCGATCTTGCTGAGCCCTGCTGTCCAGCACGGCTCTTCTGTCGACAGGGAGGCTTTTAGTCAACCCGCGCGTCTCGTCAAGCCACGTCTCGTCTCATAGATTATAGCCTGCTGATTCGCTGCTGTCTCTATTCAGACGAAGCAGTTCTATTATTTGGCCAATATCACACCACGTTTGGATGGCTCTATGATTTCTTCGTGTAGATCTTTCGACGGGCACCAACACTGTATACTATACAGGCTGTCCCAGCTAACTTTAGCCAGAGTTTTAAAAAAAATACGCGAATGCCACGCACCTCGAAAGAAGCAACGTAATGTTGTTTACCGTCCGTTGAAGATACTCAAATTATTTTGTTCATTTCGCCTAATTACATTACTAGTGTTAATTAATTCATCATTTTCTAAAATATCTTTAATAGATGAAAAGTGCAAATGAGAAAATTGTAGAGCGACATGAAAAACTTCCGATACAGTTTTCTGTTGCTCAATACGTGCTAAATAAATGTGTTTTTCCGAGCGTGAAAGTAGCCCGCAAATGCACGCAACCGCTGCTCGAGGCACATTGCGTGTAGCATCAGCACGATGTTGCATATTCGTACGTCTTCCTGATTAAGTAAGGAAAATTGGTCTTAACGACTAGAATAGCGAGGAGATGGTCACTTTCTCCACGTACGTGGAGTTGTCGCCTTCCGCATTTAACTGCGTAACCTAAAATGACAATAAGAAAGGGAATATTATAGCTATATTAGTAAATTACCCTTCTACGATTAATGCCAAAAAAAGGACACTCTAATTACCGCGAGAAGACGCGTGGTATAAGCCAGAAAGAACGTAAACACGAACGTAAACACCGTCTTGAAGTTCTCGCACCAAGCAGCGCGCGCTGTGACGTCATTGATTTCGAGGACGTTTTCTGGGGCTTCCGGTTTATTTGTCGGCAAATGAGTAGTACGTTTCATTCTAAAGGAGCCAGATTCTGAACCTACCGATCTTCAATAATTAATTGACTGAGACAGAAGGCGCCCAATTAAGAAAAAAAAAGTGCATTGAAATTCATGACGTCCCATTGACGTATCGTCACTGCGGTTTCGGCTCGAAGTAAAAAAAAATGGAAACATTGACCTCGATTTTCTCTTCTAACAACCAACGTTTTACCGCTAAGTCGACGAAACCAGAGCTTTGAAAAGAATCCTTTGTCAATCAGTAACGATTCGAAGCTCTCTAAGCGATCGAAATATTACACTGGTAAACGCCCGAGCGCCGTAAATAATTTACTAGGATAGTTGTTTCTATGAAGCAGTTCCGGTGTCCGCACAGAAGAGGTGGATGCGTCATGAAGTCACCATGCACTGGCTCCTTCCCATGATTGATGCAGCTGCTACAAGCGAGCTCTGTCTGAAGAAACGCAAGAATCCGTCTAGTTATTAATTTTTTGATGAGCAACGCCATCATATATCACATTAATCGCTTTTAATTTTGTGGTTACCATCTTACTTATGTAACAGGGAATGTTTGAAGTGCGAACTATTTGCAGCCTCGCGGAGGAACAGTGGCTGGGGGTTATGAGGGCGTGGGCGGGGCTTCACTGCAGACTTGAGTTGTATCCGACCATAGGTTATAGAAACGCATCGAGGCGTTTGTACAACTTTGAAAATATGTGTCAGTAAACAAAACAAAAATGTATTTTAACGTTGGTAATTCATACGAGTTGGCATTAGAAACCGACTTCGAAATCGATTGTCTGTGTGATATACCGCAGGCTCTGCGGGTGATATGTATGCCAAATATTTCTGGAAGCGAGCGATACTCTTTAAAAGTATTGAGTCGAGTATACGTCATCTACTGTAAGCCCACTGTGCGCGTTTTATTTGGCCCTACTTTTCTGACTTTGTGTGCCTGACTTGTTGTTAACTTGTTCCGTGTTTTTCTATGCGCCGTAACATTGGTGTATTTATGTGACTGGGACTGAGCGTGTTTCGCTTATTTGTATGGCTCGATCGTTATAGTTTACGTGTGCTTGACTTTAAGCTGGAGTGTGTGTTTACGATTTCCTTTTTTCATACTCTCAACTTTTCCCATTTGCACTTCTATGTGAAAAGAAGTAGCCGGCGCCAATTAAAAGCGCCAACGTTGCTAGACTGAAACACATTAAGAAAGAACAGTAACACACACCCGAAACGGTCGCGGGCAGATAACACTGGCCGAGCCAACGTTGTTGCCACACGGCACCAACGTTGCGACGAGGCTTCTTGCCTTCGTCAGGTCCCCTTGTCGAAACGTTGGTTGCAAGGCTTCCTTTTTTTTTTTTTCTTTTTGCGTGCGTCTTTATTGACGTTTCAAGGCTTCGCTTGCTCGGCCGCCGTTGATCAAAACAGCGTGCGCCTGCACTTTCGAACGATCGAAACATGCAGCGGGGGCGCGCGCATCGCTAATGAAGCGCAACGCGGCGATAGCAACGCATGGCCAGCACGGCCAATGTGGCGTGAAAGCGAACGAGTTTGTTTTTGTCGGCGCCACTTTCCGCCTCGTTGTGGGAGAGACTGCGCGATCGGCTCGGAACTCGTTTGCAACAACGTACGCGAAGACTGGGCACAAATGCACAGCACGAAAGCTCGCACGCGGCCGCTCCTTTCGCGTACGCTGGAACGTATCGACAACGTGATCTTTATTTTAAGACATGTAGGCGTACAAGTGAGACTTCCAAAAAGCGCTCTCTTTCTTTTGTCTTTCTATGACAGCACTGAACCAATATCTGTAAGAAGAACGAGAAAAACACCCGAACGAAGTCAGTCGTCCCATTAATCCTTATTTCGAGGTTTATTTATTCGTTTACATTTATTTATTTGTTTCAGTTACTTACCACACGTCGATAGTTTTCATATGTCATGTGTAGCGGGCAGCCTTCAATAAAGTGCATGCTCCCATTGCGATTCGCATAAGTGTGCCTGCAGGCAACAGTTACGTATGTCTTTTAAACAAAGACGCGCGTGCATTCTTTTTCTGTGGGCATCTCTGTGACTAACTCTCAGTTTTCTTCTCCGGGTATCTCAGTAACACAGAAGTTTGTTTCGCAAGGAAGTTGATCGACACGTTACCAAATCACGTTGCCATCGTGTGGCTCGGTGCCAGTTCTTCCACATTGCACAGCTTTGGTGCCGTCACTCAAGTCTCTCGCTGCCACGTGACCGGGCGAACAAAAGACCTTTCGACAGCGGCGCACTCGAAAGGTCCTTTGCAGTCACGCGGAGCTTCGCAGTCATTTTCGTTCGTCGCCGAGGGCCGGTGTGAGGCTGCGGGCTCGGCGCAAAACAGCCAGCAATGCAACCTCCATCCGAGTCCCAAAAGATCGCTTTGGAACTTAATTATGAGTGATCGTAAAATAAAAGTTACGTTGCCTCTAAATCAATAACATAGACAACAATTTTGTGAGCTGTTGTTTTGGCCAGAAACCCGTAATTTTTATTTCTCACGTCACGTTCTGGCGGCTCCGCGTTGGAGGTCAGTGAACAACTAATTTGTATGTCAGCGGCGGCGAAAGCTAGCGATGAAGTAGCGTCGGGGATGGATCATCGCAGCCAGCGAGCAGACCCCTAGGAGTTAAAATAATAATAATAATAAAGTACGTACGAGAAGCCGCTCATATGTCTTCGCTGTCTTTGATGCGTCAGCTAATTGCTCAGATTAGCAAACATCTGCGAAGGAATTCTTTTACAATTTATTCTTTGTTTTCCTGCGATATAGTGCGAATTTCCATTCAGCATAATTAACGTATGTGACGGCCTTCCTGCCTCTTTTATAGACGGCGTGAAAATAGTGTTGTTGTGAGCGACACACAATTGCTACTAGGGAAGCTTCCTCTAGCTGTTAGCGATGTCGGAGCGATGCTGGCACACGACAATTAGGATTCGATTAGTCCATCTAGTAAGTCATTTAGTGAACGAGCTTAGTCATGCGCATCACTCGCAATCACTCGTGTCGACCGGGCAAATACAGTAAGGAAAAACTTTAGGTCTAAGCCGGTGTTGCAATGACAATTAAGCGTGGGCAAAAGATGATAAAAAATAATTAGGAGAAAGGGGGGGGGGGTCTTCGAATAGGGCTGCAACTTCGGAATCGAATACGAATTTTCGAGAAAAACGACCTTTGAATATCGAATCAAATGAATATTTATTTGCCTTCAATACAAGAATAGGCGCGCGCACAGAAAACTGCTACCCCGATTAGCTTGACGTGGCAGCCGTCCCCTAAATGGGAACAGTGGGTGGGCAGAGAACGTAATAAGAAATAATGTTTTAACAAGTAGCAAAATGGAATGTAAGAGCACAACTTATGGATAAAGAAAGTAAGTGTACAACGTGCACATAAAGAATAAAGGTTTCGTTGGTAACAACGAGGAACATCAAGATTGAGAATAAGGATATAAATTATGCACAATGAAAAAGAAGATAATTACTACGTATTTTTCAAAGATATTACCAAAAAAATGAATAACTGCTCTCCTGTACACTCGCGGTCTATACAGAGCTCTCAGGCACAATTTATGACAATGAAATACACATTAATTCACAATGACGTTCCTGTGGAACAATGTCTCCGCAACCCTTGGTGAAAATTCTTTAGTAGCGAGGTTCTGAAAAAAAAAAAAAAAGCAGACATCTTGGAAAGCACATTTTTTTTTTCACTCGTGTTAGAATACGTTGGTTAAATAGATATCGGTCTATAATACCTTTAATTCGCTTTATCGCCACTTTTATAGAAGGAAATCACTTCTGCAACTGTCAAGTTCGCTGGAAATATTCCAGTGGATAAGATTACATTAAATGTGTGGGCAAGAGGAGTTGCAATCAGATCAACAACATATTTAATAGGCTTAACTTGTGTGTTAGTGATATCGCAGACGTTGCTCCTTTTTAGGTTTAAAATTGAGGAAGATACTTCTTGTTTGTCTTGGACCACAAAAAATATAGAATTGGGATTAGATTATGTTTGCCAGTACGTGTTTAATAACATTATTTTGTGAACATGGAAATTATGATGAGACAGATTTATTGAAGAAGTTGACTAAATTATCCTGCCATACACACACACACACACACACGCAAACACACACACACACACACACACACACACACACACGCACACACACACACACACACACACACACACACACACACACACACACACACACACACACACACACACACACACACACACACACACACACACACACACACACACACACACACACACACACACACAAAGAAACTTTCTCCGTTATATAAGTTATTGTCAATGTGCTGATTTCCACTAGAACGACGAATCACAGTGTTTATATTTCTCCACATTGCATACGACTGCATCGACCGTGTGCGTATTCGGTATCCGGTCGTAACGCGTACACTGGATATTTTCTCATTTATAAACAAAGTGACGTACACTAAATATTGCGTGGAGTCCGTCTAGCAAAAAAATAAAAAATAAAATCAACGCGCGTATTAGCACTATTTGATACATTAATGTGATGCTGTTCACAAGTGGAAGTCCGGTAACCTAAGCGCTACGTGAATGATGAACAACTGAGCTTTCAATTATCTTGTGCACCATGACAATGATAGCTGTCAAGATACAGCGGGTTTCGACACTGACATCTTGACAAGATACAATGACTGTAAAGATGTGTCAAGTACCTCAGGGCTTACTCCACACACTGAGCCACATTAAAAAATTCTTTTTTTTTCTTAAGTCCACAGAGGTATGAAACGCGTTGTTGCGGGTAGTTATCTACACGGAAGTTATCGAAACGGACTGTGTAGATAACTTTGCGGCCAACGTAAAGTAGTGCATCCTCGCCCATACTCTAAGAGTGCTGATATGCACCGTTTTACTTGTCTGCTTGTTAAAGCGTGACTGTGACCGTTTGTATTTTGTAGCCGTTTGGCGTAAAATTTTCTGTTCACGAAGCAGAATGGATTGTTTCTTGTACTTCTTTTGTAGTGTGTAAATGATTATAGCACCTGCACTTCCGTGTGCACTTCGAAACCCACTTCCTGCAATAGCCTGTTTGAGGATGACAATATTCGTCAAATAAAAAAAAACGAACGAGAAATACTTACGGAAATTCCCTATAGCTGCACTCGTCGATAATGCGTAAGCATGATTTACACTCGCTTATTGTGCACTGATGCAACAAATGATGAATTGAATAGCCGATAGTTACGCACGCCGCGGCTCATTGCGCCAAGGATGACGCAATGTGCTGCAGTTATTGCAATGACCTGTCGCAATTATCTAATTAGTGAACCTAATTAGTCGGAATTCATCTCACTCGACGAAATTAACGTACGTAACTAATCTGATTTGGGGTCAAGTAATGTAATGGAAATTAATTTTCATAAGCCTTATTAACCTTGATTGGGTCATGTAATGTAATGGGAATTAATGTTCATAAGCCTCATTAACCTTGATTGGGTATAAATAATGTAATTGTAATTAATTAGGCGCAGGCCATCCTACTTAGCTTCAATTAATCCCGATTAGCATTAGGCTTAATTCGTCTTACCCTTACTTAATTCCGAGTAACATTAATCAATGGAATGTTACTAAACTGAAATTAGGATTAATTAATATTAAGTATGTTTAATTAATCTTGATTAGTCTTAATTCATTACTCTTTGCGGCAACTGTAGTGGTCTGCTTGCTTTCTGCACTAACTATATGATATAGTTAATTGTTGTGGCAACTGTACTAGCTGCTTTATTCTGAAGCTAACTGTTGTGGTAACTGCAGGTGTTCTAAATGCTTTCCCAAGTAAAACTAAATGAAATCATTTGATCTGCTGTCTTACAACGTTCTAGACCCCGAAAGTGACTATCGCCGATGGATGGATGGATGGATGAAAAACTTTATTAGGGTCCTTTAGGGCGCGCACTAGCGCGCAGCGGGCCGCTCCCACGTCGGGACAGAGAGGCCGAGTCTCTCCGCCGCGTCGCGGGCCCGTTGGACAGCCCATAACTGTTCTTCGAGGTTGGGGCTGTGTAGGACCGCATCCCGACGTGAAGAAGTGTTGTTTTTATCGCTGTGTAACGCGGGACATCGCCAGAGCATGTGAGGTAAATTCGCTAAATCATTGCATAGTGCACATGCATTTGTTGTCTGAATTTCGGGGTACACCTTGTGAAGAAGTAGGGGGTTTGGGTAAGCCCCCGTCTGTAGAAGCCTTAGTGTCAAAGCTTGAGGTCTATTGAGTTTGCAATGTGGGAGGGGGTAGATCCTCCGAGCCAAATAAAAGTGCTTAGTAATTTCCGTGTAGGAGGAAGGAGAGTCCCGATTGTCAGTAGCCCCAGCGTCACGCTGCCCGGTAGCTACGCGGTTGATGATCCCTCGCGCAGCTCCGTGTGCCGACTCGTTGAGGTTGGGCGGGGCACCCTCGATCTGTCCCATGTGGGCTGGAAACCATATCAATGTGTGTGGCTTGATCTCCTTGCTTCCTAGTATCCTTAGGGCCAGCTCGGATATGGTTCCTTTGGCAAACGCCCTAACAGCTGATATGGAGTCACTGTAGATTGATGTCCTCTTGTCGTCCAATAAGGCCATCGCTATTGCAGCCTGCTCTGCGATCTCAGAGGACGTCGTCCGAATCGAGATTGCGTTTGTTATTTGCCTTTCATGATCTACGCTAACTACAGCGAAGGCCTGTCCGTCGACGTAGCGCGCTGCGTCTACGAAACTGTTCTCCGAAGCCCGTTCACGAGCCTTTTCCAGGAGAGCCTTCGCGCGCGCCCGACGTCTTCCCACGTTGTGCTCTGGATGGACGTTTCGTGGGATCGGGGCGACAATGATGCGGTCCCGCTGCTCTCGAGGGATGCTACAGAATTTTGTTTTGATTACTGTGGGGGAAACGCCCAGCTCCTGTAAGATGTGTCTTCCAGCTTGTGTGGTAGATAGCCTGACGAACTGGGCCCTCTCCTGTGCTTCCGCTATTTCCTCTAGCGTGTTATGCATGCCAAGTTGAAGTAAGCGTTCTGTGTGAGTGTATATGGGGAGGCCAAGAGCTCTCTTTATTCCTTTTCTGATTAATGCGTTGAGCTTATCCCGCTCCGATCTTTGCCAGTTGTGCATAGCCGCGACGTAAGTGAAATGACACATTACGAACGCATGTACCAATCTCACGAGGTTATCTTCTCCGAGGCCTTGCTGCCGGTTGGCCACTCTTCTGATTAGCCTGATGGCATTGTCCGTCTTCTTAGTGAGTCGCAGCACTCCGATTCTCTCTCGAAAAAAAATCGCCGATTCTCTCGGAAAAAAGAAAAGGCTAGTTGGTGAATTCGTGAGTGTCGTATCACCAAGGTATATCTTTCGAAAAAAAAATTTTTTTGGTGACATAGGCCCTCTTTGAGCTTTACTGAAAGTAACAAAAGTTGGTTGGATCTTTATTTCTAATATTGTTTGCAACTAAGTACAATGACAAATCTTGTTTGTCCTTCTATTATTTGATGTGCTAGATACCCGCCGTCGTTGCTTAGTGGCTATGTTGTTAGGCTGCTAAGCACAAGGTCACGGGATCGAATCGCGGCCACGGCGGCCTCATTCCGATAGGGGGCGAACACGCTCGTGTACTTAAATTTAGGTGCACGTTAAAGAATCCCGGGTGGTCGAAATTTCCGGAGTCTCCCACTACGTCGTGAGTCATAATCAGGTCGTGGTTTTCGCAGGAAGCTGATAATCTAAATTTCATTTTTGATGTAATAGATGAAACATTTATGAATTTTCCGCGCTTATTTCGATCAGTGAAAAAGCAAAACAGGATGTTTTTTCAGACAGTTTTCGCAAAAGAATCTTTATCGATTCTTGCTATAGATTATGCTAATGTTTATGCCAGTACTATATTTTATGCTAAAAACAATGTTCGACCATGAAATCAGGTAGATTTCCAGGAAAGTCCAAACTTGGCAGAAAGTCACTTTTCGACGTTGTTCAGGCCTGAATTAGGAATTAAGACTCCCTAGTTAAAGAATACATGAGATAGCTAATTCTACGCACCAACTTCTGAGCTTGTGATCTAGAAACTTAAATTGGAGTAAATTTTGTTCGAGGCGAGAAAGAAAGTATGACTCACCAAAGTGGATGTCCAGCGAAGCTGCTGAAAACCACCACTATAATGCTGAGGGGGTTTTACAATACTTTATTGCTTTAAGGTAATGGTAGCAATGGTAGTAGTAGTAATTTACACAAATGGTAGTAATGGGATGGATGGATGCAAAACTTTAATGAAGGTCCTGAGGTACGGGACTCAGCGCGCTGCGGGCCGCTCCCACGTTGGGACAGTCAGGCCATACCCGACCGCCGCATCGTGGGCCCTCTGGACAGCCCATAGTTGCGCCCCGGCATCGGGGCTCTTTATAGCGGAGAGCCACTTGTCCTCATTAATTTGTTCTGTGCCTCGTAACGAGGGGCAACGCCAGAGCATATGGTCTAGGCTAGCGATGCCATTGCAGTGCCTGCAAGAATCAGTGGCATAGGTGTCGGGATAAAGCTTGTGGAATAAAGCTGGGCTGGGATACGAGTCTGTTTGCAATAATCTGAGGGTCAATGCCTGCGCTCTATTTAACTTCTTGTGTGGAAGGGGAAAGTCTCTCCTGCCGAGATGAAGGTGCTGCGCAATTTCATTGGATTTGGTCGGTTGATCTCTGTTCTCCACCACTGCGGGCCGGCGTTGGAGTTCTCCATGGTCGCGGAAAGCGAGACCTCGCGCCTTGGAGTGGGCCAGCTCGTTGAGGTTTGTGGGGCCTCCCACGATCGATCCCATGTGAGTGGGGAACCACGTGAGGGTGTGGGTAGCGATGCTTTTGCCGTCGAGGATGCGACAGGCTTCCTTACACACAGCGCCAACGCTGAAGGCGCGGATGGCTGCCCTGGAGTCGCTTAAGATATGGGCATGTTTGTCGTCCAGGAGGGCCAAGGCAATGGCCACTTGCTCGGCCGCACGCGACGACGTGCTTCGTACCGAAGCGGCGTTAACGGTCGAACCCCTGTGGTTGATCGACACTACCGTGAAATTGTGGCTGTTGCCATACTGGGCCGCGTAACGAAGCAGCTGCCGCCAGGGAGGTCTGTCGCGCGGCGTAGGAGCGCCACCGCCCTGGCCTTCCTTCTTTCTACGCTGCGCTTGGGATGCATATTGCGCGGGGCGGGCGATATGATGATGTTATCTTTCTGCTCTTTCGGAAGGCCCTGATAGGCGTCTTCGACAGTGGCCGGGGGGGACGCCCATCTCTGTTAGGAGTCGTCTGCCTGCCCTGGTGCCGGAGAGCCTGAGAATCTGTGCCCTTTCTTGTGCTTCTGCAATTTTCTTCCAGGGTATTATGAATACCAAACTGCAGGAGTCGGCCGGTGCGTGTGTAGTTTGGTAGTCCGAGCGCGCTCTTGATCCCCCTCCTTATCATGGCATTTAGCTTGTCTCGCTCGGCCCTCTTCCAGACGTGCATGGCCGCTACGTACGTGAAATGGCATAACAAGAAAGCGTGGACTAGTCTTATCAGATTCTCTTCGCTCAGGCCTCTCCTTCTGTTAGCCACCCGCCTGATTAGACCGATGACGCTATCCGTCTTCTTTGCTAGTTTGTGAATGGTGATGCTATTCGTGCCCGCCCCTTCGAGTGTCATTCCCAAGATTCAAATGGACGCGACTTTGGGAATGGGATCTCCGCACTTGGTGTAGAGATTAATGTCAATTTCAGTGGGGGGGTTCCCAGTTATGTGGCTTGCGGCGCTTTCTAGTTGGGCTGTAGAGAAGGAGCTCCGATTTCTTTGGGGAGCACCGGAGTCCCGTGTCGGTTAGAAAGCGCTCTGTAGTTTCGACAGCTTCCTGGAGAGCGGCTTCGACTTGTCCGTCACTGCCACCCGCGCACCAGACAGTGATGTCGTCTGCGTAGATCGTGTGACCGATGCCCTGGACCTTGCCTGGGTATCTTGAGAGGTCGACCATTGCGATGTTAAAGAGGAGCGGTGAGATGACTGAACCCTGAGGGGGTGCCTCTTCTGCTCAGCTCCATTTTCTCCGATTCCAAATCTCCAGCCTTGAGGATGGCGCATCGTTTGCTCAAGAAAGAACTGACGAAGGCATGGAAGGACGAGCCTAGGTCGAGTTTGTAGATGGCGTCGAGAACGAACTCGTGACGGATGTTATCAAAGGCCTTCTCCAGGTCCAAACCAAGGATGGCTCTCGTGTCCCAGGTGCAGCGTTCCAGGATTTGTATCTTGATAAGCTTCATGGCGTCCTGGGTGGAGAGGCCTGTCCTGAAGCCTATCATGTTGTGAGGGAAAAGGTCGTTGGTCTCGATATACTCGGCAATTCTGTTATGGACGGCGTGCTCGGCCACCTTCCCTACACATGACGTCAGTGAGATGGGGCGGAGGTTGTCCAATCTCGGCGGTTTACCAGGCTTTGGGATTAGTATGACCTTCGCCAACTTCCATTCTTCCGGTACAATTCCCTCCTCCCAAATCCGATTTATCTCATCTGTGAGAAACTCGATCGATGCGTCCTCTAGGTTTCTGAGAGCCTTGTTGTTAATGTGATCCGGGCCGGGCGCTTACCTGCCATTGAGGTCGTGTAGGGCACGACGGATTTCACTGGCTTTGAAAGGCTCGTCCAGCGCGGAGTTCGGCTTCCCTTTGTGTACTGGGTATGCCGCATCATCGGCCACAGTTTTGAGCGGCAGGTACTTCTTAGCTTGCATCTCCAGCACGTCCTTTTCCGAAGACGACTTCTTGGCTTCGTGGAGCGCTTTAGCGAGGACACTCCTCTGGTTTGACTTGGTGCCGGAGTCGTCGAGCAAGTGTTTGAGAAGATTCCACTTGCCTCCCGTGCGCATCTGCCCGTCGACTGAATTGCAAATTTCGTCCCATTGCTGCCTAGACAGGCTGGCAGTGCTCGTCGATCTGCTTGTTGATCTCGGCTATCTTTTTTCTGAGCTTGCGATTTAAGCGTTGGCTTTTCCACCTCTCGAGAAGTGATTGCTTGGCTTCGAGAAGGTGTGCTAGCCTGCTATCCATTTTGTCTGTCTGTAGATCCGTCTCTATGGTTTTGGTGGTGGAGCAGACATCTTGCAGAATTAATGCGCACCACTGTACGAGACTCTCCGGCTTTTCTCCACGGGCGGCGCGGGCCCTGCGAACCTCACGGAATTTGTCCCAGTCAGGGACCGAGAAGGCCTACTTTCTTTTCTGCTCCATTTGTAAGCTGGTGACCGTGATGTAGTGATCGCTACCGAGGTCTATGAGCAGATTCAACCACACGGCTGAGCCAGCGTTTTTCACAAAGGCGAGATCTGGGACAGAGTCCCTGGTCGAGGAGGTGCCGCGTCTGGTGGGAAAGGCTGGATCCGTCAATAGAGAGAGTCCCGCATCTCGCGCCTCCTGCCACAGGCTTCTGCCCTTGACCGTGTCGTGCGTGTAGTTCCACGCGTGAAAGGGGGCGTTGAAATCGCCGGCCACAACCAGTGGAGAGTAACGGTAATTTTGACAGCACTCCGGCGCCCATAGCAGCGCTGTAACAACATTGAAATCAGTTGCTAGGCTGGTTCTTCTCTCTGTATGCGAAAGGCTAGGGACGTCACTACCCACGTTGCAAGCTGCCGTTGGCGCGGCAGTTTGCGCAACAGTAATCTTTACCGGGAAACGTATGCGGGCAGCCCTGCGTGCTTCGCATCGTTATCAGGAGTGCCTTATTGTCAATCATGTGGTTCGGATGCTAGTTTTGTGCTTGTTCTTTATCGAAACGTATGCTGTTCTGCATCTTGCATGCGCGATTCCAAAGAATGTATGCACTGTTCGCTTCACTTTGCTGAGTGCATGAAACCCCTGCCTTACGGGGAGGAGGAGGAGGAGGGTACGAGCCACTGCTCCTGACCCTGCACTGACGCCGGGATCGGCCAACATTTTTGCTGACGGACACGGACACGAAAAATGCTGACTAATTATAGAGGCTAACAGCTTCGCAGTAAAAATTTTGAAGTGTCCACAGCCAATCTCACCTGTATAGGCATTCCCGAACAGCGCCTTCACTGCGGAAAACGTGTGCACCGCCGGCTATTTTTATGGCACGCATATGCACTGTGGCTATTGGCCAAGCGCATGCGTGCTACGTCACTTGACATCAGTACAAATGCATCGTAAACGACGTATGTTCGTCAGTTCACCGCTTCTAATTGGAGAAGGGGGGCTGCGGTCAGGTAGGCGAACACGGCATAGATTAGAGCTTTTTGCAGAGGCAGATAGTGGATAACGTAACCTCACTCTGTGCTACGTGGAAGCAGAATATTCACAACTGGCATTTCTTGTCAGCTGCTTCACACCGGAACGATAACGGCGCTTGGCTAAACCCGCGGACACTCACAGCGGGCCTGCAAACTGGAGGTTTCGTGAGATTTGTCTCTTACGCCATAGTTGTCGTAGAGTGTCGATGACATATATACTTGCGTAACTCGTAATCTTCTGATGTGTAGTACTTACAAAACAATGCATCAGTGCCGTGCGCAATATTTCGTGTCTGATAACTGTCCGGTCCTGACGACGACCACGAAGCAGTGATGGTTTACTGTCGTCATACAAATTTATTATCGTAAAACGTAGTTGCGGGGCCTAAGCATTCAAACAGCCGTAAACAGACACTTTACGCCCATTTACTGCGTATAATGAAGCATGCGCCCATATTTTATGCATAAAGAGTTCCTAAGCATGGCAAGAATTCAATTGTCGCCCGCACGCTTTTTGCAGTCAAGATACAGTTCAGTGGTGCCTACCAGCGACGACAAAAAGGCCCCCCAGGCGCCTTTTTGTCGTCGGCGTCACCGTGACGTTCCGTTTAAAGTCCAAGAGCGTTAACACTTGCGCCGCGGGCCGTATGCTGCATGTGCGAGTGAAAGCGTGCGAGGGGATCCGACAATCGCGGCCTAGGGAGGAAAGCGGGGAAGAAGCGCGCCGTCTTTTGTCGCGCGCGAAGCACCGTGGGGAGAGGAGGACGGCAGGGGGCGGGGTGGCGTTGTACTCTGGTAGCAACTGCGTACGCGCGCGCTCTATATTGAAAGCGATGTGCGTTAGGGGCGGGGTCTATAGGTGCGCCGAGGGCTCATACCTTTGTGCGTGCTGTTTTCTCACCGCTCACTTAGCGTTGAAGCGACAGGCAGGACTTCGCTCGCTGCTGCTGCCGCGATTCTTCACGCCAGCGTTTTGACAGGGAGTGTCCGCGGTCATCGAGTGTGATGTGTTCATATTTGCCGGTGCGCGCTGACACAATGCTATTAAGCAACAGCAGTTATGCAGACACCATGCAGTTATTAAGCGAATGTTTAAAGTGTGTACGGGTGATAAAGCTACTATCCTTAATTTGTATAGCTGTTTACTAATTTGCTATCGCAATCGATGCTTCGCCTCTCTGGCAAAGCTGCGACTTTTTTTCTCGCCCCGAAGAAAATTGACGAAAATTAACATTTTTAGTGCACAAGGTGAAATGAGCAAATAATGAGCAATCTGACGTATTTTTATCTGGAGGGCTTTAATACTTAACTTAGTTAGGTGTGATCATCGTCAAAAAGTGACTTTTTCACAAATACCAGTAGTAATTTTTGAGAAGTACTTAATTTGTTTCTCTAACAATATCTTAGCATAAATTATAACTGCAAGGAAAAGCGTAAAAAGTTATTGTGGCTGAAACAATAACGACGTTTATGCAACAAATTTCTATAAACCCAAAAATTTTTCTTTTTGTTGAGCCAATTAAACGGAGAAAATTTATAAGTGTTGTCACCTGCGGCGTCAAACGAAGGAATTACGCCTGCAGAATATTCTGAAATAATATTTTTTAATTGTGCCTAGTTTCGCACTTAAAAAATTTACCTCCGACTAACATTTGCTTCTTCGTGGAAACTTCAAAGACCATCGGCGTCATCACAATTACTTTATGCACTCTTTATGCACTAACACAAAGCTTCGCTGTATATAGATTGCAACTGGTTGGATATGCTGATTTTTTTTTTTGTCTTAATGCCAACTAGAATATCGGCTATTCGGCCCGGTCACGGCGGCCGCATTACGATGGGGGCGAAATGCGAAGACACCCGTGTACTTAGATTTAGGTTCACGTTAAATAACCCCAGGTAGTAAATTTCCGGAGCCCCCACTACGGCGTGCCTCATAATCAGAAAGCGTTTTTTGCACGTAAAACCCTATAGTTTAATTTCTTTTTGTCGGCTATTCACGTTCGCTCTCTGATCCACACTGTTCCTTTCCTGTCTCTTAAAGTTATGCCCACAGTTTCTCGTTCCATCGCTCTTTGCGCGGTCCCCAACTTGTTCTCGAGCTTCTCTGTTAACCTCCAAGTTTACGGGGGGGGGGGGGCAAATTATGGTTAGGGGACGCCCTTTACGCAAAAGGCAGTTGATGTAGCAAATAGAATTCGCATGAGCGTCTACACATAATAACTGATTTCTAGGGGGCTTCGATTCTAATTAAAGTCATGCGCCGAGCGATTGGTGATGTTGCTGCCGTTCCGCCCGTGTTTGCGTGAAGCGCAGAGTGTTTTCTCCTGATATTCTGTTGTTCTCACAGACAACAACCGCATGCAGAGTGGCCTCGGGACATTTGATCGTGAAAGCTTCACTCCCCTTTTTTTTAAAACTAAGCCGCTTATAGTACATACGCAAATGTGACGCACGTGCAGTGTGTAGATATCGTACGCGATGATAGGGATCGCGAATCCGTATTTATAGGCTCTTATATATAGGCGAGCTGGTGCGGAGACTTCAAGGCGGCGTTAAGCTACGTATATATATACTTTAAGTTCCCGTTGTGACACGTACATTGGGCTGTTGGATTAGGTCTAAATGAGCGCCTCTCGATCGACAAGCGGACAACAGTGCGAACAACGCAGTAGTCGGAGTACATGTAGGGTGTTCCAGATAACTTTAGCCAAGCTGTTCAACGAATAAACAGATTGAAGAAACATGGTGCAAGGCATGAACTTAAGACCTATGGTCTTCGGTCATCACGGGTCTGACCACCGAAAACCGTAGGTCTTAGAATTGTATCTTGTACTTTCTTTTTAATCTACTCCTTTTTTTTCATTGAACAGCTTGGCTAAAGTTATCTGGGACACCCTGTTGTTACGTTTCGCCTACGACGCGCGGTTTAGCCGGCGCGACTGCAACAAAGCGGCAGACATTTTGGCCCGTTCGGCGTCGCCGCTACGCCTCCCCGCCAAGCGCGTCCAGGCATGTTCCGATGCCACGTGTCTTCATGTGCGTGTGTGAGTGTATGTGCATATTGTGCCCGACCGGCGGCGACACGACAGTGTGAGCCACCTTCTCCTCCCCATTGTGCCCGACCGGCGGCGACACGACAGTAGGAGTCACCTTCTCCTCCCCATTGTGCCCGACCGGCGGCGACACGACAGTAGGAGTCACCTTCTCCTCCCCATTGTGCCCGACCGGCGGCGACACGACAGTGTGAGCCACCTTCTCCTCCCCATTGTGCCCGACCGGCGGCGACACGACAGTATGCGTCACCTTATCCCATTGTACAGTCACGTGCTCGTCTATAGAGGGGTTCCTTCTTGCCCTCAACTGCGAGAGTATAAAAACAGCTGCCCCCGGACGCCAAAGAGAGGGCTCCGATTTCTTCTGTTGAGTAAAGTGCACTCCCGTCTCTCTACTTCGGTCAACCTGACCGCCAACTCTTTGCGATGTTAGAATAAACAAGTTGTTTTGTTGTTACCAGTCGACTCATGCTTTGCCGGGACCTTCGGATGCTTCCAGTTGTACCCCAGGCCGCCAGGCCAACGCTACCCTTGGGGCTTGCGACCCAGGTGCAACAACGGGCGTCAGCGCCGAGTTCCCAACAACTCGTACCAGCAGTCCGACCACAACAACTGTCTGCCAGCGGTGAGATCGCGACAACGGAGGCCAGCAGCGAAGAGATGCAGTTGACTGTATGCTGAGCAGCTCAACAACGATCCGGGAGCAGTGCATCGAGCCCTGTGTGATGACTGGTTGCCTGCAGCGGAACGACTGCGCTGAACTCTTGGCTGCGAGGTTTGGTGAGTGCGGGACTTTCTTCTTCTGAGCTTTGCCAGGCTTTTGTTAGTGTCAGAAACAGAGCTGGTAATTGTGGTTGTCGTTGCTGCCGGGTTAGTTTGCGGCAAGACAATATTAGGCAGTAGAGAAAGCAGCATTCAGAGCAGCCATGGATTTGAAGTCGTTGCGCAAACCGAAATTGCTGGAGCTTGCAAGAGAGTTGGGTCTGGATGTCTCGGACAAACTCAGAAAACCAGAACTGCTAAAGGCTATTCTTGAGTTAGAAGCTGAGGATGACGAGCTGTCGGAATGCCTTGAGACCATTGAGGAAAGGGAGACGGCAAAAAAACAGGAGCGCGAAATTAAAGAACAGAAAGAAAAAGAAGAGCGTGAACGTAAAGAACAGAAAGAGCGAGAGCAACAAGAGAAAAAAGAAGAGCGTGACCGTCAACACGCTTTGGAAATGAAGCGTCTCGAGATAGAGATGGAACGCGCTCGTAATGGAAGTCAGGCACATGGTGCAGGAGAACGAGTATTGTTCAAAATGACTGACCTGATGCGGCCGTTTAAGCTTGGAGAGGACATTGGTTTGTTCCTGGTTAACTTTGAGCGAACGTGCGAGAAGCAGGGGTTCTCTCGGGAAACGTGGCCACAGCGCTTGCTCACTTTGTTACCCGGCGAGGCGGCCGACGTAGTCGCTCGCTTGGATAGAGAGGAGGCAGAGGATTTCGACAAAGTGAAATCGAGTCTGCTAAAAAAGTACAGGCTGTCAGCGGAGGCGTTCCGTCGGAAGTTTCGGGAAAATGAGAAAGGCAGAAGTGAGTCATACACAGAGTTTGCGTACAGGCTTATGTCAAACATGCAGGAGTGGCTCAAAGAAGAGAAAGCGTTTGGTGACCACGAGAAAGTTCTGCAGTGTTTCGGGCTAGAACAGTTTTATAGTCGGTTACCGGAGAACGTGCGGTACTGGGTCTTGGATAGGCCAGACGTTTGTACGGTGGCTAAAGCCGCTGAGCTAGCCGAGGAGTTTGTGACGCGTCGGGCTCGCGGAGCTAAGGACGGTCAAAAGGGTGAATTTGGCTCGAAGTTTGAGAGGCCGAAGTTCACACCCATGAGAGCAAAGGGGAACACACGTAGTGCGGATGCGAGTGAAAGCAGTCCGACAGAACGTAAGGAGACGGCGGCAGCCGAAGCCGAACGCAGAAAGCGGTTCGAGATGAGGCAAGCGCGCGTGTGTTACACGTGCCAGAAGCCGGGTCACTTTTCGGCGCAGTGTCCGGACAGAAAGCGGTTCGAGATGAGGCAAGCGCGCGTGTGTTATACGTGCCAGAAGCCGGGTCACTTTTCGGCGCAGTGTCCGGAAACAAAACCAAAAGTTGTGTTTTTGTCAATATGCAGCACTGACGAGAACATGAAGCTTCTCGAGCCTTACATGCGAGACCTCCTCGTAAACGGGAAAGAGTGCCGAGTGCTTCGCGATTCCGCAGCTACGATGGATGTAGTTCACCCCTCTTACGTAGAACCCCATATGTTCACGGGCGAGTGCGCATGGATCAAGCAAGCCGTGGAAGCTCATAGCGTGTGTCTGCCGGTAGCAAAAGTGCTTATTGAAGGACCTTTCGGAGCGCTTGAGACGGAGGCGGCAGTGTCATCTATGCTGCCCCCCCAGTACCCGTACCTATTTTCAAACAGGTCCGATCACCTCCTGCGCGAGAAGGGGCTTTTGTTTGGTGAGGCTAGCGTTCAGGCCTTAACCAGATCGAAGGTTCGGGAGCTCGCTGCAAAGGCGGTAGTTGCGGGGCCGACGTTATCGAACAATGAGAAAGGGTCAGAGGCGCAGCAAGCTGATATTCGGAGCACGCCCGAACTGAATAAAATTGAGTCTGTAACGTTAAAGGCACCAGATACTGGAGAGGAAATTGCCGATGCGGGAAAGTTAGAAGAGCTATCTGCAGATTTGCTCATCGCGCCTACGTCAGACGGACTTGATAGGTTGCTAAAAGTCAGCCGGTCGGCTTTGATAGCCGAGCAAAAGAAGGATGGCAGCCTAGAAAACGTGCGCTGCAATGTCAAGGAAGGTATCGCCAAGAAAAATGCTCGTTTTGTGGAAAGAGGTGGAGTCCTGTACCGGAAGTATCTAGACCGCAGAGGAGTGGAGTTCGATCAGCTGATCGTGCCTCAATGCTATCGTCAGGATCTGTTGCGCTTGTCGCACGGGGGTTCGTTGTCCGGACACCTAGGAGTTAAGAAAACTAAGGACCGTCTCTTGCAAGAGTACTATTGGCCAGGGTGTTTTCGGGACGCAGACCACTTCGTGAGGTCATGTGACACCTGTCAGCGGGTGGGCAAACCAGGGGACAAATCGAGGGCGCCGTTGAGATTGGTACCTATCATTACGGAGCCTTTTAGACGGCTCGTTATTGATACAGTGGGACCTCTGCCGGTAACAGCCACAGGGTACAGACACATTTTGACTGTGATCTGCCCAGCGACAAAGTTCCCTGAAGCAGTGCCGCTTAAAGAACTCAGCTCAGTTGAGATAGTCAATGTACTACTGTCCATATTTGCGCGAGTTGGTTTTCCTGCGGAAATCCAATCACATCAGGGCACAGTGTTTACTAGCGCTTTGACGACAACTTTTCTCGAAAGGTGTGGGGTAAAGCTGTTACACAGCTCAGTGTACCACCCACAGTCGAATTCCGTTGAGAAGCTCCACTCCGTCATGAAGCGCGTATTGAGAGCATTGTGTTTTGAACATCGAACTGACTGGGAGCTGTGTCTGCCTGGGGTGATGTTTGCATTAAGGACCGCGCCGCATGCGGCTACGGGGTTTTCGCCAGCTGAGCTGGTGTACGGTCGCTCGCTTCGGTCTCCGCTTCGCATGCTTCGAGAATCGTGGGAAGGCAGGGGCGACGACCCAGTCGTGGTGGAGTACGTGCTTAAGCTCCTCGAACGCTTAAGAAGGGCACAGGAGTTGTCAGGTGAAGCAATGGCAAAGGCCCAGCAGAGGGCCAAGGTTTATTATGATCGGACCGCCAGGGCCCGTCGTTTTGAGGTGGGCGATGAGGTCATGATATTGCGCACATCGCTAAACAACAAACTAGACGTGCAGTGGGAGGGCCCAGCACGAATTGTTCAGAAACTGTCGGACGTTAACTACGTGGTAAGTCTGCCAGGAAAGCGGAAAGCACAGCAAGTTTACCACTGTAATCTGCTCAAACCTTATAGACAAAGGGAAGCAGTGGTGTGCATGATGGTAAACGTTCCTGAAGAGCTTCCGGTCGAGCTTCCGGGACTAGGCTCAGTGACGAACAGGGAAGACACCGGTCAAGTCATTAGTGACTTAGTCAGTGGAGCATCGCTGTCGCGTGAGCAGAAAACCGAACTACACCAGCTCTTACAAGAGTTTCAAGGTCTGTTCTCTGAGAGGCCTGGTAGGACTTCTCTCCTTACTCATGACATAGAACTTACCTCCCCAGAGCCAGTACGATCCAAGGCGTACCGGGTGTCACCCCGCCAGAGCGATATTATGGAGGCTGAGGTAAAGAAAATGCTACAGCTCGGTGTTATTGAGGCAGGTGAGAGTGATTATACCTCCCCTTTGATTTTAGTTGAGGTACCGGGCAAGGAACCTCGTCCTTGCGTCGACTACCGCAGGCTTAATTCCATCACTAAGGATCAAATTTATCCGATCCCTAACATCGAGGAGCGCCTTGAGAAAGTTAGTAGCGCTCAGTTTATTTCCACCCTAGATCTTGTCAGGGGTTATTGGCAGGTTCCACTTACAGAAGAGGCTAGTAGGTATGCGGCGTTCATTTCACCAATGGGAACATTCCGTCCTAAAGTGTTGAGTTTTGGTTTGAAGAATGCGCCATACTGTTTTTCAAGCCTCATGGATAAAGTGTTGCGGGGACAGCAAGAATTCGCTTTACCGTATCTAGACGACGTAGCGATATTCTCCGCATCCTGGTCTGAGCATATGGCACACTTGCGGGCAGTGCTAACCCGCCTGCGCGAAGCGGGCTTGACAGTAAAGGCTCCTAAGTGCCAGTTAGCACAGGCCGAGGTTGTCTACCTCGGTCACGTGATTGGTCAGGGTCGTCGCCGCCCCTCTGAAATAAAGGTGGCCGCTGTGCGAGACTTCCCGCAACCGCGCAGGAAGACCGATATTCGGTCGTTCTTAGGTGTCGCCGGCTACTATCAGAGGTACATCCCCAGGTACTCTGATATCGCGGCTCCCCTGACGGATGCTCTAAGAAAAACAGAGCCTCAAACAGTCATCTGGGACGAGACAAAGGAAAGAGCTTTTAGCGCCCTAAAGAGTGCCCTAACAAGCCAGCCTGTGCTACGATCGCCAGACTATACAAAAGGGTTCGTTGTTCAGTGCGATGCTAGTGAGCGAGGCATGGGCGTTGTACTGTGCCAACGGGAAAATGGAGAAGTAGAACACCCCGTCCTGTATGCTAGTCGTAAGCTGACCAGTCGTGAGCAGGCGTATAGCGCCACCGAGAAAGAGTGTGCATGTCTCGTGTGGGCCGTTCAGAAATTGTCATGCTATCTAGCCGGTTCGAGGTTTATCATTGAGACGGATCACTGCCCTCTCCAATGGCTGCAGACCATCTCTCCCAAAAATGGCCGCCTCCTGCGCTGGAGCCTCGCTTTGCAACAATATTCCTTTGAGGTGCGTTACAAAAAGGGGAGTCTCAACGGTAACGCCGATGGCTTAAGTCGAAGCCCCTAACGTAGGAATCAGCCTCAAAATTGTTTGTTACTGATGTTTTTCTTCCTGAGGCAGGATTTTTAACATATTGCTTTTGTTTAGTGTTTCAAAGTGATGACATGCTTTCTAGTGCAATTTTCCAATTTGTGGACGCGTTCTAAGTGCTGCTAGACTACTGTAAGGAACTAGGCAGTGGTATAGAAGGGGAAAGAGCCTGGCAGGGCTTAGTGAGGGTTGTGCCGTGCTTGCTGACTGAGCGGTTGAGTTTCGGCGTAGTTCTAACGCTTGCCGGGAACGAGAACAAAAATGTGAACTCTCCCGAAGTCACTTTGCAGTGTCCTGTGTGAACCTGAACGAGAGAACGAGGCCTTCTCTGTGCGCTGCGCTCAAGAAACGTCGAGGGACGCCCGACTTCGGTTATGAGCATCATCGAGCGACATCCCTCCGGACAGCGGATGCAGTCCCCTGTCCATCGGGATCTCCTTCCCCCGGCGGGGCGGTCTGTTACGTTTCGCCTACGACGCGCGGTTTAGCCGGCGCGACTGCAACAAAGCGGCAGACATTTTGGCCCGTTCGGCGTCGCCGCTACGCCTCCCCGCCAAGCGCGTCCAGGCATGTTCCGATGCCACGTGTCTTCATGTGCGTGTGTGAGTGTATGTGCATATTGTGCCCGACCGGCGGCGACACGACAGTGTGAGCCACCTTCTCCTCCCCATTGTGCCCGACCGGCGGCGACACGACAGTAGGAGTCACCTTCTCCTCCCCATTGTGCCCGACCGGCGGCGACACGACAGTGTGAGCCACCTTCTCCTCCCCATTGTGCCCGACCGGCGGCGACACGACAGTATGCGTCACCTTATCCCATTGTACAGTCACGTGCTCGTCTATAGAGGGGTTCCTTCTTGCCCTCAACTGCGAGAGTATAAAAACAGCTGCCCCCGGACGCCAAAGAGAGGGCTCCGATTTCTTCTGTTGAGTAAAGTGCACTCCCGTCTCTCTACTTCGGTCAACCTGACCGCCAACTCTTTGCGATGTTAGAATAAACAAGTTGTTTTGTTGTTACCAGTCGACTCATGCTTTGCCGGGACCTTCGGATGCTTCCAGTTGTACCCCAGGCCGCCAGGCCAACGCTACCCTTGGGGCTTGCGACCCAGGTGCAACAACGGGCGTCAGCGCCGAGTTCCCAACAACTCGTACCAGCAGTCCGACCACAACACTGTATAGAGCGCCCTCCAAAAGACGAAGCCACTAAGCGAACTAAGCGTAAGCATCCTATGGGTCCTCAGGAGCACTTTGCACGCTAATAAGTGCTGCCAACATTCGACGATGGCCGAATCAGCCTGCGCACAAGATGATGTGTACGTGTTGCGCGTGTTCTTCGCGATTTGTCAGCAGGTGACTACAACCGCGATGTAGGCGGGCACGCGTATGACCTCCAATCTCGTCAGGTTAAGATTATTTTTGCTGGTGCCACTCTGCACTTGCCCGCAACAGCCGTTGATGTCACACTCTTCTCTGCACTGAAGATAGAGTAGCCAACTGCAGCGTGGGGTGCAGTGTTGACGTCTGAGCAAGTTTTGCTTGTCCTCGCTTTTGCACTGTTGAAGTATGTTCCGTACTAGCGGGGCCATTCATATTTACACGATGTACTGTAGGTCGTATACCCGTGACTTCCACTCTTCCGTGATGTCATCCGGCAGGGTGTCGCACCATTCGACTTTCCGAAGCTATATTTTCACATGTTTTCTCCCAACACGAAGCGCGACTGCCGTTCTATAGTGGATCGCTAAGGTGTTGTTTAGATATACCGTGAAGCGTTTGTTGTTCCCTTCTGAAACGTTGCCCGTCTCAACGTAATAAATGAACGTCACTCAGTCCGTCATGAGATTCATGGTCACGAAGTTTTCACGCGAAGGCGTTAAGGGCCCGTGTCACAGAAAATCCAGCGTCGACGTCCAGCGTCGACCGGCGTTTCGGGAATGAGACTTCCGAACCACGCATACCCAACTACGCTGGCCCTTCGTGCAGCGCAAAGAAGTTACTGAACTAATATGAAATTTCTCAAAGTAAAATGTCAGAAAAATCGTAAAGTACGGCTTACAGTCATCATGATGTTAATTGTAATTTGAATATACCAGAAAACATAATTCTGTTACGCGGAAACTCGGGCACAAACCCCATTTAACGCGATAGCCTTTTCAAGCTGCCGTTTGACGTCTGTCTTAGAAACAGCGGCGCGGCCTCGTCGGTTCCTTGCACACCATCAAAAAAAAAAAAAAAGAAACCCCACAAAGCTGGCCTTTGTGCATAGCGTTTGCCGCCAGCGTTCCCCGGTAAACATCACGGTTGCATAAGCTGCAGTTGCCGGGAAACGTGAGAAGCACTCAGGCATCTTTTCACGCTATCGCGTTCCACTCTTCAAGGCGAAGCTTAAGCGTCCTCCAAAATGTTTTGCCTCGTACAACCTATCTGCTCATCCTGGAAGCAAAACTGGCTCACAACAGTAGTTTCATCCTCAAGGCGTAGGGCAGGGCAGCCTGCTGAGATCTGCTCACGCAATGGCAACGCCAGGCTGTGTGGGATTCTATTAGCATCCATCAAATTAACGGAACAGAAGCCGCTCAGCGTGCAAGCGTTAGCACTTACTACGACAGACATTATTCGTCGATGCCGATACTATGACTATACTCAAGCCTGTTAGTTAAGTACGCTTTCTTTGCGTGACAGGAGACTCGCGCTTGACTTAGTGTTCTTGCGACAAGTGGCGCGCAGGCTTATTGATTGTCACTTGTTATTAGCATCGTTGCAGTTTCGGCTTGCCTCAGTGAGAATTAGCACGTGTTCCGACGTGTTCTACCCTAATCTTTCTCTAACTTGCACCACGATACGGCTGCAATGACAGTTCGTATGACATGGATGTTTTCAATTGAGTGACTGCGTAAAGTTGCCACAAAGACGATTGACGTAATTGAGTTAAGCAAGCGCATCTTTTTCTTGAGTGTCCTATACAGACTCATGCCTTGTATGTTTACTTTAGCATACGATGTTGGTGGAAATGCTGTTATGTACTCATATTTTATTATGTTCATGCATGCTTTTGTACATACTAATGGCCTATCGCCAAGGCAGATTTACAGCTGTAGGCAAACATGCCAGAGAAGAGACAACCACCGGCGCAAAACGCCGCGAAGATCCAAGAAGAGAACGAGGTGGTAAAAGCCCTGAGAGACGAGAACGAGAAGCTAAAGCGGAGAATCGACGAACAGGACGCAACCATCAAGGAAATCAACGAAAACCTAACGACATTAATTGCGATGCAGCAACAGCAGCAGCTGCTGCCGAAGCCCGCACAAGAGAGAAAACAAGAAGAGATAACCGAGGACGAACCAGAGGTCGAGGTGGACCCGAGAGCCATGAAAGAGGCGGGACCGGCTCCCAAGAGGAGAGCCATAGAGGGCGCCAAGGAACGAAAGATAATGGAGAGAATCGAAAAACAGGATGACAGAATCGACCGTCTTGAGGAGTCGAGCAAGGTAACCAACGAATGCCTCACTGCGCTCGCGCAAACGGTTCAGCAGATGACAACGAACATACAGAGCACGATCCAGAACATGATGGCGCAGATGCAAGCACAGCTGCAGACGCAGATACAGGCGCAAATACAAGGTATGGACGAACAGATCATCGCCAAACTGCAGCAATTATGGACGGGACAGCACGTACAGCAGCATCCACACCGCCAGTGAGAGACCTCTTGGTCTGGCACTGGAACTGCAACGGTTTTACCGGCAAGAGAGCGGTGCTGCAGCAACACTTGCAGCAACTAACGAGGAAACCAGACGTCATAATGATTCAAGAAGCACACAGTGAAGAGACGCCGAGACTTCCGGGCTACCGGTCGCACGACAGCCCGCCGAGCAAAAGGGACACGTCCAAGGGAAAGGGCAGAGGGGTCAGCACCTTCGTTAGGAAAGGGATCACCTTCATGGAATACGAAATGATCGGCAGAAGCGCCATCGAACACTGCATGGTGGAAGTAATTACGGGCAAGAAGAGGAAGGAGAGCACTTTCCTGGTGAACGTCTACAGCAATCCGTCCCATGGACAACAGAAGTTCAAGGCACTATTCCACAAGGCGAGCTCAGTCGCGGGGAGCAATACGCTCGTAGTGTGCAGAGACTTTAACGCTCCGAGCCAAGACTGGGGCTACCACAGAACGACGGTCAAGGGGAGAGAGCTGATGCAAGACGCCACCGACGGGGGAGTGAACCTAATCATGGATCCGGCCTTTCCCACAAGGATCGGCACATCGGTTACGAGAGACACCACTCCGGGCCTTATCTTCGTAAAAACTGACGGAGGATCGAGAGAAGCGAAATGGAGAAACACGGGCCAAGAGCTGGGCAGCGATCACTACATCGTGGAGGTCGTCGTACCGCTCGAAGGCCAAGGCAACACCGGCATAAGGAAGCATCGCATTACGGACTGGGACGCCTTTCGAAAGGCGCTACCCGCGGTGCAACTGGACATTACGGACATCGAGCAATGGGCGGCCAACGTCGTTGAGACGACGGAAGGAGCCACCAAAGAGCTGGAGACGGACGAACGGATAGACAAGATGGACAGTCGGCTGGCCCACCTGATAGAAGCCAAGCAGTCCATAAGGGCGAGGTGGCAGAAGCGACGAACGAACCGAAGTCTAAGGAAGAAGATCGCCGAGCTCAACAGGCAGGTCGAGGTCCACTGCAGGGTGCTATGCACCCAACAGTGGAGCAAGGCCTGCAACGAAGCCGACGGACAGATGCACAAGGGCAAGACGTGGAACATGCTGCGGCACCTCCTCGACGAAACCAAGACCAAGGGCCACCAACACAACAACCTGGCCAGGATCCTACACAATGCAATCTGCGGACACGGGGAGGACGAGGTCAAGGGGCGCTTGGACGCCAAGTACCTAGCGACCACCCCCACGGAAGGACACCCGGATTACCAAGGCAACGAGAACGAGACGCTAGATCGAGACATCCAGACGCGGGAAGTCAGAGTTGTCCTGCAGGATCTCAATGGCAGGTCCGCCGCGGGTCCCGATCGAGTGACCAACAGAGCACTCAAGAACCTCAACGAAGCGGCCATCGAAACGCTCACGAACTTCTACAAGTGCTGGCAAGAAAGAAGGCTGCTCAAGCAATAAAAAGCAGCCAAGGCGATCCTCACCCTCAAGCCTGGCAGGCCGCCCAACATAGAGAACCTCAGGCCGATCTCGCTCACTTCGTGCGTGGGAAAGGTCCTCGAGCACGTTCTGATGAACAGGTGACAGCGTTACCTGGAAGAATCGGAGCTTTACCCAAATTCCATAATCGGGTTTTGGAACAAGCTCGGGACGCAAGAGACCATGATTTTACTGAAGAACGAGATCATCGACGATACGACGGGCACCAAGGTCAACAGAGCCGTACTCGGGCTGGACTTGCAGAGCGCCTTCGATAAAGTGAGGCACTCGGCTATCCTGACCCAAGTATACAGGCTAAACATGGGCAAGAGGACATACCAGTACATCAAAGACTTCCTGACGGAACGGACCACCGCAATCTGCGCGGGAGACTTGCAGCTCGAAGAGAAGAAGCTGGGCAGCGTCGGAACTCCGCAGGGCTTGGTGATCTCCCCGCTACTCTTCAACCTCGTGATGACCGAGGTGGCCAACCGGCTAGAAAGAGTAGCGGGAGTCCGGCACACCATCTACGCCGACGACGTTACGGTATAGGTACCGGGAGGAAGCGACGGATACATCGAGACAACGCTGCAAGAAGCGGTCAACGCCACCGAGGAGCAGCTGGACGGGTCTGCACTCGTTTGTTCTCCGGCCAAGTCAGAACTGTTGGTGACTGCACCGACAGGAGCGGGCCGGAAAAGAAATAATACGGAAGACAAGTACGAGTCTCTCAAGATCACGGTCAAGACGGCGGGAGGACAAGTAATACCCGAGGTCGAGAAGGTTCGAGTGCTCGGGCTGCTCATGCAGCGAAACCGAGTCAACGGTGAAACGGTCAACAAGCTCGCGGGCAAAGCGGCCGCGGCAATGAGACTCATCAAGAGGGTGTCCAACAGAAGAGCGGGGATGAAGGAGGAGAGCCTGACTAGGCTCGTTCAATCCTTCGCAGTTAACCACATAACGTACGTGGCCGCCTTCCACAACTGGAGGCCGAGCGAACGTAACAAGATAGACGCCACCATACGCAAGGCGTATAAGGCGGCACTCGGTCTCCTCGGAAGCATGAGCACTGCAAAATTCATTGCGATGGGAGTCCACAACACGCTGGACGAAATAGCCGAAGCACAGAGAACGGCGCAACTCGAGCGTCTCTCTGAAACGAGGACCGGAAGACAGATACTGCGGGACCTTGGCCTCGAGCCGAGGGAAGGCAAGCAGCAGAAAGACGTACCTATACCGGATAGCATCAACAGAAAGCTCAGGGTCTGCCCGATACCGAGGAACGTGAACCCCGAGCACAACAAGGAGCGGAGGTTGGCGAGGGCCAGGGCACTCGTGGACCTCCACGCCAGAGAAGAAGGCGCCGTCTACGTGGACGCGGCGGAGTATCGAGGGAGCAGCGACGCATACGCGGCGGTGGTTGTCGGTGCATCGACTGGTGCAACGAAGACAGCGGCGAGCGTCCGGACTCCAGAAGCGCACCCGGCGGAGGAGTTGGCCATCGCCTTGGCCGTCTCCGACCCCGGATGCACTACAGTGTTGTGTGACTCTAGAAAGGCAGTGAAGAACTGCGCCAAGGGTAGGGTATGTAGTGAGGCCGCGCGCATACTGGGGGGGGGGGGGCGCGCAAGGCCGAAGACATCGGACGCAAAAGTGCTGTGGTAATCAAGTGGTTTCCGGCCCATGTGGGCCGGAAACCACTTGATCACCACAGGTCGGAACGCGGGATCCACCACGTGTCGGAACGTGTCGGGACGCGGGAATGTGAACCACAACGAGACGGCCAACTCGGCCGCGCGAGGACTAACCAACCGCGCAGCTGCAAGCACGGCCGACTCGGAGTGTTGGTCGCGGTATAGTGCCGAGGACAAGATGACCACCTTCAACGAAATAGTGAAGTGGTACAGAATGAACAGACAGACTATGCCGCCACTTCACCCGGGGCTTACCCGGAATGAGGCAGTGTTATACAGACAGTTACAGACGGGGTCCCTGCTCACCCCGGTGCTAGCTAAGCACGTGCGTCCGAGCGTGTACGCGAGTGACGTGTGTAGACTGTGCGCGAAGGAGAGAGCCACCGCGGCTCACATCCTTTGGGACTGTAGCGTAAATCCGTGTGAAGCCAGCGAGAAGACGACAATCCCGCCGCAGCTAGAGGCTGCAACAAGGAGCTATGATCAAGAGACAAAACTCAAGGCCGTCCAGCAGGTCTCTGCAGCTCTAGAGAGGTAGCGACCGCGCGAAACCGAGGAGAAGGGGGGCAGCACCCCTAGGAAGGGAGCGGTGGCCCTCTCGGACTTGCGGAAGTAGCGAGGGACCAAGACCTCGAGGAGCACAACGCACGAGACTGACGTAGTGGCCGCGTCGCGGTAAAAGCTTGTCCTCTCTGCGTGTAGGGAGCCTAACCTATTCTGCAGGCATTTTCAATCACGTTGTTCTCTCTCTCTCTCTCTGTAGGCAGGTACTGAAATAAACAATAAAAAGCTTTACTCCACGTCTCCAGTAAACGAATATTCATCTGCGAAGCGGTCAAAGTCTCGGTACCACTTGCATAGACCACAGTGCCCATGAAAAAAACCTAATAAATAAAACGTAATTCTTCATTGGCCCACACCTGCCGCGGTGACTCAGTGGTTATTGCTTAGTGCTACTGAGCACCATGTCGCGGGCTCGACCCCTGTTCGCGGAGGACGCATTCCGATGAGGACGGAGTGCGAAAATGTGCGTGTAGTGTGCGTTGGGTGCACGTTAAAGCACTCGATCGTGGTGGTCAAAATTAATCCGGAGTCCTCCGCTACGACGTCTTCATAACCTACCATGCGGTTTTGGGACGTTTCCCCATCACACACACACACAAAGAATGGGCATGCCAAACGTGTTCAGCTACGCCTGGCCTGACCTGACAAGCGGTCACACAAAGCAGAAATGTTTCTTGTACTCTGCGTTAGTCGCGGGCTGCAGTAGTAACTGAGAATACAGAGAGGCGCAAGTAATTAGTCATGGACGACGCGTTCAGCTATCATTTCAATTAAGGAAAGAGAAAGATCTCGCAGGAAATTTCCTGCGAAGGGCAGAAGAACGTAATTTACTGCGTTAACCATTAACTGCAAGCTATAAATCGCCCTATGCCTGTAACATCGTGCTCTTAACAGCCCAGAAATATAAATAATTTAGATTGGGGAAAAAAAAGAAAAGAAAACGGAGAAGAAGCTCTGCTTATGAGGTACTTTCGAACCAAGAACACCGCACAGCTGTTATGTGGATGCTCTGCTACCACTCCCGCAACAGTGTTTTTCTGCTTTATTACATGGAAGTAAAAACTATAGTCTAGAAAAAAGGCACTACAAGAAAATAAGGTAAATATAGAAACATGTGCAGTAAACTCAGGTAAACAAGTTCCTGCGTCCTATAAAGCTATCCTGTCCGGTGGTGGTTTTTGAGCTGCATACATACTGCGAACACACGCAGCATATTCCCCACATGACGAATGTTTCGCGATGCTTCAGTATTGCCTGTCACACATTCCACTGCGCCGAATGCTATGCAGGCCAAGTTATATAAGCATGTTCTAAGGCCGCATTGATTGTTTTCTTTATTTCCCAAGTGTCGCGAGTTGCCCACGTGCGTTGTGTATAGAGAGGGGATCCATTAACCTATCCGTCCGGGAGGCAATCATCGGCCTTCGTTGCTGAGTGCTGAGAAAAGACTGAATGGTGTCGAATGACGACTTACAGTGTGCGCTGTAGAGATGCAGTGCGCTGGTGAGGAGCGCATTCGGAGAACACCGTCTTGTAGACAATAAGTTCGGATGCCATGGACGCTCATAATTCTCCCACGCGGACAAAGTCTGAGTGGAGATGCGGAACGCGGTGTTGAAGCCCCCGCTTCCGAGACATTTGCGGGGTACCATGAGGTCATAGAGCACTACAGATTAGGACGCCGGAAATATCCACTCCCGGATAGGTCCCTCACGTCAGCAGAGGCAGTCACCTGGCGCCGCCTGCAAGCCAAGAACCATATGTCTCCCAGATGGAGATACCTCAAGCAAACGGGAAATCCGGAGGACTAACTCTGCAGATTTTGCGATAAAATAGGAACTGTAAGACATATCCTGTGGGAGTGCAGCCACTCCCCGGGTTATAATTTATTCAAGGATGAAGAAGCATGTGAGACCGCGCTTCATAGCGAAGACCCGGCGGCACAGGCCAACACTGTCCGTCTGGCAGTCGAAGCTGCAAACCGCTTCGTCTACTAACCCCTGCCGCTTAGGGTGACATCGGGCTCTCTGGACGCCTACGAGTGGTACCGGAGCTCCGGTGTCACCTCTTATATGGACAATAAAAGTCTTCACACACTTGCGGGGTAGAGACGCCAGCGAGGCTTGAGATGGCCTAGAGACGCTATCAGGGCTTGAGACGGCCTAGCAGTAAATTGTGCGGGCCAGGCGTGTTTTGCTGAGGTCGTCACTGACTACGTAGAAATGAGAGGGGAACGGACTTTTAGTAAAAAGCAAAACAGTTTTGTTTTCCAATATGTTTACTTGTAAGAGTAAGCCCATCCTTTTGGGTTGTGGCTTAACAAACTTTTGACTCTCATTGGGAACTGAATCTGTGGGACGGGCCAACGGCACTACCGCCATTTTTTGTCGTCTGTTTTTACCTATAATAATCGGGAAGATGTGCTTGCCCTCAGACTGGGCTGAAATCAGGATTGCTGATAGATCAGTGAGGCTCCGTACCATGTACGTTAAAGGGACACTAAAGTGAAAAATGATTTCTTCTGAATCAGTAAATTACCGTTCTACAACACCAAAAACACCACTCTTACAACGATAAGTCGTTTCGTAAGCCAGACAAAGCGCAATAACGAAATACAGGTGGCGACGCCTACTTGAGTTCCCGCACCTGGGTGCTGTGACGTCTTGGATTTTGATGGCATCTTCTAGGGCCTACTAATTATATATAGCGGTATAAGATTGACTGCATTGCGTTCTAAAGGAACCAAATATTAAACATGACAAGTTTCGGGAACCTTTATTCAGCCAACGCGGCCCAAACGCGAAAACATACTTTGGAATCCCTGACGTCACGCTGACGTACCGGCGCTGGGGTTTCGGCGCGAAATTGAAATACTGATACCTGGATCTTCATTTTCTCATCTAATAATCCAACTATCTTTTTGAAATGACTGCCTGCAGGGTTCTTAAACAATGCTCCATTGGTCTAAAATTGTTTATTGTTTCGCTTTAGTGTCCCTTTAAGACGAGTCAGGGCTCAAACAGTAATTGAGACAGTCGAAAAGCGAGACTTCGTTTCTCAATTGTTCAAGTTGTAAGCATTTGTTTCGTCTGCCATGTATATAGAAAAGTTTACCTATAAATATTTCTTGCCCATCTGATCTCCATCGCCTCCTGTCTGCGTTCGAGCTACAACTGTCGATCATCGTCCGAGAAACAACACGTTCCAACGGAGAAGCAAGAAGGACCACAGACGAACGAAGCTTTGCTCATGTCATAACAAATCACTTCTTCGGAAATCCGCAAAGTTTCCGAAGAAGTGATTCCGAACTGTCAGCCACTGAACAATGGATGAAACTGTATGGGGGGTCCCTTTCTGAGAAGTACACGTACGAGTTTCCTTTGTAACTTTGTGCGCTGCGCGTTGGATGACTATTTTTCTTTTCATAAGTATGTCACGTAATTCGTCACGCAGATTTATAAAACATCCACCGTGGTGTAGCCCAGAGGGTCAGGACGTGGATTCAAGCTCAGCAGCGTCGCGCTGCTGAGCTTGAGGTCGTGGGGTTTCATTCCCGAGAGCGGCAGCTGCAGTTAGATGTGGGCGAATAATGCAAGAACTTAATAGGGTCTGGGCGCGGGCTAGTTTTTACGATACCTTCATGGTGAAACAGCGCTAGAGACAAACGGACGAGACGAGAAGAACACAAGGACGAGTGCTGACTGCCAACAAATGGTTTTTATTGTGAGTGCACAAATATACGCCGATCAAAATCGTCGAATCGGTCGCAGTATGCCGCCCATGATATCGCACCATTCCGCCGATCTCCGCCTCCGATGTTGTACCTTTGCCCTCACATATTTAGCAATCTGGGAATCCGAGGTCGAAGCCGTTCTCATGGTAGCATTAGACATTTGCCATTTTCATCAATTAGTTCAGGTTGTCAGGTTGAAGTCGAGGGGCCCTTTGTTGACAGGCCAACAGTCGGCGTCAACGCTGCGTTGACTTCTGGATAGGCGCTGATGAATGGGGGGGGGGGGATTGCCTCGTGGTAAACGTCTAATTTATGCCCTTGACCGTGTTGAGACGTAACAATACCTTGAGGCGTGCGTCGAGAAGATAAAATGCATTCCGGAGGGGCAAAAGAAACGCGAATATTCTCGGAAAAAAATATGCTCCTTGTCAAAGAGGGTGATCGATGGGGCACTCACGCAAGACGGGCCCTTCTTCATCATCGAGAATGCTTCGACAATTTCCCTGGCTACAGGATCCTTGTATCTTCGCAGACCTCGCGTGTCTTCGAGTAAAGGGGTGCAACCGCACTTGACACAATGAACAGCGATATTACTTCCAATCTTGGAGGCCAAGTTGTGCGCACGCTCTCGCAAAAGGCTATTTAGACAGCGTCCCGTCTGTCCTATGCGCGATCTGCCGCATGAAGTGGGCATTTCGTAGTCAACTTCTGTGTGATAAGAAACATAGTGCTAGGAATATTTCTTGCTGCACCGAGGAAGAAGAAGAAGCATCGAAGAACAAGGAGAAAGATCGGCTCACGCTCTCAACACCGGTTTCAACCAGTTAATCAGAGTGTACCCTTGATTAGATTACATTAATCGACGCATAACATCGAGAGGATCACGGCGACACCAGGATTTCTACGCCGCCGCCGCACTAGGCCAGGTGGTGCTTGAGTGTGGCGATTGGAGGAGAGTCACACATGCAAGTCATGATGGAAGGGGACGAACTACCTCCTTACTAGTGCATCGAAGAGTACGGATTGTAGGCCGCAGTTTCTAGGCGAATTTAGACCAGATACGGTGTTGGCGGGAATTCAGCCGGAGCTAGGCCTCATATGGCTACGTCGCCTATATATCATTCGAGAACGGCAGTCGAGTCAAGAACAGCGTCGCCAGGGCGTCCTGTATGCCATACATGCCCCAAGATCACTTTAAAATCACACCCCGGCCACGCGGCGGACTCAGTATTAGCAAGATTATTTATACCAAGATAGGTAAAGCCATCGTTGAAGCAGCTGGTCTGAGCTCGGACCACATTGCGTCAGACATCATATGCCCGAACGTCAACCAAACATAATTGTGGCGAGTACGCCGAAACGAGAGAATGCTGAGAAATATGTGAGAATAAGGTCAATTAATCTGGACGGATGCAGCTACGAGATCAATGCACATGAGGCTGCACCACACAACATGTGCAAGGGAGTGATAAAGAACATTGACTTAGCAGATGGTCCAGCGGAGCTGGAGAAGAACATAGTCAATCCAAGAAACCCTTTGGCGCTCGCCGTTAAAAGAATAAAAGAATCAAGAATACCGTACAGTGATCATCGCCTTTGATGGACACAAGGCTCCGAATTTCGTCAGATACGGCCTGGTCCTTGTAAGATGCTCACTGTGCAAGAAACATGTCGATGTATGCTAAGCTTGCGGTCGGCTCGGTCACAGAGCTGACGTGTGCCCGTCTCCAGAAGAGAGAATATGCAGATGCTGTGGTGCAGTGAATCCTACTGACGAACATAAGTGCCAACCCAGGTGTGAACTGTGCGGTGGCCCACACCCAACGGCGGACAAAATGTGTAAACAGCGCTATACGACTCCATACGTGGTCAGAAAACGGAGAAACGAAAGAGCAATAGCAACCAACGTCAACCAGGACAATAACGACCCGCAGCCAAGGTCAAGGTCCCGTGGCAGGTCCAGGTCCCGCAGTCGCTCACGCTCTAGGGGAAGAAGCGTGTCCAGATCCCGACCCAGATCCAGATTCTAATCCAGGACGCGATTCGGATCAAGACATTGGAGTTAACCGGCTGTATCCAAGCCCGGGGAAGGAAGCAATGGTTCCACGTGGGCCGACAATATCAAGGGACCGGAAATAATGGACAAGACGTCACCTCACCGGGACACCAATAAAACAAGACTTGTCTGGGCCGACCACGCGCGTACCGACCCGGTAAGTGCCATGCTTTGTGACTCAGCCCCAGAACAAAGTAGGGATCGTGAAATAGAAAGACTAAATAAAGAAAATGCAGAACTAAAGGAAATGAATCAGAACATGATTAGAGAGATAAAGGCAATAAGGAGACTCTTAAGCGAGGCTAAACAAGCAGAAAACAAAGGTAGCACTAACACACGCAAAGAAGCCCCAGTCCCCGCGCCTGCTGGTGAAGGAACCATGTTAGCCAAACGTAGGGCTGTCGAAAGTAAGCTCAAGAACACTGAAACACATATGGAGGAAATCAAACAAGCGCCGGCGTCTTTCAAAGACAAGAATACAGATGCTTATGGACAGTGTATCACAGCTGACAATGAATGTAGGACAAATATGGACGGCACTGAATGACCCTAAGGAGGGGTTAAGGCTTTTGTCAAAAGAATCAGAACTCTGGAAATTATGACTATGTCCATGGACGTAAGAGAACAATGCGGGTCATCATTCCTCAGAGCTACACTAACTCCCCAGGCGGGGGAGATGAATGTGCAATATGGCTCACACTAAGAGGAAATTTCGAATATGGCAGTGTAATTGCAGGGGGTGCAACAACAAACGTGCTATCCTCCAGCAATATCGTAGTCCACTTTAGTCTAAACCGGATATTATCGCACTTCAGGAGACAGGATATGGATATGTCACACTCACTGGATACAGGACCATAGAGTGCCACACGTACGGTAGGGGTCTATAGATGCTTGTAAGTAAGCAGTTTACACACATCCCACATGTCTTAGGCATCATGGACAAAAACTTTGAGTACCTCGTTATTAAGGTTGTAGTACCAACTTCACACAATAATCAAAGGAACAATATCTTATTCGTACTCAACATCTAAAGCAATCCGAAACACCAGAAACAACACTTCAACAACACTTCTACTAGAACTCTTATTATATTAGGTGACTTCAGTGCAGCTCACGAGCTACGGGAGTACGTTACGACGAATGTTAAGGGCAGGAATCCGTGGAACCACGCGGATCAGCTCGACCTGATCTTAATTACATGTAAAACACATCCTACAAGGGTCGGCCATTCTGTCTGCAGAGACACCACACCTGACCTTACGTTCATTAAGAACACAGAGCATTTTTCATGGACTAACACAAACATAAATTTTCGTAGTGATCATTACGTAATAGAAGTCAAACTGGAAGTTCAGAGAGGCCGACCTCGAGAATTCGAGGTCGTAGATTGGGACCTTTTTCGTAAGTTAAGGGCCCAAAGCGGTAAAGAAGCCACTAAACTCAACCTCAGAGACTGGTGTAAGGGCATCAGAAGAGTCATCAAAACAGCGTCCAGAAGGATTGTTACAGACACTAATGTGGAGGCAATGGACTCGAAACTTGCCCACTTAATAGAGCCCAAGGAGGCCATAACCCGAAGGTGGCGGGCCCAACGGCTAAATCGTAGGCTGAGAAAAAAAAATCGCAGAACTTAACAAATCGAACAACACTAACATCCTCTGCCAGAAAAAGCGGGATGAGTTTTGTGAGTCAATCGATGGGCAAATAAGGGACGGCAAGGCGTGGAAAATCATCAAGCATCTGCTGGATGAAGAAGACACTAAAGTCAACCAGAGACACAGCCTTGCCCGAGCTATGCACACAGCCCTTAAGGATTAGCCCATCGAGACAGTCACCAAACAACTAAATGACAAATACCTACCGGTTAGAAATGAGCAGGAGCAATGACTTCCATCAGAATACAGGGGAGCTCCTCAACCTAAACTCGACCAACAGTGGCGTAGCCAGAAATTTCGTTCGGGGGGGGGGGGGGGGGTCATGTTGCAGCTCGGCCACCTGCTTAAGAGGAAGCTTGAGCTCGGGTGCTCCTATCTAAATACATGTAGAAGGAGTATTCGTTTTTCTGGGCAACCACTGCACCAAATTTGCCTAGGTTTGTTGCATTTAAAAGAAAAACTTAAGCGCTGGCGAGCGTTGGTTTCGAATTTTTAATTTAGGCTGTCAATTCTTCATTAAAATTGACCAAAATCGCAAATTTTCAGAAAACGATACTATCACGTTTAAAACTCTGTAACTCAACAATGAAAGACTGATATCATAATTCTGTAAATTGCATATAATAGTACATCTACAGCGGACAAAATTGTTATGTTACACATGAATCTAAAAAAAATTATTATTATGGAAATACAGCTTTGAAGAACCCTTCTACACAACGTAATCAATTCACGTAATATACAAATTGACAAAACAAATTTGTCCGCTTTGACTGTTATAATAGATGCCGTTTACAGAACCGCGATATATGTTCTTGATGCAGAGCTATTAGTTTGTAAACGTCGTGCTTCTATTTGTTTTTTTCGATCTTCAAAATTTTTCAAAATATTCTAAACAAAGTTCAGGCCCTAAATCGAAATTCCGCTTCCCACAGACACTACGAGTTAATTTTGCTTCTCAAATGCAACAAATTTCATTAAAAGTGATCCAGGGGTTATCCCAGAAAAACATTTCTGCATTTTACATGTATTTGAATAGGCCGCGTTGGAGTTGGGCCCGAGCTAAAGCTTCCTCTTAAACAATTTGTCTAGGGATCAAATACATTAATAATAACTGCATTGCCATTACCAAAGATGCAGCAAACGAATTATTGAACGCTGCGTACTGTCATAACAAGTAAAATATGTATTTTTTCATAAAAGGATATACTTGCATGTGCGAAAAATTGTGCCCAAAATAACTGATATCAATCCTTCCATATATTTTGGCAATTTATAAGTAAAGAAAATATCACACGAACTCTAGAACTATATCAGTTCGAAACCAGCAAAGCAGTGCATGCCGCTGATATGAAAAATATCAAGACCATGAAAGGAACAAGTTGAGGATAAATATGTTAATGAAACTTTGTCATTCAAGAACCTTGTTGACATTCTTTTACATATGTGACGGCCAGAGAAAAATCTCAATGGCGCTGTCATTTGTTCCGAAGTATTACACAGGAGCAGCTGCCACCGGTCGTGTATTTTGAGTAATTGCACCGAAATTATAGTCACTACAGAGAGCACGTACAAAAAG